>NW_022196891.1:60027028-60048247 GCF_008632895.1 Mastomys coucha
TCAGAAATCCGCCTGCCTCTGCCTCCCAAGTGCTGGGATTAAAGGCGTGTGCCACCACCGCCTGGCACTAAAATTCTTTATGTGTGAACTTACCAGTATATCTTTTCTCCACATCCCACCTTATTCTTTATTTGACATTTATTTTAGGTGAATTTCTTGAAAAAAAAATATTGGCTAGACTTTGTGGTATTCTGGTCTTACAAAATTTTGTTTTAGTAGGGTCACTCATTTAATGTAAGTAATACCGTCAGATTTTGTCTGTGCCAGCCATTTTCCTGTGGGCAGTGAAGACTCTGTTCTTATTTTTGGCTGACTCTTTATTATCATGTGAACTTCAGTTTAAGTTTCATCTTTACAGTATGATTTTCCACAACAATCTAAATCCCGTGTAGTCACCTGTCACTTTCTGCTCCATCGCTGTTTAAATTCTCTCCATGGCATTTTCTCAGGATCACCCAGTAAGTTGAGGGTTGAGATATAGCACAGCTCACATACTAAATGCTTAGTATTTGTTAATGAACATTTCATAGAGCTTTCCTTTTTTACTCTTTAGTATGTCTTATATATTATATATTAATTATTCTACGTAGACACACAACTATCATACATATATGCATTTCTTTTATTCCGTCACACTTGTGCCAGATTGGCTATTTTTCCTCTCATCTTTCACCTTTCCTTGGCACCTCTAGGCATCTTAGTGAACTTACTCTCTTTCTTCTTCCCTCTCTTTTTTAAATATTAACTGAATATTTTAGCACTGATATTTAAATAAACTGATTCACCTTCAGTAGTGTACCTTTGCTTTCCCTTCCTGCCCTCACTCCTCACCAGGATGAGCACATCAGCACACGCTACTTCTTCTCATTGTCCTCCTGCACTCAGTCTCAGAACTTTAATAGGACAGTCTTTTTTTTTTTTTTTGGTTTTTCGAGACAGGGTTTCTCTGTGTAGCCCTGGCTATCCTGGAACTTACTCTATAGACCAGGCTGGCCTTGAACTCAAAAGTCAGTCCACCTGCCTCTGTTTCTCAAGTGCTGGGATTAAAGGCATGCACCACCACTGCCCGGCAATAGGACAGGCTTAAGCTCTCTTGGAGACTTCTTTTATGTTATACTTTTTATTAACTTGATGTCCACAATGACATTATTGTCATTTATTTTAATATTTGTGTGCTCACCTGTATGTGTGAGTGTGAAAACCACATGTCAGCATTAGGTCTCTTCCTCTGCTGCCCTCCACCTTAGTTTTGAGACAAGGTCTCTCGCTGACCCTGGCACTGGCTGACTGAGTAGGCTACTGGCCAGAGACCAGCACAAAGGATTCTCCTGCTTCCATACGTCAGCACTACATGCAGAGAGATGCATGATGCCACACCTGGCTCTTTAACGTGGATGCTGAGCATCTAAACTCAGGTCCTCGTGCTTATGAAGCAAGTGCTCTACCTACTGAGCCACCCCCTACACCCCAGGCCTCATCAGACATTCAGATGTGGCTGTGCCTTTGATTACTTTTGATTAGATCCATCTGTGTCTTAAGACCATTCTTTGTGGCTGGTCTAATTCTTGGAGGAGCAGTATCCTCAGAAAAGATACATATGTGATTCACTTCCCGTTTCTGCAGAAGCAAATTGTCACAAAGTTAAAGCATGACAAAGCTACTATCCTGTATTCTCTTGGGAGGAAATTGCTCTTTGAGAAAAGCTTCTAGAGGCTACCTGCCTCTTTTGATTCACCCCTCCCCCGTCTTTAGTCTCAGTCTGGTAGGGTCTCTTTCCTGCCTCCCTCCTCTCTTGGAAAAACCATTTTCCTTCATTGTGGCTTAAATGAAAAATCAGTAAGGACCTTTAGACTCCTCAGTTACCCCTACCAAGGCTCTTTCACCTCACAGGTTAACAGTCACAGGTTTTGGTATTGGGACTTGGATATCTTTGGGGCACCATTACTCTGCCTACAAAATATATCTGTGTCTGAAGGTCTAGATTTTGCTTACTTTTTACCTCCTGTTAGGACCTCATGCTCTTCTTTAGGGAGATGTAGCACCGTCTTCATTTCAAGGGAGACTTCCTGTTTGATAATGTGAAACTGTAAAGTTACCTTGTTGGAAATTAGCATGACTATTTGAGGGTAAATATCTAGAAAAGCCTTTATCTCTGCTCTGAGATCACCCCCTGTACTAATTCTGGGGTAGCCCTTGGACTTCACAATTCAGTGCTGCCAACAGAGAGGGTGGAGGCAGGGGGGTGATAGGATTAAAAGCATTTTCTCTGGCAGATCAACAATGTTCCATTTCTTCTAGCTGCCACAGAGGCATCTGCAATTTACTGTGTTCTTTTTCTGGAAGCTTGTTTTTGAAAAATGTCAGCAGCCTAGAACTTGCCTCTGAGCTTTTGTAACTCCTCTGTATCTGAAAACTCAGGCCTTTTCATTTCTTGACAGAGAAATCTTCTGGAAGATGATTCAGATGAAGAAGAGGACTTTTTTCTGTAAGTTAATTTTTTATTGGATTGTAATTAACATACAAGGAATTACATCTAGTTAAAATGTTCCTGTGAGGTTTGATGTGTGCTAAAATAAATCTGTATAGTATCATCAAAATAATGAAGGAGCACACAGTTGCCCTAGAACATTTCCGCAGCTCTTTGTAAGCTGTTGCTCTCCTGGGCTACTCTCCTTTCTGTCACTGCAGAGTTTGTTTTCTTAGAGTTTGATATAAATGAAACTATATGTCGTGCCCTCCCACACACATCTTTTTATACATTTAAAGCTGGCCTCGTTTACATGGCCTGCTTATCTTGAGATCATCTGTGGATCAGTAGGTCATGCTTTGGGGTAATATTCTATCCTTAATCTCTCTTGGCCAAACCCCTAGGCATGAAGGCTGCTGCACACTCATATCTGTGTTCCAAACCTGACCACACCACAACTAGAGCTTTGATTTAATTGAAATCAATTTTTTTAACATCTACCCTCCTTCCCATCCTTCTAACAGGGTCTCACTCTGTAGCCCAGGCTGGCCTCAGACTCAGTTATCACCTTACCTCTGTTTTCCAAATGTTGGAATTCTAGATGTGTGCCACTGTCTGACTGTCTGTCTGTCTCCCACTCTTTGTCTTTTTCTTTCTTACTCCTTCCCTCCCTTTCCTTCTCCTACTCCTCCCTCCTCCTCTCCTTCCTTATTTCCTTGTTACTTCTTATATCATAAATACTATACTGAAGAAATAATGCCATTACAGTAGATTTAATTTGTGTTTTCTTGTACGAACATTATAGTTTGGACTTCTGAGTTTTGACCCTTTAGGTATTTTAGGTTAAATTTTGTACATTGCTGAAGTAAGGATAAAGGATTTTTTTTTTCTGGCATATGACCAGCTGATCATCCCAGAACCATTTAATTAAAAGATTATTCTTTCTAATGAGTTACCTTGGTATGTTGCTGTAGTTGTCAGAAAGATTTCTCATTCAGGGCTAGGTATGTGTTTAGGAAGGACAGTTTTGCTGCAGGAGCCTTCTGGCCAGGGCATTGTAGAGACACATGATCAGGATGGTCAGCTGGTCTTCTGTCCATCACTCTTTCTTTCTCACTCTTTCCCTCCCTCTCCTTCTCCCTCTCTTCCCTCTGTGAACTTTAAGGGCCCTGAGGAAAACTGTACTGGGGACCTTTAGAGTCACATACATACATCCAGCACTTGGAGTCTCTACTCCTGGTTCAGATCTTCTGGATAAGGAGCATATCGAGCCCACCCAGGGTGACTCAGAACAGTGTTTTCCTCGGGGCCCTAGAAGTTCACAGAGGGAGGAGTGGGAGAAGGAAAGGGAAAGAAAAAAAGGATAGAAAGTGATAGACAGACAGACAGACAGAAGACAAATTGACCATCTGCAGGCCTCATGAAAGAGGTTAATTTGGAATTCATCCAGTTGTTCACTTAGGTTCACTGATACTTTAAAAGGCTGCTTCCTCTTGGTCCTGGACAGGTCTTCACTGAGAAGTACTCATGGCCTGCAGTGAGCAAGCCATGGATCCAGACCCATAATCTGTGATGAACATTCCATATATCCAGCACTTGGAGTCTCTACCTCCCGGTTCAAATCTTCTGGATGAGGAGCATATCAAGCTCATCCAGGGTGACTCATAAGATCCCACAGTACATTGTTTTCCTCGGGGCCCTAGAAGTTCACAGATGAAGGGCCAAGCCTGTGCTATTATCCTCAGCCTCTCAGCGTGGCCACAGTGCTGAGAACAGTTCCAAGGTAGCTTACTCAGCAGGCCCTTCCCTGCCAGCTCCAGGTGTGTGGTAAGTCCTGCATGCTAATCCGCCAATCCGTAAGGAGAATGCTGCTGAGAGAAGATGGAGGCATCTCCTCAGGCCAGCAGGAGAAACCCCCTCTCAGCCTGACTGAGCACTCAGTCCAGGGCCAGGGCCAGTGCCATGGCAATGTTGAGAGAGCTTAGCTTGCCTCTCTGACTCAGTAGCTAGAGTCACAGACCGTAACTCTGCCCTGGTAGCACCAAGATTTGTATCTCACAGACCTGGAGGCAGGCAGTATCTGTCCACTTCCGGCCACTGTTCCTGAGGCAGGCAGTGTCTGTCCACTTCCAGCCACTGTTCCTGAGGCAGGCAGTGTCTGTCCACTTCCAGCCACTGTTCCCCTGAGGCAGGCAGTGTCTGTCCACTTCCAGCCACTGTTCCCCTGAGGCAGGCAGTGTCTGTCCACTTCTAGCCACTGTTCCTGTGAGGCAGGCAGTATCCTGTCCACTTCCAGCCACTGTTCCTCTGAGGCAGACAGTGTCCTGTCCACTTCCAGCCACTGTTCCCCTGAGGCAGGCAGTGTCCTGTCCACTTCCAGCCACTGTTCCTCTGAGGCAGGCAGTGTACTGTCCACTTCCAGCCACTGTACCTCTGAGGCAGGCAGTGTCTGTCCACTTCCAGCCACTGTTCCTCTGAAGCCTCTTGGTTTGTTTGTTTGGTTTTGTTTGTTTCTTTTTCTGCTTGTTACTAATAAAAAATATTTTGTGACAATTCATTGAAACTGAGTATGGTGACAGTGCCTGTAGTTCTAGCTACTCGGGAAGAGGGAGATTGCCTGAGCCTTACTGTTCAAAATTTAGAAAGTAAAAATTAAGTAAAACTGAAGCTCATGAAGATTGTTGATTAGGCTACAATCCTAATCTACGAATGGGAATAGTATCTATCATTTGGGCTGAAATGTGAGGTGACATGTGGAGATAATTTTCTATAGTTAACATGCAGTTGGAGTGTTTGCTTTAGTTTTGGGTTGGGGGTTTCTCTACATAGCCCTGGCTATCCTAGAACTCACTGGTTAGACCACAGAGATTTCCCCTGCCTCTGCCTCCCCAACGCTGTGATTAAAGGTGAGCACTGCTATGACCAGCCTTTGGAATGGTTTTAGCATAACTATTTTTAAGTAACTACCTACCTCATCCATCACATTTTTAAAAATTTTTTTTTTTAGATTTATTTTATTTATTTTATGTGTATGAATACACTGTAGTTGTACAGATGGCTGTTAGCCATCGTGTGTGGCTGCTGGGAACGGAACTCAGGACCTCTGCCAGCTCGCTCGCTCCGACATAATTCACTGTAGCTGTCTTCAGACACTCCAGAAGAGTGTGTCCGATCTCATTACAGGTGGTTGTGAGCCACCATGTGGTTGCTGGGATCCGAACTCAGGACCTTTGGAAGAGCAGTCAGTGCTCTTACCCCATGAGCCATCTCGCCAGCCCCATCACATCCTTTTTAATGACTGCTTTTTCATGCTTTCCTCTTGATTTATTATAATTCCTCTGGTTCAGAATATAAAATATTGTGCTTTGACTTATCATTTGGGATAGAATGCTGGTCTGGAACTCCAGTATTTAGTTGAAGCTCTGAAAACCGAAAGGAAAAAGCTACAGAAGTTATGGTAACATGATATTTTCATACTAATAAATGGTATTATTTTAGTGAATAGTTTGATTTTTTTTCCTTCAAATACAATTTCTTAGAAATGCATACTTTCACTTCCTTTAGAAAGTTTCATGCAAATAAGAACCTATGTTGATTTTATTTTTTGAGTTTTATGGTTTATACCTTATTCTCTATCTTCAGAAAACTAATCATTAAAATATCCTGAAGTTCTCATTGCTAGAACATTGAAAAGGGTGGATCAAGGTGTTATATACACTTGACTGTAACAAGATAATAGTAGGAACTTGAGACTCTTAAATACTTCCTAATGTCCTTTATTTTAAATCTTTTTTTTTTCAGATTTATTTTATGTGTATAAGTATACTGTTGTTCTCTTCAGACACACAAGAAGAGGGCATCAGATAGCATTACAGATGGTTGTGAGCCACCATGTGGTTGCTGGGAATTGAACTCTGGAAGAGCAGTCAGTGCTCTTAACCACTGAGCCATTTTCTTAGTGTTCTTGCATTTTCCTCTCACTGTGTGGGTATCTATAAGAAAGATATTCAAGAAATACACTTAAATTTTTAAATTTTTGGAATAAATTCAAAGTGAATTACATGTTTTAGTTCTAGAATTGACCATGAAGGTAGTCATAGTCACAGTTATATTGATATGACGTTTCAGAGTTTTATGTATAGCAGAAAAAGTATTACTTAGGATCAGGATTATGTGCTGGGCAGTAGTGGTGCACGTCTTTACTCCCAGCACTTTGGAGGCTGAAGCAGGGGGATTCTATGAGTTCGAGGCCACCTTGTTCTACAGAGCAAGCTGCAGGACAGACAAGTCTACACAGTGAAACCCTATCTCAAACAAACAGACAAACAAGCAGCTCAGGATTATGTAGTCTGTACCTTCTCAGGAAGTTTGAACCCTTGGAAGAATTAGATTATGGTCAATGAGATATACCATGAAGTCTACACAAGATTATGTAGCATTCAGTTCTACCAACACCTGTAAAATACAGCTTTGTGTGACTAATGATGATCCATATTTAGAATCTAGCTTGATGGCACACATAATTATTGTGCTCGTATTTGTGAAATACTGTCATTACTAACGTATACTGCATGTTTTATTTTCAGACGGGGACCATCTGGACCTAGATTTGGACCTAGAAATGATAAGATTAAGCAGTAAGTTCTTACATACTCATTTGTTTAAATGATTGTCATAGTTCTATGTAGATGACAGCTATCAGACTATAGTCTGTGAACAGATCTGCCTATTGTTTTTATAAACAAAGTTGTTTTTCTTAGAATAGAGACTATATCCATTTGTGTTCATATTAACTACAATAGCATAGCAGAAATCATATGGCCCAAAATGCCTTTAGATTCATATTATATAGGAAAAGAAAGAGTGGCCAAAGGTGGTAGTTTCCTGCACCATTGTCTCACACTGCAGCGATAATACCAAAAGGAGCCAGTAATTTCAATTCCAGTTGTAGAATACTGTGTTACAAGGGAATTGTTGCTAGATTTCAGCTAAGTAGATTTTATAGTCTACATGTGTAGCCTGCAGAAACAGCGTACTTCATCAGTACCTGGAAGCTTAAAGAGACTGTATAATGATGGCCTTGTAAAATCCACATGGAGCGGAGTGAAGCTGGCCTCACAAGCCATCATCTTAGGGTTTTAGTGGATTCACAGGGCAGTCTGCATACGTATAAGTAAGTATGCCTGCAAGGGTGACTGTAATTGTTGAGCCAGAATGACTATCCATCCACATCATCCACATCATCTTTCTGTGTCTCATATCTAAAGTGTCAGTGGAGTAGAGCAATCTAGAGACACATCTGGGTTTTCTTTTTTTTTTTTTTATGGTTTTTCGAGACAGGGTTTCTCTGCGTAGCCCTGGCTGTCCTGGAACTCACTCTGTAGACCAGGCTGGCCTCGAACTCAGAAATCCGCCTGCCTCTGCCTCCCAAGTGCTGGGATTAAAGGCGTGCGCCACCACCGCCCGGCCACATCTGGGTTTTCTGTTCAGCCAGTATACTTTGTTTCCATCTGAAATGCTTCTGCAGAAGTGAACCTAATATAGAATATGGCCCAGTGTGTCTTTAGAGCCACACACAAATGGTGTGCAATGGAAACTACTACTGTAACTTTAACAATCAGAATTTTTGAATAAAAAGGAATCATTGAATGATATAGTGGTTCTTACTCTAGAGCTGAAGGCTGGCTGGATTTAGTTAGAAGTCAGTCATCAAATGAGCAAATTGAGCCTCAGGAACACTAATCCCACATGATATGACTCACCAGTGTGTACATAATGTGACACACTAGCCATGTCACAAGCTTAAGGAAAACTCCCTGACAGTACACCAAAATTGGTCATTTTATTCACCTAAGATGCATTGTTACCACTTAATTTATAATAATTCAGTAGAGAATTCTCAGCTATATAGACCAGCAACATTGTTTGGATTTACATAATTGTTTGGATATACATAAAATACATAATTAAAAACAACCAAAAAAACCAAACAAACCCTCTTTTTGTCAACAGTACCTTAAAAGACCACAAGATGGGGGTATTAATGGAAAATAAATGTTTTCTCTATAAAATAAGGAAGAATGTATGTGTTGCAGAACATGGATTTTTTTTTTTTAAATGGAAGAGCATTGACATTATCAAGTACATGTCTAAGTATTGCGTGCTGTGTAAAGTGTTTGAAAGACTACCGCATTTAATTCTCACAAGTGAGACAAATTATCATCCTCATTTTAAAGGTGAGAAAATAGAAAGCCTTCCTTGCAAGCAGCATACATGCAGAGTAAGTGACAGGCTCAACTGCAGGGCAGCTCTCCCTGGGTGTAGAACTGAGCACTCTGTACACCGTCTGCATCCCTGGCAGTCGTTAGAATAGAGACCTTGCAGAACACAGATGCTTCACACTCTGCTTAAGAAGTCAAACCTCCTCCTCTTTGTGTGTCTGATGACCTTTTCTATTCCCATATGATCCAAAGGCCGTGAAGCTGTTTCACCTCTTCTGTTAAGCTGTTAAGTTCTTCATTTTCTTTTAGCTGTGGCCATATCTTTCTCCCACTTAGCTGCATAGCTTCCAGATCTAACAGTCTTATTCCCTTTGCTGTTCCCAGTTCTTTGAGCCATATCCAATTCACCCAGTTGTTGAAATAATCCTTCCTCTTACATATATTCTCTAGATAAATCCAGTATCTCCTTTACTGTGCCCAACTCATTCTTTTCTAAAAATTTTAAATATATATTTTAAAAAATGTATGTGTGTGAGTGTTTTGCCTGCATGAATATGTATGGACCATATGCATAACTAGTGCTTGCAGAATTCAGAAGAGGGTGTTAGATCCCCTGGAACTGAAGTTAGGGATAGTTGCGAGCCACTAAGTTGGGATGGGAATAAAAACTGGGTCTTTTGCAAAAACAAGTGCTCTTAACTGCTGAGCCATCTCTTGAGCTGCCACACACGCCCCCAATCCGTCTTTACCCTCACAATTACTTTGGATATTTAGCTTCTTTATTTCCATTTGAATTTAGAAATGTTTTTTCCATTTTTGTGAAGAATGTCATTGGAATTTTGATGGGAATTGAACTGGCTCTGTAGACTGCCTTTGGTAATACAGCAAGTAATCTCTGAACACAGGGAGTCTACTTTTTGTTTGGTGTTTTCTACAGCTCTTCTTCCAGGCTTTAGAGTTTTCAGCATAGGGTCTTTCCCATCTTTAGTTAAGTTTATGAATTCATAACTTCAAACTGTAGTACAGAGCCATAGTAATAGAACACCATTGCACTGACACAAAAACAGACACATAGAGATCAATGGAATACAAGACCCAGAGAGAAAATAATCCTACACGTCACATCCGTCCCATTCTTAATAAAGGTGTTAAAACATGCGCTAGAGAAATGGCTTCCTCTTTAATAAATGATGCTGGGGATGCTGATATCTGTCTGAGAAAGACTGAAACTAGATCCCGCTCTCCTACTATGCACAAAAGTCAGTTCAAAAATGAGTCTAAAGATTTTGGGGTGAAACCTGAGACTTTGGAACTACAAGAGAAAAGCACAGTGGGAACATGTGCATAGTAAGATAGGACTAATGGCTTTGCATCAAACTAAAGAGCTGTGCAGCAGCAGAACAGAGTGAAGAACAGGATGGGAGAAGATCTTTGCCAGCTGCTCACCCAATATGGGATTAGTATCCACATTAAATAAAGAATGAATAGCAAAAGGCAGGTGATCTAGTTACTTGTGAAAAAGTGCACATGGCCAATACATTCCCAAAAGAAATGTACACCATCTTCAGCTATCAAGGAAATATAAATTAAGACTATTTTAAGATTTTACATCAGCCAGGCACTGGTGGCTCTTGTCATTATACCCACTCTCAGAAGGCCGAGACAGGTGGATCTCTGAGTTGGAGGCCAACCTGGTCTACAGAGTGAGCTCTAGGACAGACGGAGCTGAACAGAGAAACCTTGTCTATGGGTTGGGGGGGTTGGCTGAGGAGCAGCGGTGGGGGTTCCTTCACACTAGTCAGAATGGCTGTTGCTAAGGAAAAGAAACAACATATTGAAGAGAATTCAGGAAAAAAGGAATCCTGACATACAGCTGGTAGAAATGTAAATTACTCCAGCCAATACAGAGATCAATGTGGAAGTTCCTGGGAGAAAAGTTAAATGTAACCCTGCACATCAGGACACTCACCTGCAACCCAGTAGTGGACAGGTGGGATGGAGTCCAGGCTTGTCCTCAGCTACATAAGTTCTGAGTTTGAGACCCTCACTTTGTTTTTAAAGCACCCACTTTGACTAGCTCAAATAAAGGATAGAATTCTTTTTCATAATTGCATATAACTGGGTTAATTTGCAGGGAATAGTGTAGGAAAGGACAGAAAGGAGGTGTATATTAGGACTTTTTTTAAAAGCCTAGATGATCTCTCTGTCTTTCTCTGTCTCACACACACACACACACACACACACACACACACGAAAAGACAAGTGCATATTTTTATTTGCTTAAATATGTGTGGGTTTCTGTGTCATTGCGCTTTAAACATTTTCTTAGTTTTAAGGACCAGAGATTCACTTTATTTATTTTTTTTATATATTTTTTATTTAATAATTCTTATTTAACTATTTCTTATTATATAAAGTAATTTTCTAAAGATTTATTTATTTATTATATGTAAGTACACTGTAGCTGTCTTCAGACACTCCAGAAGAGGGGGTCAGATCCCATTACACAGATGGTTGTGAGCCACCATGTGGTTGCTAGGATTTGGACTCAGGACCTTTGGAAGAGCAGTCAGTGCTCTTAACTGCTGAGCCATCTCTCCAGCCTATAAAGTAATTTAAGATAGATATTTGTCTGTAGTTAGAACATCAGAGGAATACTAGACATGCAGGTATGTCTGTGTCTTTACAGGAGATAACTCCTAAATAACAGTAGATAGGAGAGAACATCTGACTAATTCTTAAGTTTGTTTCAGTGTTCATTGAACAGCCTGAGTTTAATTAGAGGAGGCTCCCATCACACAAGGAGGAAAACATCTTCATTTAAAGACTGAATTGCTTTATTTATTTTTGCCTATTGGTGGGTATTTCCCAATATTCCTGGGTGCTCCAAGTTGTCTTGAATCTTGCTTATGCTCAAGAGAAAACTAATAAGCACTGAAGAGTTACATCCATTGGGTATCCAGTGCCTCACAGGGGTGCTGTACATTTACATTTTAGAAACTAGGTCTTTTTCCTTAGCCTTCAGTAAACCTGATCAAGCATCGTGGTAAGTCTTCTGGTTGAAATGTGTTACAAAGGAAGGTGGATTGTGATTACTGGTTTTACTACCTATTCATCAGTTCACTGACAAGAAATAAAACATTTAGTCACACTGAGCATTCTGTCAATGTCTGGTTTGCCTGTGATTCAAGATAGAATCAAGACTAAAAATAAGCTTTCAGTTAAGTATTACTTTAAAGTGTATCCTTTGTCCTTAATTACTTGGACATTCAGACCCAGAATTTTATAGTTTAATAACAACTCTTGGTTCTCTGAGAACTATATTTGTCACATCTAGTAAAAGTTCTAAAAGTGTGGGTATTTCTAAAATGTTACCTTTTTTCAAACTAGTGTTCAGAATCAGGTGGATGAAGTTATTGATGTAATGCAAGAGAATATTACAAAGGTAATTGAAAGAGGAGAAAGGCTAGATGAACTACAGGACAAATCAGGTACAGCCACTTGCCCGCTTCTTGTTGTTGTGACTGTGTGTAGCTAATGCATGCCTTCCGTTTGTCTTGCCAGTGTTTAGGAATCTTGGCTTCAGAGATTAACATTCAGTTCTTAAGCTTGATTTCCGTGGCTTAATTTCTACCCATTAATGTGAATGGTCTTACTGTACTGTTTACTTCTTACTCAGAAAAGAATGGAGAGTTTAAAACTTCGTTGCCAAAAAGTTAAATCCTCTCTTTCCTCTTGCCCTGTCATATTAATAAGCTTTGTGTTTCTTAGGATGTCAAGATGTTAAAATGTAATCCATTTGTTCAGTACTCCTTTCAAACTTGCCTGCTATTTTTACTTTGTCTTCCCTGGAACTTAGGTAGTGTTTTCCGCAGATGTTAGTCTCTGTCCATGATTCCTAGCACATATTTGGACCTCACATATTGAGGTTTCCCTGGAAACTTAGCAATGTTTGCTTACAGTTAGATGTTACTTGTTGAGCCTGTAATGGTTCTTGGCACGTATTAGCCCTTCTTGCTGTGTTAATGGTGAATAGCTGCATGCCAGATTCATTCTTGATAGATTAGCCTGATTTTTTTCACTCAAAATCAGTTATCTTTGTTTTCTAAAAATTAAATTTTTTTTTCTGTGTGTATATCTTTTCTAGAGATGTGCCAAAGTATTTATTTTGTTTCTGGTGCTGGGATGTAGTGTGTACCATCAGGGATCTGTCCATGAGCAGCAACCATAGCCCCTAATTTTAAAAACTTTTATTACATTAATTGTGTGCATGTGTTTGCATGGGAGCACGTATACATGTGTACATGTAGGAGTCAGGGAGTTGGCTCTGGCCTTCCATCACGTGAGTCCCTATATACGAAACCTAGGTCATCAGGCTTCGTGTCCATCTTGCCTCTCCCAACTATTCTTATTTTTAAACTCTATTTTCTTACCAGGATTAAGTTTGTGTATAAGCAGAGACCCTAAGAAGGATTCTGGAAATCTTGAGTGGGTGTCAGGATGGGGTGGGACGGTTGAACAAACTCACCTTCCACTGTGTTCTCCTTTGGCTTTTAATGTAGACTAATAGACTTTGTGGGAAGAAGTAGAAATTAAAGTTTATCTTTGTATGACTATATAAATGAATGCTGTTATGTCATTTAATAATTCTCTCCACCCTCTGTGTGATACAGAAAGCTTATCGGATAATGCAACTGCTTTCAGCAATAGATCCAAACAGCTTCGAAGGCAAATGTGGTGGCGAGGATGCAAAGTAAGTAAATGGGGGGAGAGGGAGGGCCAGAGAAGTTGTGAAGAGAGGAGGCAGCTCACCTGGGAAATGGAAAGGAACAGAGCAGCGCCTGAAAGGGTGCGCCCAGCTCTCCATGAAAGTGCCCACGTTGGTAGGGAGCAGGTCAGCATCGGGACACATGGTGACAAACACGCTGCCCTTCTTAGACCCACTTCCACTTCTTCCTAGCTCTAGGAGAGCAGCTCACTATGGACACAGTGGGTTTGGATTGGTGTTTTGTTTTTTGTTTTCTTAATAGAATGAAAACTTGAGAAAAGTGTGGCTTTTTTTTTTCATAGTGGGAAAAACAGTAGCAGTTTGTATACCAGAGACTCTCCTAACAAAAGATTAATGAAAAAGTCTCATTTGATTTCTTCATTATTAAATTTTAATAAGGGCAAATGGAATCACTAAATACTAATATTTCTGTAGAAATGAATTTTCCTCTTAAATATGAACGAACAATCATAAAAAAAATCTTTTAAGATTTTATCAAAAAAATTATGTTATGAGAGCAAGTCTTTCCTTTTTCCTCTTGAATCTAGGTATATGTTTTTATTATCCTTAAACATGGACTTACTGTTTTTAACCCCTAATTTTAGGGTTCAGCAATAATTTTCTAAGCCCGACTTTGCTATATGTTAAGAATCTCTCCCAAGAGATGTCTTGGATTTACTGAGTTTTGTCTGATTACCTGTTAAATATTCTGTTCCCAGAAATAGAAGTGAAGAAAGACAAGTTTCATTGTTCCCTTCATAATGAACTTTTTTCCATTTATTTTTGTTTGCTTCAGAGAATAAATTTTGTATTTTCTTTAATTTCTTCTTCTTTGGCTCCTCCTCTAATGTTTTAAAGAGATTTAAAAATCCTAAGGACTTAGTTTAACGTTGTGGACCACTAATAGCATGAAGCATGTGATAAACAACACTGTATAGGTAGCAGGGACCTCCTACTTACTCCTTTCTAAGGTTGTTTCCTCAGTCTCATCCTATACTGTTAGTCACTGTGCTCCTGTTCGTCTGGGGAGGTTCCCCATGCCTCCCACCAATGATTGGCTTTCATTGTAGTGATTTAGGGAGGCTATTGTAAAAAAGGAGGTGGGAAAAACGACATCAGAGGCTGCCACTGGTAAAAGGGTGTGGGTGGTAATAGGCTAATAGCTGATGATGAAGGAGCTCTGAGCAGTGACGGAAATGTGTTTGTCTATGACAGTTTTAGATAGATGGTACCTACCCCAAATTATAACCCCAGGAAGAACACTCTATTCAATACAAGTTGTTTATACTTTTGTTGACATTTCCATTTAAATTTTGTAAAGTTCAGCCTAGTAATTTTATAGTAATAGGACAAATTAATGTATATTTTAGAAAAGCTACTCTTAAATTCCATATTATTTAGAAAATATTTCTAGGTTAAATAAAGAATTGAAGTAATTTTTAGTGTAATATAAACTCAGGTCCAATACTTTTTATATTTTTAAGTTATAATTAAAGACTTGGGCTTTTATATCTAAATTGCAAAGCTTTTTATGTATTCCTTGGGTGACTTCGTTGGTGTCATGGCTGCAATGTCATGAAGTGTTAGCAGCCATGTTATGTTTAAAACATTTAATTCCTGTTTCTATTTATAACTGTCACTAGAATGAATCAGCTCTTTATAATATTTAATATTCTGAATTTTTGAAATGAACTGTATAAAATCTTGGAAATAAAAAAATCACACACAAAAATTAACCAATGTATCTTGATGACCTTCTATCTAGTTAGAACAGCCACTCTGAAGCTGTGGAGGCTCACACTGGACTTAACACTTTCATGGTCTAGTATATTTTTATGCGCTGATCCACTAGCATCAGTGACTTTGTTTTTAAGACTGGCTGGCCTAGCTCAGAGATGTCCAGTGAGTTCTCTGCCTTCCTAGTGTTGGGATTACAGGCATGGTGGTCACTGATACCTGGCAGATGCAGCCATTTTTAGTGATGCAAATGTTTGATAAAAGTAGGGCTTTTGATTCATCAAGGAAATAAAATTAGTTTATATAATGTGTGAATTTAAAAAGCAATGGAATGGTGATTGTGGCAATTCCATGTAGAAAGATAATATGAGCTTAATCTGTCAAGCAGTTGAGTGAAACATGATCTTAATTAAGGCTTCTGTTTCTCCTTTGAGACTGTACAATACTCTCAAGTTATGTAAGTATAGTTATTCATAAGAAAAATAGACTCTTAAAAATGGGCTGGTGAGCCGGGCGTTGGTGGCGCACGCCTTTAATCACAGCACTTGGGAGGCCAAGGCAGGTGAATTTCTGAGTTTGAGGCCAGCCTGGTCTATAGAGTGAGTTCCAGAACAGCCAGGGCTATACAGAGAAACCCTGTCTCGAAAAACCAAAAAAAAAAAAAAAAAAAAAAAAAAAAAAAAAAAAAAAAAAAAAAAAATGGGCTGGCGAGATGGCTCAGCGGTGAGAGCACTGACTGCTCTTCCATAGGTCCTGAGTTCAAATTCCAGCAACCACATGGTAGCTCACAACCACCCGTAGTGAGATCTGACGCCCTCTTCTGGTACGTCTGAAGACAACTACAGTGTACTTATGTATAATAGTAAATAAATCTTTAAAAAAATGGAGATTAAAACATTGTAAAGGAAGTAAGGTTAGAAAACAACGCTTGGGTACTCATGGAAAACTGCCATGGCTCCTGCAGCCATGCGTAACCATCCTTCCTGAAGACTGCTGCCATGTATAACTGTCCCCTATGAAGCCTGCTGCCATATTGATAGTCCCTGGTCCATGGTTGTTTGCCATATTGTCCATATTGTTGCTTACTCACAGTGAGCTGCAGTTGGGGAAACCAACTATTTATCATGGCTCTTGGAAGAGAAACACCAAATTCACTTTGCCTTACTATACACTCGTTCCATTTTGCTGTTGGCTATTAGTCTCTTCTATATAATTTATCAATTTTGTTATCATAGGTTGCCTTCATAGGGACAACTCCATGTAGAGGATTTGGTATGATCCTTGGGTTCAGGCATTCATGCGGCAAGGGCACATTTATAAAGAACATAACTCTACAGATAAGACAGGGCTATTTACATAAATAATACATGGACTAGCTGCCTGTGGGTTTTCACCCAGTCCTGAGCAGAATTGCAGAAAGTACAATTTTGTGTTTCACATTAGAAATAGGGCCAGCCCTGGGAAGGCTTCAATTGTGGCTGCTTATTGCATAGTATAGCCTTATGTAGTAACATCCAACACAACAATTTTGGCTATTTACAAAAGAATACAGGGCTGGGCAGTGGCGCATACCTTTAATCCCAGCACTTGGGAGGCAGAGGCAGGCGGATTTCTGAGTTCACGGCCAGCCTGGTCTACAGAGTGAGTTCCAGGACAGCCAGGGCTACACAGAGAAACCCTGTCTCAAAACAAACAAACAAACAAAGAAACAAACAAAAAAAGAAAAGATAAAAGAATACAGAACAGCCATCATGTTCATGTGAGAAATAGCAAGCTGGACACCCTTCCGTGAATGTGCCTGTTTATTAATAAGGTCGTATGGAATAGTAAGCAGCACAACAGATGGTCTTGTTATGTATTAGCAAGTGAAATCTTCATTTGCCTTTTTGTGTGTTCTAGATAAAAGCCATCATGGCTTTGGCTGCAGCTATCCTTTTGCTCATGATTATCAGTAAGTATTTATTGGATGTTTCTTGGGCTATTGTGTTTGTAAGACTAAGGGTTTGATTTGGTCTTGATTTTTTTTTTTCCAGAGACATAGTCTCACTATGTAGCCCAGGCTGTCCTAGATGCCACTGTGTAGCCAGGTTGGCCTCTGGCTAGGGTATTATGTTAAAATCAGTTTAATTCCTTTTAATTTTAGTTAACCTAATGTATGAAATGTCAATGCTGAATAATGACTTGACTAAGGAGCCAACCTTTACCTAGAATCTATCAATCTCTGAAAAATGCTTTTAAAATGTCTAACCTCCTGTGTGACTATCATGGGTGCATTTCTGTGGGGAGTCTATATCTTTTGTTAAATTCCCTCTTCTGTCCCCCAGAACACCCCCAAACACCCCAGACACAGCTGGGTTGGTTGTTTTTGTTGTTTTTGTTTTTGTTTTTTTTTTTAAGGCTAAATCTGGTAAGTGTTATACTTGGGACCAAAATACAATTTTCTGTTTATTGTTGTATTCGAGAAACAAACCCAGTTAATTTCTCCAGATGATTTTATATGTGTGCATAAAGATTTGAACTTAATTCTGAAAGTATAACTCATTTTCTGGTTTTCTTTAATATTCTTTTCAAAGTCAGATCATTTTTTGTAAGTAGCTTTCTTCAAGGTCTCATATTTACAGAGATTTTATGAAGAACTAGAAAATTGAAACTAGAAAAATTGAAAAAATTTTAAGACTATTTTTTAAACTTAAAGAGAATTTTATAAAGAAATACAATCTAGTCTTATTATGTAGGCTGTTGTGTGAATTTGTTTTCTAGTTGAAGTGTATTTGTAACCCCTGTGTTAATGCTCATGTTACCCATAGTCATGTGCAGATGCGTTCAGATCAAGAAGGATTTTGACTCCCTTGACCCATAGGTTTCTAGCTGGGGTCAAATGGAGATCTGCCTTTTTATTTCAGCTTTCATTACATAACCAATGTCTTTTTTGTAGGCTGCATGGTCCACACATATATTGACTTTATGGTTTGAAATGGACCTCAAGGATAATCTAGAAATGCTGTCCCCATTACTTAGTGTCAGCTGACTGTGATACACCTTAACAGAAAAAATACAGGCTAGGTAGTGTTCAAGGATAAGCTACAGTGCTACTGGCCTTGACTTCACAGTAATTTTTAAATTAATATATCTATTAAACATGATGTCTTTTAATAGAAGCACTTAAAACAAGATTATGTATTAATAAGTATAGTAGCCAGAGGCTCATGGAAACTTAATCCTGTATTTTTCCTAGGAATATTGCTCAATATTCACTATATTCATTCATGATAACTTGGTAGAACAGATAAAAAGATGGATACCATGCAAGATATAGATGAGCATAAACAGGCCCACAGGCCACTGTACTCTCACTATGGCGCTAGCTGCTGTCAATATAATTATTATACTAATATACCTAGATTAATAAAAGTATATGCTTTTAGTCTTTTCCTGTGATTATGTAAGCATGATTTTCAAAAGCTAAGATCATATTAGTTATTTCTAATAAATATTGTATGCATTATTTTTTTTATATTGTTAAATATAGTAATAATATTTTAGAAGCTACGGGCTACTGTTTTGTCATGGTTTATTTGCTCAAGAGGCCAGTGTTAGACAACCGGGTTATGATATCTTTGCATTCTTCTTATTTCATAGTTGTTATTTTAGATCAGAGTCTGGCCCTCATTTCTCCTTTTGTGGCCAAAACCTACACTTAGGGTTGTGCTTCTAACTCGGCTGTAATATGGTTCTGATTTTGATGCATTTTTTTCTTTCTTTTCTTTTCTTTCTTTCTTCTTCTTCTTTTTTTTTTTTTTGTTTTACTTTTTTCTCTTACAGTTCTTATAGTTGTGAAATTCCGTACTTGATTTGATGACAGAGATCCTCATTAAACAAGATCTGGGACAATAATATTTAAAGATTGCTGCATAATTTAAATGAAACCTATGTATATAACTTACAATTTTTCTTTTTCAAGAAACTAAAAGGCAAGTACCAATTCAAATTGGAGCATTGTGAATATCTAATTATCATCTTTCCAACTAACAAAATATGTTTTGAATAATTATATTTGATGCAAAAATAACTCTGTTTTGCTTCATTCCAAGGATCTAATTTGAAACTAGATACTTGCCAGTTTGTTATTTGTATATATAGTTAAACACTGATGACAATACCCATACTTGTGTTTTAGTTGCATTAAAAATATTATTGCATCAAAGTGAAAGTCAGTCTGGTGATCAGGAAGCCCATTTAGAGTCCTGACTTTCTGCTGCAAGAGATGCATAACCATCCTATCAGAATTTGCAAGAATGTCATTCTTTTCATATTGTAGTTGCTTTGCAGGCAATTTCCACATTTATGGATTAACAAAAGCTAAGTGTTGTAAATGTTTCTGCCTTCAGCTCTACCTGAAAACATTCCAGTAAACATATTCTGACTGTATACGAAAATACGTGGTAATTTTTTTGGTATTTGGATTTTGAAAATGGGAAATTTAAACAGTGTGAAAATCATAATATGGTACCATAAAACTGGAGATAATAAAATTATTGGAGAATGTCATTGGAGTTTGAAAACGAGCAATTTGTAGCTCTCAGTCTTGGTCCAGTTGGTTGTCAGTTAGACTACAATAAAAAGGGACTAATTCTGATGTGAGTAAGTGAAATCTGCAGGTAATTTTTTTCTTGACTTAATTTTTTTAGTGGTTTTCTCTCTTTAATTTTAACTAACCCTGAGCCAGAAGTGCTGAGGTTAGCACAGTCATGTTCCTCTAATGTTGTATTCTCATGTTCTCTGACATTCCTAAGGAGGTAGATGTTACAAATGTTCAAACAGCCAGGGTCAGTAAGTAGCCCGTTATCAGGAGCAAAGGTTACCTCACATAATCAGTCAGTAACTGATGCCTAGGGCCACCATTGACCCCAGTCTGCTCTTATAACAAGATGTGTTCATTGTAAAGAGTGTCGGCCTCTTAATATTGTTTGAACAAGTCACAGTGAAGATGCCTCCTGATGTGCAGGGGAAAGGCAGAGACCACAGGAACTTGTTCACATGGACATCTCAAGTGAGAAGAGTTCACAGGGGTGGCCAGGATTGGGGGTGGGGGGAGAATGGACCTATATAACAGATAATACTTTTTGTGATCATTTTAATTCAAAATGTGTAAAACAATTTGGAATTTTCTTTATTTAATTCTACAATGGTTAATACTAACAGACAAAATGTTTAGAATGGAAAGAAATTTGAAAAGGTGGAAGGAAGATTAAGTGATAGCCTAAACATCTAAATATAATTGCTGGAGTTTACAGTTTGTTGCATACTATGGAGAATGGACTCTGTGCTCGTCAGTTCCTGGGCACAGCATCTGAACTGATGATTCAGATGGGCCAAGGAGCGGTCTCAGGCCCAGCAGCTGGTGCTTCAGGGATGGATGTTTCCTCCATTAGCAGAGCTGACCCCATTCTTTGTCTTGTAACCAAGTCATTATTAGCTCCACTGCTTGGTGTGGAAGTCTCCTCTCACTCAGTGTCTGTTAGTGAAGATGAAGTGTTGTTTTTTTTTTTTCTTAAAAAGACTCCAAATGTCAATCTTCTTTAATAAAGTATTCCACTTTTAAAGAAATAATTATAAAACATAGAATTATAAAATTTTAATTTTAATCTTAATTTTAAAACATTAAGTACAATTAAGTACATTAAGTATTATTTAACTACTTATATATGTAGTTGTTTGTATTTAAATTTGTTGCTTCTGAGGAAGCGCTGTTGGCATGGGACTGAGGACTTTACAGCAGCGATGGCTTCAATCCCAGTTTATCGCTTTGTCCCTTTTGATCTTGCATAATCTTGAGGCCTTAAAATGACATTAGTGTGAAATACTGGAAATGTGGGTGTTTCTACCACAAGAAGCTGAGAGAGCCAGGTGTGATGGCTCACACCTGTAACCCCTGCTCTATGAACACTGAAGTAGGAAGGTTTCCCTGATTTTGAAGCCATCCTGGGCTTCATGGTGTGTTCTGGACTAGCCTGGGCTATAGAGTA
>NW_022196891.1:60048257-60089306 GCF_008632895.1 Mastomys coucha
AAAAGAGAGAAAAAGAAAAGAAAAGCCAACCAAGCAAACAAATCAGAAGAGAAACAGTTGTCAGATTGATGCCAGGCCTGCCTTCATTCCCTCCTTAATCATTCTTTTTCTCATTCAGCTCAGATCATCCTGCACTTGAAAAAATGAAGTTTTACCACCATCAAAACTATCATTATTTACCAACAGTGAAGATCAACAGAAAAATTCAAGTAGCTTTGCTAATGTTAGTTGATGCCCAGTGAACTCAGGTCACCATGCCATGCCTGGTGCGTGCCCTTGTGGTTGTCTGTAACAGAAGCCTCTTCCCTTGCAGCAGTTTGTGATGAATGGGTTGCTTCTCCATCACAACCCAGTGTTGCCTGTGGTCTTTTGGTTCCTTTGTCCTAACAAAACTCATTGGGAATTGTCCCAAAAGTTTATAAACTGGGAAATGTATTGATTAAGAGAAGGTCCGGTATTGATGATGGAACATTATTTAAAATGGAGAAAAGGTACATCAGATGCGGAGGTATCTGCAATGGCGTTCCTGTAGACTGTCATTACAGTTCACTCCTAGGCTCTGTGTTAGAAAGTAATGTTGGCATTCTGATAGCAGAAACCAGCACCTTTCTATTCTGTATGACATGTGGGTGCCCTGTAAATGCGAACACACACACAGGGTGAGGCTCAGGTGTGACAAGAGCCTGACCTATGTCCTTGTCACTTAACACCTGTTCTATGTCCTGTTGACACTGTAGCCCAAACAGACTTGTATTTACATCTCATATATATTTTGTGGCTAGGAAATATGCAAGAAGTTTTTATAGTGTTGAAAACAAATGTTATTAGATGTTCTTAGTTGTATTGAGTCAGAGTGTTACTAAGTTAGGGACTGGACTACTAATAGATTTTGTGTTTTCACATAGAAATGTTATCAGAGTCAGTTTAATAAGATAGTAAGAGCATGAGTCAGTCTAAACACATGGGGGTGGGGGTTGTCAAATAACAGCATAAAGGCAATAGCTCAGAAGAAACAGAAAGGGGCCATCTTTGTCCATATAAATGTGCCCTCCCTTAGACTGACAGAGTCTGAGTCTATCTTGTGTGTCATGGTTTTTTTGGTTGGTTGATTGGTTGGTTGGTTGGTTGGTTGGTTGGTTGGTTGGTTGGTTGGTTGATTGATTGGTTGGAGCTGGTGCTGGTGCTGGTGTTGGTGTTGATTTTGGTGTTGGTTTTGGTTTTGGCTTGGCTTTGGCTTCAGCTTTGGCTTTGGCTTTTTTGAGACATGGTCTCACTGTATGACCCAGACTGGCCTCAGATGCACAAAGAGTCATTGGCCTTCCACGTGCTGGGATTGGGATTAGAGGCATGTGCCACCACACCCTGCAGCCTTTTTTCTTTTTGATCAAATAATTCCTGGCTCAAGTTATCTTTCCAACTTAGCCTCAGAAGTAGCTAAGACTACATGTGGGCACCAGCATGTGCTGATGGGCCTTCTCTTTAAGTCTGATGTTAGTCTCACTTGGATATTTATTTTCATATATCAAGCACAATAAGGGGTGGAACACACTTTTATTCTGGCTCTTGTTTTATTTTACAAGTCTACTTAGAACAGGTTAGCAGGGATGAGAAGAAAAACATTGCTAATCCAGTTGGGATACATGTAAGCTTAAACTTATAAAAAGGACCACACCCTGTTGTGTCTCTCAGCTACAAGTTCCTGTGTGTATGGCTGTGCCCCAGAAGTCACACCTTGCTGGTGGTGTATAAGTGAGGGCTGATTTCCAGTGTGTGCTAAGAGGTAACATGATTGAAGTAGGTGAACCTAGAGATAAAAGGGTTCTTATGGTGTTTCATTCAGTTCTTTTCACTTGAAAAGAAGTCATATATTTTAAAGCTGTAAATTGTATATGTCTTAGGATTTAGTAAAATGTCAGAGATCAATCTATAAGAAAATTCAAACATTGTTTTTATATCTTAGTTGTATGTCATTATTTTAGATCCTATAATCCCTAATTTAGCCATTTCGGCAAGTGCCTTTGACACTTAAGGAGTATTATGGGAGATGAGCAAATGTAGGTGCCACACCGCATTTCCTGGCTTCTCAATTCCTCGTGACGGTATATGTTTTACAGTGCTACAAAGTTCAGTTCTTTGTGTTCACATGATATTGTATTGTAGCTTTTCCGTAGTAAACAGCAAAATAAACCATTTTGCAGAAAATGAAAAGAAAGCACTGTGGCTTGTTCAGTATGTTACCTATTGATCTAACTTCAAAGCAAAGAACCTAAACAAGCACCCGATTCTTCACTCCCTGTTTCTATTCAAGTTCATGGAGCAAAGAATTTCTCAATGTAGAATACCGTGTCAGCTGCAGAGAAATGATCGGGATACTCTTGCTTATCCTCGATGGTGTCCATTTCAAAGAGAGAAAAGAGGACAAAGTCCACTTAATTTTAATACTTCAGTCCTTATTAGAGCTTTGAATGCTGGTATATATGCTCATAATCCCAGCACACCCTGGCATTATCCCTCAGCTGTGCAGTACTGTCTTCTACAAGCAGTCTGAATAGTAACCATTGTCTCCAGCCTCCGTCCAGATCCTAAATGATATCTTTTTACTACTTCAGAGAGGGCTGTAAAGTGCGGTGGTCAGAAATAGAGATAGGAACACCATAAGTACATTCTAACAATGACACTATGTAATATAATCTAAAATTTCACCTTATGGGAGAGCCAGTGCAGAAGGCCAGGTCTTCCATAAATCCAACAGTCACACTTAGACATACCCTTTGATGCTAAGCACTGCTGTGCAGCGTTCACTCTACTTTCCTGCTGTAGGTCCTTAAAGGAAGGTAGTATGCTTAGGCGATTGTGTGAGTGACCAGATCTCACTGAAGTATGTGTATAAAGAGATGCACATGAAGCCTATGAATAAGTAACACTGAACTTGGGAGGGAGGATGCGCTAGGCTGATCCTTGTAACACAAAGGCTTGTCGTTCACTCCATTTAAAAACTAAAGGCCAGGGCTGGTGAGATGGCTCAGTGGTTAAGAGCACTGACTGCTCTTCTGAAGGTACTGAGTTCAAATCCCAGCAACCACATGGTGGCTCACAACCACCCTTAACGAGATCAAACGCCCTCTTCTGGAGTGTCTGAAGAGAGCTACAGTGTACTTATATATAATAAATAAATAAAAATCTAAAAAAAAAAAAAGAGCACTGATGGTGAGATGGCTCAGTGGTTAAGAGCACTGATGGCGAGATGGCTCAGCAGGTAAGAGCACTGATGGCGAGATGGCTCAGCAGGTAAGAGCACTGATAGTGAGATGGCTCAGCGGGTAAGAGCACTGACTGCTCTTCCAAAGGCCCTGAGTTCAAATCCCAGCAACCACATGGTGGCTCACAACTTTCTGTAATAGGATCTGATGCTTTCTTCTGGTGTGTCCGAAGACAGTTGCAGTGTACTTACATATAATAAATAAATAAATCTTTAAAAAAATAAAATAAAAACTGGGGCCAAAGAGTTTGTTCACTGGGTAAGAGTGCTTGCCCTGCAAGTGTGAGGACATGAATTCACATCCCCAGGACCCACATAAAAAGCAGGCATGGCCGTATGTATCTATAACCCCTGCATTGGGGGGGCAAAGGCACATGGGTCTAAGAGCTCACTAGCCAGCCACTCTAGACAAAAGGATTGTCTTTAAATTTATTGAGAGACTGTCTCAAAACAATAAGGTAGAACACCAGAGGAGGTACCTGAGGTCTTGCTCTGACCACTGTGTACACATAAAACCACACACTGACATGCTGGCACCGCACAAATACATAACCTTCCTGTCCTGTCACCTTCTACCCAAAACTTCACTCTTTGGAGCTTTTTGTTTATTCTCTTACAGCACTTTGGTCCAGTTTTACATACATACCCACCCAATCTTGGTCTCATGAAGGTCACCAGTGACTCCTATGCTGACAAATCAGAGGTCCCTATTTTGTCTTTACTTTTGCCTGTTGGCAGGTGATACAGTTTGTGACTCCATTTCTGAAGCTCCTTGTTATCATACTGGTTGGTACTAATCTCTCCAACTCTTAACATTGCAATAATACTGCATCCAACCCTTGCTCCTCTCAGAACACATTCCCTTAGTAATCTTACCTAATATTTTCATGAAATATCTTTGTTCTGACAAAGATAATCAAAAGTTCATGTCTCCTCCTCTTGAAGTTGGACTCATGGAGTAGTCCATTTGGTATCTTTCCTTATTGTGCATTTCTAATTGCACATGCCCAAAGTGCAATTCTAATGCCGAGGGTGCTAGCATGTGCCCATAATCTCCAGGCTGTCTTCAGTGTGTTATCAGTTCTCTGTACCTCTATTTTTCTAATTCTGCTAACATTTTATAGAAGCTAATTATTTATTCCTGTTACCTCTCTCATTCCAAATGTAACCTTCATAAATAAGGATTTTTGTCTCGTTCACTAATATCTCCCAAATCATTTGCTGTAACAGCAGTAATGGCTGACTGAATGGCTCCATTATGCTGAAGATTCAAAGGAAGGCCATAATTTTGAAAATGATGTATGACAGGAGCTAAGTTGACTTTTAGAGAATGCCAGTAATAGGATGAAAGATGTGGTCTCCATGATTCAGAAAGTCATAGACAAAGGTGGAGGTAAACATATAATTAGATACATGATGAAGGTAACTCAAGTCTGCTACAAGGGAAACAAAATAACTTGGTAGAGGGTGCTGGAGAGGTGTCTTAGTAAGAGAACCTAGTCTGCAAGCATGAGGATCAAAGTTCAAATCCCCAGTATCCATGCCAGGAAAAGTGAGTACTTACGACCAAGCATTGCAATGATAAGTGGTCCTCACAGCTTACTGGTCCATCCGCCTAGCCTAAATAAACCATGTCTGAAGGCAGTAACTCAGAGAGCAAAAAAGAAAAACACCCAGTGTGCACGCACACCAAGTACCTGCATACCACACAATGTACTAATAGTCATTTGTTAGAAAGCAAACTGCAGCATACACATTAAGCCCTTCATGGAAGCAGCTGGGGATAGAAGTGCTTGAGAAAGTCAATGGTATAAGAGGGGGGTTCTAGAAGCTACCACAAACATCAAAACTAAATGGAAAGGGTGCTAATTGGTTCTTTAAAATTACTGAGAATGATACAGTGTTCTAAAACTAGTAGAATAGAAGAGAGCTTCATGTTTTTCTTTGAATAAAACTTCAATTTTGAGAAAATCATCCAAGATAAAAAGATTTTTCAAATACATGTAGCTCAGTGGAAGAGCAGTTACTGGCCATGTGTGAGTCCTGAGTCTCAGCATCAAAAAGAAAATCCCATAAGCACTGAGGGTACCTACAGGAATACAGATATGAAACTTGAAATCTTAGCTATCTCTAAGCAACACTTTACTAGGCTATCATCTATAGAGCTTTCAGAAGAACTGACTGTGTAAGTTCATACACACATGATGACTACAAAATGGAAGGTTCAAAAATATGAAACATTCTGTCTTCCTTGCCAAAAAAAAAAAAAAATTGAAAATTGGTAGCTACAAGAAAAGGGAGATAAAAATTGAGAATCAAAATAATTTCATTCTGTTAAAACTGTTTCCTGGATTTTCATTGTACATATGATAAAACTAGGCTTTTGGTCTTGTTTCCCTCAGTTGTTGTCAGCTCCCTTGTTAGCTTTCACTTCACCCATGCAAAAAGAGTGTGTGTCTACATAAAATAAATAATAAATCTTAAAAAAAAAAAAACCCTGAAAAGAGCAATGGGAAGACATGTATGTACCCGTGCTCACAGCAGCATTAATCACCACTGCCAAGGAGTGGAAGCTACGGAAGGGTCCACTGACAAGTGAGTGGATCAGAAAAACATGGGTTTTTACATACTGAGACATTATCTAGGACCTCTAACATAGAACCACACTATGTATCTTGAGTACTTTATGTAAAGTGCTATAAGCCAGCTGTAAGAAGCAAAATGCACAAGACCTAAGTTCTGTGAGGACTCTTAAGTAGCCCTGTGCTTACTAATGAGTGGTGACAGGGTTGGTTCAGATGGCACAGAGTTTCAGTCCTGAAGGATGGTATTTTGGAAAATGGATGGTTGCGATGGCTGCACTAGAAATGCTAATATGCCACAAAATTGTATACTTCCGTGGTTAAAATGAGAATCTTGTTGTATCAGTTCTACCATAGTTAACAGTAATGATTGTTTAAGGATTTTTATTTGTATGACTGTTTTGCCTGCATGTATATATGTAGCATGTTTATGTCTGGTGCCCTCAGAGGGCAGAAGCCATTGAATTCCCTGGGACAGGAGTTATGGATGGTTGTGCTGGGTGCTGGGAACTTAACCTGAGTCCTCTCCAAGAGCAAGCACTAACTGCTCTTAGCCTCTGTGCTATCTCTCCAATCTCAACAAGAATTTTTAATGGTTTAACAGGAGCAATTACCATTGCTAAGTAGAGGAAATTTTTAAGATTTTTTACTTATAGTGAAATAAATAAATTAGCATTCACCAATTTTAAAGACAAATTACAAGAACACTTTTGTGCTTTTTAGTTAAAAAAAAAATGTCCAGGTGTTCTTCATCAGAACATGGATAATGCCACACACACCTTATTTCACCTTTTGTATTCATGAGTCCTGTCTTTGGCTCGGTGATAAGTATACAAAGACAGTCCTTGCAACATGAAAACTATAGATCAACCTATCTACTGTGCTCCTTCTATTGAAATCTCAGTGTAAGTGATTGGGTCAGGAATAGAGGTTGCTGAGGCAAATGCTGCTTCTGCTGGAAAGTGTGATTTCCTGTGGGCTGTCAACCCTTGCTGTTGCCATGTCATTCATGTGAGTACACGAAACAGGTGTCAATAAATAAGGAACATTGTTGGTTAAGCATGTGTTTAGATGAGAGAGTACAGCACACAGAATTCCAATGGATCCACCGAGAGGGGAGTTGGATGAGACACAAGATCAAGTGCATCATGCAAGCATAAGTGTGGGACAGATGTGTACTCCTCTGCTCACACACTGCTCCACTATCACATTAGATTCCACAAGCAAACCACAAGTTAAAAGAGCAATTATCGAGAATTCAAGACAGTG
Source organism: Mastomys coucha (assembly GCF_008632895.1). Taxonomy (NCBI): domain Eukaryota; kingdom Metazoa; phylum Chordata; class Mammalia; order Rodentia; family Muridae; genus Mastomys; species Mastomys coucha. The sequence goes on from NW_022196891.1 coordinate 60,055,368, forward strand.
ACAGAGCTGTTAGCATCCCTCCCTACCCCAGCAATACGAAGCGCTTGAGCAGCTCTTTGTGACTCTACACTTACCATATGCTAACAAAGGTAGTCCTGCTCTTCTGTGGCTCTCTGGAAGCATTTACATATTTTCAACATGGATGCTAAAAGACAGGCCCCACCCAGAGCTTAGCAGTATCATGCTAACTGCTTAGAATTGGCTGGGCCTATAATCCCAGCTGTTGGGAGGTTGAGGCAGGGATGCTGTTTCAAGTTTGAGGATATCCTGGGCTACATGAGTCAATGTTTCAAAGAACAAAAACCAGTAATTAATGGTGCTGGAAATTCTATCTGCAGAAGAATGAAATTAAATCCACACCCCCCCAAAATTGTTCAAAGTGGATCAAACACACCTCAATTTAAAGCCTGAAACTGGGGGCTAGTGAGATGGCTCAATAACTAAGAGCACGTACTGATCTTGTAGAATGCCTAGCACATATGGCGAGCAACTCAAAGCTGCCTGTAACTCCAGCTCCAGGGGGGTGCTCCTGGCCTCTGTAGGACACCTTTACTCATGTGTACCTACCTACCTACCTACACACACACACACACACACACACACACACACACACACACACACACACACACACACAAATTAAAGACAAGTCTATTGTGGGAAACATTAAAAAATAAACAAACAAAAAAACCCTGAATCTGTCAACTCTCCGAGTTCCTGCTTCTTTCTGGCCCAGCCGAGCTATGTTCACCCTCTAGTACCAGCACCAGTGGGCCACAATGCTATGTTGCAGTGGGGTCCACCGCTCGATCCCACATTCCATTGACCAAATAGATCCACTATCCTTGCAGTTTGATAACACAATACCCAGTAACCCGGTAAAAACAAGACTCAATGCTCATACTTAACCAATCAGATTTATATATCAATAAAATTTCAATACACAAGATGCCAATACAGTAATTTTGGAACCAATTGATAATGAATGATAAAAGCTGCCCACCTAGATTAGACAAGTTACCCCAATATTCTAACCTTTATGATAGCATAACAACTTTTGGCTTGTTATAGCCATGCTGATTCACATCCATTGCCATCTTTCTTTTTCCCTGCTATCCCAAGATGCTCTGTGTCTCTCCAACTCTTTGTGCTCTCCCTTTTCCCTGTCCAATCACAGGCCTCCCACTGTCTTAATATAATTGGACAGGGAAAATCCTGCAACACAAGTCTCTTGAAAAATCTAATTTCATTAAAAGAAGAAGTCATCATCAAGCATGGTAGCACATGTATTTAATCCCAGCATCTGAGTGGCAGAGGCAGGTGGATTTCTATCAGTTCAAAGCCAGTCACTACATAATAAATTCCAGGTGACATAGTAAGACCTTATCTTAACTCCCCTCCAAAAAAGAGAAATAAAACCTGAAACTGTTAGAGGAAAACATGCAAAATACAATTCAAACTATAGGTATGGCATTCAGATAGCATAGGAGATGGTCCCCAGAATCAACAAACAGGAATACATGGAGTTAAAACTTTCTGCACAGCAAAAGAAAATACCAGAAGAGTAAATAGACAACCTACAGAATGTAAGTAAACCTACAGAATGGGAGAAGACTCTTTGCCAGCTATAACTCAGACAGAGTTGTTATCAGAAATACATAAAGAACTGCAAAAGTGAAACAAGAAGATGAAGAAGAAAACAACCCCAAGTGACAATAAGTAGGCTAATGAAATAAACAGTTCTCAAAAGGAGGAATACAAACAGCCAATTACTTTAGTTATTATTTGCATGTTCAGCATCCTTAGCCACCAGGAAATACAATTTAAATCACTTTGGGATTCCATTTCTTTGTGTCAGAATGTCTAATATCGAGAGAGAAAATACTAGAGAGGGATGGCAAAGAACTTTATTCACTGCTGATAGGAACTAGTGAAGCCTTTATGGAAGTCTGTATGAAGCTTTCCAAAAACTTAAAGCTACCATATGGCTCAACTATACCACACTCCTGAATTCCAGAGAATTCTGTATCTTACCACAGAGATATCTGTACATCCATGTTAATTGGCAAATTATTCACATTGCAAGGCAATACATTCAAGTCATATGTTCATCAATTAAAGAATAGATAAAAAATATGGCCACAGATACAATTGAATTATGCTTAACTGTAAATGAAAATGAAGTTATGGAATTACCAGAAAAATAGAAAGATCTGAATAGTCTTAACATTGTAGGGTGAGGAAAACTCAGAAAAAAAAATACAGATACCCTCTTGCACACAGAGTCTAACTTCGAATGTTTGTGTGTATGTAAATAATGGGGAAGGTGAACACAGGTTAAGAAACTGTGTGTTAGATAGGGTTCCCATTGCTGTAAAGAGACCATGACCAAGGCAACTCTTATAATGGACAACACACGTTTTCATCATGGCAGGAAACATGGTAGCTTCCAGACAGGCATGGTGCTGGAGGACCTGAGTTCTATATCTTGTTCTGAAGACTGGTTTCCAGGAAGCTAGGAGGAGGATTTCAAAGTCTACCCCCATAGTGACACACTTCCTCCAGTAAGGCCATACATCCTAATAGTGCCACTCCCTGGGCCAAGCATATTCAAACCACCACAGGATATGGTAAGAGACTATAGAAGGGGAAGAGATGTTGAAGAAAGGAGGGAGCGGGCAAAGGGATACATGTAACATGAAAGTGGGAAGGGAGCCAGTAGATGGGAAGAAGAAAAGAGGAAGAGGAACAAGGGAAGCAAAAATCAGTCTGAAAAAAATGCTATGGTGAAACAACATTGGCATGCTTCCTGACTATTCCTGGCACTGATGATTCTCAGGTACCAGTCTTCTTCTCTAAGTCAATTCACAGCCTCTGGTCAGTAAGTGAATGTTTGATTCATCTTGTTGTGTTTGTTATCTCATTCTTCACAAAGGCAATTACACGAGGACGGTTTCTCTACTCTTTATTCAGCCATGTGGTCAGTCAGGAATATGTTCTAGCTATCTCTGCCAGGCACTCCCTTCTCTCTTCAAGTCTCCCATCAACTTTCTCCCATCCTTTCTCCACTCAATTTTCTCTGTGGATCAAGAATGAGGAATGGTGGTGGTTGATCTTAATGTCAAACAGAAGAAATAGTCCTCCTGCATTTCTGCTCTACTCCTCTTATATGTCTTCCTGTTTTTACTAGCCATTTACTCTGTGATCCATACATTTATCTCCTTAACATGGTACATGCAGCAGTGTGGCGTGCGAGCTCAATGAAATATATTTGTACATGGAACTCAGTCCTTAGATGGAAGTGTTAAAGCACTAGCTCTGACAGAGTGGTATTCATACTCTTTTTAAAGTGGTGCAGCAAGGGGATGGGAAATTGTTAGGCACTAGACCCAGGGTGTAGCTCTCTGGGAACTCTGAGCAGCAAATAACTACCAAGGAAAAGGATGGAGTTCAGGAATTTACAATTGGCAGAGCTGTTTATATGAGCCACTGGCTGACATGAATCTGGCTCAAGGAAATGTTCCATTCTTACTTTCAAGGATCCCTCTCACTTTCTCTCTCTGATTAGTACAAATGCAGAAACCAATCACCTCTGCTAGGACTCTTTGAATGTGGTAATTAGTATAGCCTCCTGATTCAAGTGGAACTCTATCCACGTCCTCCCTCTAGTAGGACAAGTAAGCTAGGATGGATGGTGGGCTAAGGGGTGGGAAAAGGCAGAGAAGAAAAGGACAATTGCTTTTAATCTCAGCACTCAGGAGGTAGAGGCAGGAGAATCCCTAAGTTTGAGGCCATCCTGATCTACAGAACAAGTTTAGTCTTAAGCACACAGCTCCCGAAGGGTGTCTCTGGTCTGGCAGAAAGACCTATGGGGAGAATACTATGTCATATGTCAAAATAACTATAGTTATCCTGGTGTTGTGAGACAGACTTTTCCTGAGGAGAAACAGTACATCCACACACAGACATACATCCACACACAAATTCACATACATATATATATATATATATATATATATATATATATATATATATATGCACACTCATACATGCACACACACTCATGCATACATTCATACACACACACACGAACACATATACATGTGCGTGCACACACACACACACACACACACAGATGTAGATACGTACTCAGCCCACACGAGGAACTCACAACTGACAAAAGCAATGATTTCAGCCCAGTCCAACTTGACGAACCTATGGGTTCTGTGAGGAGTCACATACAGGAGCCCAGAAGACTCAAAAGCATCACCACAATGCCCATCTGACACTTGTGATGACGCGAAGAGCTGCACCTCTGCACCTCTGCAATGCTCTGCATGGCTTGACCTGACAGCCATGATGATGTGAAGAGCTGCACCTCTGCAACGCTCTGCAATGCTCTGCATGGCTTGACCTGACAGCCATGATGATGCGAAGAGCTGCACCTCTGCACCTCTGCAATGCTCTGCATGGCTTGACCTGACAGCCATGATGATGCGAAGAGCTGCACCGCTGCAGTGCTCTGCATGACTTGTCTGAAAGATCTCCATGTCTCCTCTCAGCAGTTGTTGAAGGCTTTTTCAAAGCTATTAGGTCTTCCACAATCTTTCAAGTTTCAGCTTTCTCAGGCATGTGATATTTGTTTACCTCCTGAGACTTTTGAGCCACCCCCCTTACCCCTAGAAGGAATGTTTTGGTTTAGAGGAAACTGTCAGGCAGAGAACTCATCCTTTCTGAGCCTGGTATTTTCCTTCTAATGTGGAGGGCAATGGTTACTCACAAACTTTCTAGTATTCCCTGCAAAGAGGGTAATCAATGTCTGCCCATTTACTGCTTATTGAGCGCAGTAACCAATTATTTTCTGACTGTATATGCACAATGAATGTGGGTTTCATTAACTTTAGATGAAATAGAGAAACTTGAAAGCATTAACAAGCCTGTGAGTAATATGCTATCTTCCTTCTCTATGTCTTCCCTGTAAATAAATCCTATTTGTCTGGTGGGTATGTATGTCTCACAAGGCCACGTTGGTACTCATTGGTACCAGAAGATGCCCTGTGTATAAAAGAATGAAGGCCTGGTAATAATTGGACCAAAAAAAAAGGCAAAAGTTTGATGAAAACCCAGTCAAATCCCTTTATTCCCTGTGACTCCTTTCTCCTTCACCCTCCCTGTTTACAAGCTCCGAGCCAGTGCTGAGTGAGAAGCAGGCCCAGAAAGCCCAAAGTTGCCTGGAGATGTGTTAGTGCTAGGAACAAACTCCGGGCCTTTCAAGCTTACTGTTTATGTTTGAAGACCATTTGTTTTGCTTAAGAGCTGCTCTTTCTCTCGCTTCACCCTTTTCCAAACCAAACCAGTTTTCAAGGTAGTTCGTTCTAGAGCCACAGACTTGTGAATCCCAAGAATGTGGCCAGCAGACTTTGTTCTGCTCCCTCCTTTCTCTGCCACCTCTTCCTGCCACGCCCCTACCCTCCACCCATTGCCTGTCCATCACCACCTGCAACACCGAAGTGTTTCTGAGTGCTGAAGGAATGGCGGGCTTTATTTACATGTTCCAATGACCCTTACTTTGTTAGAAACAGTCTAATGAGGATAATTAATTTATTAAACAAGCCCACTGATTTCTTTTATAATCAGAAGATAAATATTTTTATTTTATTTTTTTGACAGGGTCTTGTTGTATAGATCAAGCTGACCTCAATGCTCTCCTTCCTTCACCTCCAGAGAGCTAGGGTCACAGGCACTCTCAGGCATGCCCCAGTCTATCCCAGTTCAGATAGTGAATTTTAAGTAGTTTATCTCAACATTTTTAAGTTATGTCAATGGCTGATTGGCACCCATAGGATGTTTGTCAGTGTGTGGAGACATTTTAGCTGCTGGTGGTGGACTTGCTAGTGGTATCTAGGTGGTCAAGCCTTTAACATCCTACCAGGCACAGAATGACCCCTTGTTAAAGATTATCTGGCCAAAAGCATCAGACAGACTCAGCTTGATAAGTCTTAAGATAAACTGATCTTCTGTAGGGATGGGAGCCACATGCCACTAAGAAAAACTTTACTTCCCTTTGAGGTTTACATCACATCAAACTAGATCACCAGAAACAGGTTTCAAAGCACTGAAGGAGACACAGCCAAGTACTTTTTAATTTCTGTCACACAAAGAGCGAAAAGTAGATGGTTTTTAGCATTGTAAAAATACCACCTCTTTAGTAAAAAATAAAAGTTATTGACTCAGTAGGCAGTGTCTTCTTTTTACAAGGGAACTGGGAAATTTTCATTCTTTTATGTTTTGACCTTTAACCTCTAGTGTTAGTGACTGTCCCTAAGTTGAACCTGTTTACACTTTCTTAATGGAAAGATTCATGTTGCTTTCTCCAACTGAGGGGCTTGTTCCAGATTGAAAAAAAATGGGGGGAGGGGATTTGAAAGAAAAGTTTAAATTTCTCTATTTTAAACAAATAGCAAGCACTAACATCAACACTAAGCATTTCTTTCACTTCTGATATTTAACCTCAAATTCCATATAATTTTATGTTTGTTTTCCTTATTTTCTCTCTTCTCTTCAAGCAATGTCAATTTTCCCCTTACTTTCCTAAACCCTTGACACCCTGCCCCTGCCTTCACTGTGCTTCCCTCCCTCTACATTGTTTGTCTGTGCCAGCCCCTGCAGACAGAGCCCACTCCTTAATGGCTTTCATACTTGGCTTTCTTCAGATCCTCTGTCAACTGGACCTAGCCAATTTGGCCTACAGTTGCCTGGAGATGTATTAGCGTCAGGAACAAACTCCAGGCCTTTCAAGCTTGCTGTTTACGTTTGAAGACCATTTGTTTTGCTTAAGAGCTGCTCTTTCTCTCACTTCACCCTTTTCCAAATTAATCAGCTTTCAAGGCCTCTCACTCTGGAGCTACTGAGTATGGTAAGAATGTGGCCAGTGAACTTTGGATTCGTGCCCTATCCTCCTTCGGGGGAAGCTTAGGAAAAGAGAGGCTAGCCTTTTCGGAGGCATGCAGCTAAAATAAATAAATCAAAGAAAAAGAAGAGAAAACACTCAAAGGCCACATCTTAATGGAGCTGATGACTCACCTCTGAGTGCCCTCTGTGCTGCCACATTTCCTGTCTCATAATTTCTCTGTGATGTTGTCTTTGTAATATATTGAGAGTTCTCTTTTTCAATATTTTTCCCCAAATGCCTGTCGTTTTTTAACAGTGTATATGGTTTGCGGCATACTATTGTTTAGAGATAGAAGGCAATGAGTTTGGGCAATGTTGATCAGAGCATCACTGAACCTCGTCAGAGAAGCTTCTCCTTGCAGTAGATGGAAATTAACACAGAGACCGACAACTGGGTAGAGAGTGAGAGACTGGAACACTCAGTCCTAAATGGCATGCCTTTGCTAAACCCCTTTCCTCGGGGCTCAGGGGTCTAGGTGGAAGAGGAGGCAGAAAGATTGGAAAAGCCAAGAGGTGCTGGATGACTCCAAGGAAACAATGTCTTCCCGACACAACAGGGCTGATGCACACATGAACTCACAGAGACTGAGTCACCATATACAAGACCTGCACAAAATCCCAGCAGAGAAGGCACAAAGTCCCACCCCTAACCACGAAGCTATTTGCAGGTGATACCTGGTGAGAGAGGGAAAGTCAGTTTTCTCCAGTGAGACGTCATTGAGTACACCAACCACATGCCCAGCAGGGCACAAGCTCAGGAGTATTTGGCCAACACCAAGTGGACTTCATATTTTACTGTGTTCTTTTCATTGTTCTTCTTATGGTTTGGTGTCTTAGTCTAGTTGGTTCAGGATTTTTTTTTTCTTTGCTGGTTGTTGTTTTTTTTTTGCATGTTTGTTTGTTTTTAGACAAAACATGAATTGGGTAGAGTCTTAGGGGATTTATGAAAGGAGAAAGAATATGGTCAAAATATATAAGAGATTTCTTTTTTTTAAAATAATTTTTATGGTAAGTTAAAAAATAATTTGGACAAGTCAGAGCCATCTCATTTTTGCCAGTTTTGACATGGTATATATACACATTTATTTATTTATTTACTGGGTGCTCATAAACAGAGGCTTGGCTTCCACCCAAGAAAGGAGTCTATGCCTTTGCATTTGAAGCCATGGTGTTTCAAACTCCTGTTTGTAAATCACTGCTCATTGTATAACCTGGGACAAACGCTAACTTCCCTCATCTGTAAAGTATTATGAGAATATTAATATTTACTTGATGACTATGTTGCGGAAGCTTAGGGAGGTAATCCTGGTAAAGTGTCTAGCATGGCTCCTGGCACAGGGGTATGCCTAATAAATACCAGCTACTGTTATTGCTATAACCTGCCCTACTGGCTCCTTTCTCCTAGCATATAAACACATTAAGATTTTTTTCCATTTTAAAAAATGTAGTCTTCTGGGGCTAGAGAGACTGCTCAGTGGTTAGGAGTGTTTGCTGCATTTCTACAGGATCTGAGTTCATTTCTCAGCACTCTTGTCAGATGGCTCACAACTGCCTGATATTCTAGCTTCAGGGAATTCGATGCCTTCTTTTGGGCTCCATAGGTGCCCAGACAAACACTGTTCGCTCCAAACACTTAGATGCTCCACCCAGTGGGTACCTAGCTGGTTTGCTGTCAAAGGAACTCTTTGGTGCCTCTCTCTCCTCTCTTCTTTCTCCTCTCTCCTCTCTCTCATGTGTTTTATGTGTGTGTGTGTGTGTGTATGTGTGTGTGTGTGTGTATGTGTCTACATCCTTCTCAACTCAACTCCCCTTCCCATGCCCTAAATAAACTCTATTCTATACTAGACCCATCATATGGCTGGTACCTCAAGGGGAAGGGATATCGCAGCATGGGCCCACCAAGGCACCCCTCCCACCTCACCATACTATCCTCTATAAAACATATCCTGGTCTGTTTATAAAACAACATTTGGTGCCATGACTCAGTTTTAGAAGCTTGCAGGTTCACATTTCCCAAGACTCAAATTGACGAGCTGGCAGATTCATATTTCCCTCCTCTATATGGACTTTGGATCACTAGAACTCTCCATCCAAAAACTGCAAATTAGTAAGCTTCTTATATCCACAGTCTTGTTTTAGAACCTCTACTCTTGAGTGAGCTCACTCTGTCTCCTCAAGATGGTTTCAGAGACAGTTTCTCTCTTGGTTTCTCTCTCATGTTGCTGGAAAATCCTAGGCCCAGGTAAACAGTTATTTTGGGGCTCTGGCCCTAGAGCTTGGGCACTGGTCCCATAGCTCATCCATTAGGTTATTGCGTGAAGACCTTGCAAATCTCACCTGGCTTCTCCGTTATTAGCTATGATTTATTCTTGGGATGCAGAAATTGATAATATTAATAGCCTCTACTCTCACCTCTGTCTGTACCTCCAGGTTCCCCACTGGGATGCCTTTATCACGAAAAGTGAATGTCTTCACCTCTCCTTACAGGCTTCCTGCTGAGACACCTCCTCCCAGATTTAAAGGCTTCCAAATTCACAGGCTAAATTTGGCCCCAATACCCAATAGATAATTACTCTAAATGGCCACTTAAAGGATCTTTAAAAACAAAACAAAACAAAACAAAAACCAAGAAACTTTCAGACCTCTTGCCAGTGATCCAAAAATTGGAAAGATTTCTATGTAGGCTTTCCCCCACCTTTGCTTCCAACGGCTTCATTCCTTCTCTCCCTCCCCACTCCTGCTTGCTCCCAGCCCTTGGACCACTCTCCAGATCTTGTTTTGGATTAAATTTGCTCTGCCACTGAATTCCTGGGCTCCTGCAGCGCACCCCCTCCCACCTCCCACCTCCCCATTTCCACCGCTGACAGCTGTTTGTTTCAGCAGGCAATCTTAAAGTTCTACTTTTTGGGAAATTTTTATCTCTAATTTCTGATTTCCTTCCATTCCAGTCCTCATCAGCTCTAAGGTGGGTATGCCAGGAGAAAGGATCCCTACACACAGCAACAGAGCTGTGGTGACAGGGAGACAACTACTCTCCACCAGACAAAATGTGTCTGTCTGTCTCTGCTGATATATAGCAACACTTCTGCCAATCCATTCTAAGGTGTAACACTTGACTTTCCTCCACAGGAGGAGCTATCACTTCAGTGTCATCTTAGCTAAGGGTGGTCACATGGCTGTCTATAGCTTCAGCACCATCTTGGTTAAAGGCAGTTTCATGACTATCTGCCATCTTTGTTATGGGCAGATAAGGTTTTCATAAGCTGTCACTTCAGCGCCATCTTAGCCAAGGGCAGTCACATGACTATCCACCATCTTTCTTATGGGCAGCTCCCACCTCACTGACTTCTTTCTTTAAGGCAATCTGACTTGAGGTCTCCAAAGAAACTTTTAAGATAAGGTTTTCATATGATTTCTATCCTGCCTTGGTAAATGATTTTAATATTAATTTAAAGATTTAAAACAATAAAAATGTTAAACATTACTGCCTTAAAGATATTTTTAGCCTTGTTTTTGCTACTATCATTAAATTATAATATAACCTCTTTGTTTGCTAGATACAATCCAGGACAAGTAATTAAAAACAAACACAGATTGTTTAGCTCATATATGCTTAATAGGTACCAGCTCTCAATCGTCTCAGAAATCTGCTAAATGTAACATTGCGTATTTAAGCTTATAGGACAGAGACTCCCAAATCTTCACAGTGACTTCTAATGTCTCCAAGAATATATGGGCATAGCAACTAGATACAACCTGGATTTTGATATGATAACTACTGAGAAACATTGCTCCATTGCTTTGCCTGCTGCCAGGGCTTGGCCTAAACTGTGGACAGAGGACACCCAGAGAGTTACATGTCCCATATTGCCTGTGACAAGGTGAGTCATTTCTCCCATGTTCCTCCTCCACAGGAAAAAGTTTCTCATCTTTTGGGCCTGACAGCCAGGCTGACTCTACCCAACTTGTGATGGAGACCACAGGGACTGTTTAGGTAATGGCCTATAGACAAACCCTTGTCATTGTAATTAATATATGATATCTAGATTATAAGTTATTCTCAGATTTTTGATTACATTGACAGCTAAGCTAAGTATAGCTCGACAGCTGGAGAGCAGACCTCACCCCAAGGTGATCCATCACCGTATTAGTTCATTAGTCAACTTGTTAACTAGCTTTTGTCTTTCTTAACCACTTTATCTTTTTTATAAACCTATAAGCTATAAGAAATGCACTTAACGCCGGGCCCCGGCGGTGGTGGCACACGCCTTTAATCCCAGCACTTGGGAGGCAGAGGCAGGCAGATTTCTGAGTTCAAGGCCAGCCTGGTCTACAGAGTGAGTTCCAGGACAGCCAGGGCTACACAGAGAAACCCTGTCTAGGAAAAAAAAAAAAGAAAGAAATGCACTTAGATCTACCTCTCATGGACCAAACAGACTCCCTCTGGATAAGTGCACCTGCCAGTCAATAGCCTTAGTTTCTATCTGATGTGAGGGTGGGATAGCTATCCTGTTCCTTGGGATTGGGACTCCACTCACCCCAACCAAGTCCTAAGGGTTTCAAATGTACACCTAAGAACAACATTTTCTCCCAAATCTACTAAACTGTTTTCTACCTCTAACATATATGTGTGGTTTTCAGCATCTTGCCAAGTCCAGGTGTTTACTCAAAATCTACACCCAGGACAGCTCTAGAGAAGCAAGCCACAGATGTTCCAGCCTACTCTTACAGACACAGACACTTCTGGGCCTGCTCCTTTCTACCCACAGATGGTCCCACAGACCCTAGACAGCAAGAAAACAGCCAACTCTCCTAAGACTAGACTAACATCCCTATCCCCATTTCTTGAGGTTTTGCAGAGATACGTTGCTCCAAAATCAGCAGGAAGTCGCTAAAGATCTATTCTATACTAGACCCATCGTATGTCTGGTACCTCAGGAGGAAGGGATGCCTCATTATGGGCCTGCTGAGGCACCCCTCCCATCGCACTGTACCACACCTCTACCAAACATATTCCTGGCTTTTATAAAATACAACACACACAGCATATACTCACCCAAAAACATATGTACATATGTACAAATAATAATTTTTAACGTAGTAGGGACCTTGAGTTTGGAATAAATCAAATCCGTACTGCTGGCCCTGTCACTTCTATGTGGCTTCAAAATAAATGATCTCTTATACCCCATTTTTTTTAAATGTAGTAGTCCTGTAGTAATTACTTCTAGTTACAGCCCTTCTTTTTCATTTTCTTCACTCGTGTCTGTCACTTTGCCACATATACAAAGCGTAGCATGATGGTTAAGGAGGCAGTGATGACCACCTGACCACACCCCAAGCCAAGGACTAGGGACAAGGCAAGTGCGTGGCACAGAAGAAAGAGGACAAACTTGTGCTGAAGGCCTCCACTCTTAACGGTTTCCTAAGCATGTAACTTGGGGCAATTCTTGTTATTTCTGAATCTCAGCTTCATCACCAAAACACTGGAGGTCAGAACATCTGCTTTGCAGAGGCACAGTGAGGTCAAAACAGAGGAGGAGCATAAGGTACAAGGCATAGTACCATACTGTAGGCAATGTGCAGAAGACCAGAGAAATATCTGTCGCAAAACATAAGGATCGCAGTGGCTAACAGCTCAGTTGAGGGAGAAGACAATCATAGGAAAGACTCAAGAAGAATTTGAGAGCCATTTGTCGCCATCTCAAGGACACAGAAGGAATGTCTGTGCTAAGCCAAAACCAGTCTGAGTTGAAATCTACAGAGTATTTAGAGAGCCTAGGGGTCAAGGGTGTGTACAGGACATCTTTTATCCTTGCCCCAAGCTGCCCCCAGGCCCATATTGCAGCATTAGATCTCCCAAAGGTTTCTTGTATGCTGGCTTTTCCTGTGTGCTTTTAGCAGAGTACGTTGAGCTGGAAGATGAAGAAAGAAGCCATGGCACTGAAGACAGTAAATGCCCAGCAGCTGAAAAGAAAAGTAGATCTAGCTTTGACAGCTGCAGAAGACATACATCTGTGGGAACTGCCAGTGGCATCGATAGTGGCAGAGATAGAGTTGTACACCCAGCAGCAGAACAGAGCAACAGAGAAGCACAACAAGAAGCAGCATAGCCTACGGAAATCAGCCTAAGAAGGCTGCAGCAGCCCAGGGATTAGCAAAGCTGCTGCTGCTGCTGCTGCTGCTGCCGCCACCACTTTAAAACCAACCAAGACACCATAGACCATGGAGCTATAATGCCAGCTGCTATCAAGAGATGGAAAGTTCCAATTTCCTAAGGACACTCCTCACCCCAAGACACAGGATCTCTGACCCCAGAACTACACAAAACAACAACGTGCTGCTGTTCCCATCGTTCTATGGCTACCATTTGTTTTCGTCTAACACAATAGATACTGAGCTGAAGAGCCTCTTATTGCTTTGAGCGATTTCTATCCCAGTACCAAGAAAGGCCCCCAGCCATTTCCTGGGTAACAGAGAGTGTAGGTAGGAGACTTTGAAGGGAGAGAACGTTTGGAAATGATTAAGTAGAGCTGTTGGGAATGGGGAGGGATCAGAAAAATAAATGATTTGGGCAGCACCATCCTGGCAGTTCCAAAGCCAGGATTACAAGGCAAAGAGGAATTCCAACCTGGGAAGTGAATGTGGAGGTTGTAGTTAATGACAGAAGAACGGACAATATGTTTCTATTTACTGTTACATTTCAAAACTTAGCTAGGGATGGAGGGATGGCTGAGCTGGAGGAATGACTCCGTGGTTAAGAGCTCTGGCTGCTCTTCCAAAAGTCCTAAGTTCAATTCCCAGCAACTACAAGATAGCTCACAACCATCTGTCATGAGATCTGGTGCACAAGCAGGTAGAACACTATACATAAAAAATAAATCTTAAAAAAAATGAAAAGCTTAGCTAATTAAAACAAACATTTATTGAGTAGTTCCTGTAGATTCTAGAATGGCTTAGATTAGATGGCTCTGGCTTGGGGGTGTCTCATGTGGTTATAGTCAGGGTATCTGGATGGCAGGATGTCCAAAGCTCATTGGTGGTGGTAATATTGTTGCTTCATTATTAGAGAGGTCCCTCCATGGATGGCTTACCTAACAGCATTCTCAAGTGAATGCCAGAGAGGAGAAAAGCCCGAGGCTTGAGGAAGAAGTCTTAGCCTCTTGCATCACCGTCACAGGGGGGCACGCCATCACTCCTGCCAGTGATGTCTGTCATGCCTCCCAGCCCTGGTGTGTTGTGGGAAGTGACTTACAGAGGGTACAGGCATTGGAAGCAGGGTGGCATGAGATCTTTAAGGGCTATCTCAGAGGCTGGTGACCAAAGGTGAATTTCCCAAGTAACCTTAAGATATCATGAGAAATGCATGGATTTGCAAAGAGTATGGGACACACATCAATACAGACCAGAAGGAAAAACACCCTGAACTAAGTCAGAGAAACAACTAAAGACTCAGGAATACAAGTATTGCTGCAACAATTGTGGCAGAATTCCAGAAGAAATGGAGAGCCAACCACTGTGACTTAAAAAAAAAAAAACATGAAAAGCTTAAACAAGAAATACAATTAAATAATTTGAACTGTACTGTTGTTAGAATCTTTTAAAGTCAGTATTGCTGTTGCAGGTATTAAAATCATCTGAGTTCTCTGGCACAGTAAAGTAGCTAGGAGATTAGATTTATTAGGAGCTGGCTGGACCTGAGTTCTATCCACAGATAACCCACAGTGTGTGCAATTCCCAGAAGGATGCCTCGGAGCCAGTGACACAAAGACATCAGATTTTCCACATCTGATGGTTTCTGCTTTTGCAAAGGCCAAAAAGTCACAAAGAAGATAGTTTTTTTCTGTTAAGGCAATTTCCCCTGCTGAGAATTAGATGAAACCTCCCAGAGCTAGACTTCTGAGGGACAAGCTGTTCTCCTTTGAAGCCAGACATTGAATATGTGCACCTGCTTCCCTGGAGGTCTCTCATCCCCTGACTTTGCTAATAGAAGGTCACGATTTCTGTTCAAAAACAAAATACGTTATAGTGCTTAATTAAAAATGCTTTGAGTCATGCTTGCTGAAACGTGTTATGTCACTTAGCTGTGGGGGAGGGGTTTTGTTTTCTCTGCAGGATTAAATAACCAAGAGAGGAAATGAATTGATGAACATACCAGAGAAGCGATGTCCCTTCCTTTACCATACATGTCATGCTGAGCTGCTGCTGTCTGTGGAAGGTTTCTTTAAGAGTCACTCAGACGGCTCAAGCCGTGAATTGCTTGTTCCCATTTTAACTCTCATATGTACCAACATGCCTTTGAAACTCAGAAACTGAATTTCTTTATAACTAATAAGGAGAAAGCCACAGGCCATCTGTTATCATGGATGATCAACAGTGTGTGTGAAGCCAGTAATGTTTACAAGGGCACAAATAAATAGTGGGTATTTTATCAGAAAGCCTAGGATCTTGTACATGCTTGACAATCTCTCCCTCACTGAGCTACGACTTCAAACAGGGAGCACTTCTCAGCTCTTGCTACTTACCCCACAGCATTTGGGAAGTGAATTCTGGACCTTCTCTCATCCTGTTTTGCCAGATGAAAGTGAGCTAGGAAAGGGTCCTGATCCTGCTCAAAGTTCTAATGGTGACATCTGACCTTCACAAGAACTTTCTGAGGCATATTAGATCTGGAGAAACCGAGGCATGGCCAAACCAGTGCTTTTAGTGACACAGAGAGTGAGCAGAGGATGTGGAGACATCTGAGTATCTTTTCTAATTAATATGCTGGCCCTGAATAAAGAGAAATAAAACAAAAAAAAAATGGAAGAACCAAATAGAAATCTATGATATTCTAGAATATTCCTCAAAAAAAATTAAAATAAATTATTTAATATTTGCTTTAAACAATTTCATATCGATTATTTGTATAATACTTAGATTAATATTAATCTTTCAATATTAGTTAAAACAATTTTTAAAGGTATATGTCAGCAGATATGGTGGTATATGCCTGTAATCCTGGGCTTAAGTAGGCAAGGCAGTGAGGAGCTCAAGGCCATTCTTAACTACAAAGTGAGCTCAAGGCTAGACAAAACTTTGTGAGAGATATCTTGTCTTCAAGGGGAGGGAAGGGAATAATTTAGTCTAGCATGAACATACAGCTGTAATTCTAGCACTCGGGAGCCCAAAGATGTAGAGTTTGAAGTGAGCCTAGCCTGTATGGCAAACCCAGTCTCCAAGCAGGGAAGGGCAATATGTTAAAAGTTTATAATATAAGGTTTTTATGAATAACATTTTGAAAATAGTATTTATATGAATTATCTTCTTAGAAAAAGAACAAGTATAAACTTAATACTGATCCAGGCTAACATTTAAAATTTGTATATTTCATGTTGGTGAGGTGGAAGAGGAGGTGAGTGGCAGCTTACTTGGGGTGGGGAATCCATGAGGAAACTCGCACTAACCATTCATCCTAACCACTGTATGAATTATGTCACTTAATTTCCTGCTTCCTGCTCTGGGGAATATACTCAGTGCAATGCATCTCTTGTCTGCTCGTGAGTCTCAAAACTCAAGCAGCTTGATACAATTCATATAAGAATAGTTTAAATAAGAGACCACTGAAATAGATAAACCATATTTTATCTATCCATGAACCTCCCCCAAAGCCAAAGGCTTTGGTTGGATTTTTTTACCAATTCATTTCACCCTGCAGCTCTACCTGGTTTCGCACATGTCACTCCCTAAGCATGCATGAGCTTTCTCGAGTGCTTCCGTTCCTCCTACTGAGTACCAGCATTTAGTCAGCATGATTAAGTCAAGAGAGGTTCTGACTCCATACCAAAGAGAGAAAGTAGATGGTCCTTGATTATCAAGGAACTTCTCAGATCCTTATCAAATAGCTGTGAGACTGAATAGCTGTTAGTATCCACTGACTAAGAAAACACACGTGGCATAGGAACGTATATCCTACTCAATCACAATGGCTTTTCAGTGAAGTTTCTTTTTCCTCCCATTACTCCTATGTTGTCTTCTTTTAATAGCAAAAGATGTTCTAATTTGTTCCTTTTTTAATGAAAACCACGAGAAGTATTTCATCACAGAAAATCATAAAAGGAAGTGCAGTTCAGAAAGAAAAAAAAAAATCAGATGTCTTCTACCTGTGGCTGCTATCTGGCTAGCACGTGCAGTTTTTCCTTTTATCCCATGTGTGGCTGAGAAGGGAGTAAAACTGCCCACAAGTTGCCTCTGTGTTCCTTATCTCCTTCCATCTTGCAGCTATTACCAAGAACCTTGGCAATGCTGGTCAGTCACAGAAGCACAAGTGTCGGCGGAATACCACACACACCCCTACCCCTACCCCATTTGGGTAGGAAATGCCTGGTCACAAAGAGGAAGAGACTGGTTTAGAGCGCTGAGCTAGTGTTAGTGAATGCCTCTTGCCAATCCATGTCTCTCTCTCTAAGGCGCTGTCTTTCCACCTATGGATCATAACCCCTTTGAGGGTCACATATCAGGTAACTTACGTAGCAGATATTTACATTACAGTTTAACTCATAACAGTAGCAGGAGCACAGTTATGAAGGAGCAACAAAATAACTTTATGGTTGAGGGACACCACAACATGAGGAACTGTATTAAAGGGGCACAGCGTTGGGAAGGTTGAGAACCACTGCCCTAAGGGGATCCTTGCTTCTCTGTCCTTTCTCTGTTCTATTTCTAGTTCTCGGGGTCCTCAACACAGCATAACTTTCTGGGTCTGGGTGAAGTGTCTGTCCCAGGGTAGCAGCTTGCGGGCCTATAGGACAACCTCCAACGAGTGTGACCACTTGAGGGCATCTGCTTGGCTGCTGGGTGAGAGGCTTCCCTTCAAAGCCTATCTTGTCCAAAGGCAGACTGTCTTCCAGATTTCTCTGCCATTTACTTTAGGCCAACAGTCTTATGTAATATTACAGCTTGAAAATAGCACCAAGGAGGCTGAGGCTAGAGGAATATAACTTTGATGCTATCTTGGACTACATAAAAAGACCTTATCCCAACTCCAAACACCGTTTGAATCTTTTAAAATGATATCCTAATCCATCCTTTGGAAACAGATGAAAGTTATGATTATCGCAGGGAGCTTTGCCAGGTAGACTAGAAGAACTCCAGTTCAAAACTACATGCTCAGTTACCCCCTGGTCCTCATTTCCATTGCTACTGAATTACTATTATGTTCATCAGGTGTGGTAATCTCCTTCTGCTCCTTCATGAAGAAAAGCAGACAACATGTGTGTTTGCAGGAGGAGCTCACCCTGTAAAGCCCTCCCAGTTTCCTCGCTAGCTTCAGGAGCTCTACAAGAAACACCAGGGAAGTCCAGAGTGCCCCCGCCATCTTGTAAGATGTCACCACTTGACAATATCTCTGCCTACTTGTTTTTTTTTTTTTTTCCTTCATCTTCTTCTATCTCATGTCATCTTGGTTTTTGAGACAAGGTCCTTTTATGAGGCTCAGGCTGGCCTGCAATTTACTATGTAGCCCAATCTGGCCTTCAGTTTACAGTTCTTCTGCCTCAGCCTCCTGAGTGTTAGGATTACAGACATAGGCCACCACACCTTCTGCATAACTCATCTATCCATCCATCCATCCATCCATCCATCTGCCAGGGTTCTACTCTGACAGACAGGTTCCCAAAGAAGGCAGTGAGGGTTATGGCAACATTGAACTCTTTCCTGCTATTCTGGGGCCAAAAGCTATTAGCTTCTGACAATTTGACTCTCCTGCTATTCAGGACCCAAAAGCTGATGGCTTCTGGGCATTAATGCGTGCTAATAGCAGCAAGATAAAAGAAACTTAGTTATTTGGGTTCTTTTCTCTTTCACTCAGGGGCCCCTCACTGGCCAGGTGAGAGGCTTGGAGTTTGTTAATTCTTTTGAGTCAGAGAAAGAGGAAAAGAAAGAAAGAGAGAGAAAGAAAGAAAGAAGGAAAGAGAGAAAAAGAGAGAGAGAAAGAGAGAAAGAAAGAAAGAAAGAGAGAGAGAAAGAAAGAAAGAATGTCAGGCACAGAGACAACACACATACACTGGATGAAGCAGAAAAAGGGCTCCACCACAGTTTATTGCTGTTCTTAGTTTTTATATCTTCTCAGAATAATTGATCACATGGTTTTTAAAGCATTTTTACAGTCCATAAGTTCATAGTAAGCTTAAGGCAATAGTTAAGGAGTTAAAGCAGAATTGTTTACATGTCTTTCCATTAAGACTAGTACCTAACCATTCACTATCCATAAGTTCATTATAAGTTTAAAGCAATAATTTTTATATGTCATAAATTAGCCTGGTTTAGTCAGGAGACAAATCATCTGCCTTATGTCTCATTATTTTGAAGTCTTGTATAGATAAACTAGTCCATTATTTATTTTCTGTCCTGTACCTACAATAAATTGCTCATTCCTAGTTATGACCTTTAGTTATCAGATAGTGGCCTCAATCCTAACCCAGATGAAATGTTTTCCTTGATCATAAATTTGTTCCAAGCCTGCTTTCTTTTCCTACTGCAATTAGCCTGTGTCACGTGAAGATTTACAGAGCTCTACTTGCAGCTTTTATTCTGTAGGGAGCTTTAGATTATTTGTATCAATTTAAGAGTTCTACAAATCATTATCAGGAATTATGAAATCATCAGTTCCTCTATACAGCATTACCACATGAAAGTGCATATTCATATTGATCTGCAGGAAATCTACCCAATAGTAGAATGATGCCCAGAAATCATTAGGCTATGTGACAGTGGCAGGAAATCATTAGGCCATGTGATATCAGCAGCAAGAGACATTCCTGAGATGAAGTCTCTGAGAACTCTGCATCTCAGAGCACACACATCACAGCTATGCAAATTGTTGTGTCAGCTCTAGAAAGCTCACTTACTTACCAAAGCCTTTCCTAGATGACTTCTGACATTCATCCATTCAACCATGCAGCCCATTGAATGTTTATTGGGCAACCAGTCATGATAGTGTTACAAACTGGATCTAGGATCACCTAGGAGACAAGCCTGAAGGCACACCTAGGAAGGAGTACCTAAATTGGCTTATCATCATGCCTATAGGGGATTGTCTTGATTAGATTGACTGAAGTTAGAAGGCCCACCATTGGTAGTACCATTCTCCAGGTTGGGATCCTGGCTGCATTTAAAAAGGAAAGAGAACTAAGCACAAGCAAGCATTCATTGTTTTCTGATTTTTCTTTTGCTTTGTTTTTATTTTTGTTTTATTTATTTATTTATTTACTTATTTATTTGAGACAGTGTCTCAATAGGTAGACCTGGCAGGCCTGGAACTCATTCTATACATCAAGCTATCTGAGAATGCACAGAGATCCATCTGCCTCTGCCTCCTGACTGCTGGGATTAGAAGCATGTACCACACCACACTTGGCTGTTCCCTGCTTATCAGTTGTGGATGTAATATGCTCAATTGCTTTAAACTCCTGTCTTGACTTCTCCAGCATGATGAACTATATTTTTAAAGCTTAAGCTAAATTAGACCTTTTTCCCCTTAAGTTGCTTTTGTCCAGCTCTTTTATCAGCAACAGGGAAAGAAAGAAAATCATCAGTATTGGTGTGTCATTTGGAGGGTTATTGTTTCTGATGGGAGACCTGCAGAACAAAATCAGTAGCCCACAAGTCTAAACCCACTGCTAAAGGAGGGGAAGCAAATACAATCTTGAGTAGTTATGTAAGACAACCCTGAATAATGTCACGTCCCTGGAGGGCCTAACTGCCTCCACTTTCCAGGCATGCACCCTCCAAACTTTTTCAATAATAACTGGGCTGCAGCTGACCTGACACACCCCATGAGCATCTTCCTGGCACATCTGAGCTGGAGACTCCCTGGCTCCTGGCTCCTGGCTCCTGGCTCCTGGCTCCTGGCTCCTGGCTCCTGGCTCCTGGCTCCTGGCTCCTGGCTCCTGGCTCCTGGCTCCTGGCTCCTGGCTCCTGGTTCCAGAAAGGAAATGGAGAAGAAATATAGTCTAACTGAACATTTGGAACAGCCAGTGTTTCCTCAGTGGGAAAAGAGTCTCTGTGTCCAGAAATCCAGGAGGTGGGGACCGCAGGGAGTGGGGCCAGGAGTGACAGGAAGGTGAAAAGGGTAGGTTAAATCTCACCAGATGTTCATGGCTGTTGGTGAAATAGGGAGGCTCTTGTTTCTCCCAGAGAGCTCTTTTCTATGCTTGGAGGAGAATGGTTCTATCTTATGAAAGGATGCAGTTTCATGAAATCATTTGCTAAAAGCTCAAGGGTGCTGTATGAGTTGTCCAGCACTGAAGGCTTTCATTTACTGGGCATAGAGGAAGCAAGTTCATTTCCTAGCACATTGGCTTATGGAAGAAGTGATTGATATGCCTCATGACTTTGAGGCAAATGGTGCGTAGTTCCTCTGACTTGGCTGATGTGAAAAGGTGAACTTGGGAATCAGGAGGTTTTCCTTCTGGCTGTGCCATTCATTGGCTGTGTGACCCTGAGCAAGACTCTCTCCTTCCCTGGCTTTCGTTTTGCTCACCTCAGAGGGCCGGCAGCCCCTGTGTTCTGTGTGAAGGAGAAGCTCAGAGCTGGGAGGAGGCTGAACTCCCATCACTGAGCTGCGAAGAGGTGATGGCTGGTTGATGGGGGGAGAAGAATGTAGATGCTTCATCAGTCCCTACTTGCCAGTGTAGGTGGGGAGGAGATGCTGGTAGAGAGTCAGAGTGAC
This sequence comes from Mastomys coucha, assembly GCF_008632895.1. Classification (NCBI taxonomy): domain Eukaryota; kingdom Metazoa; phylum Chordata; class Mammalia; order Rodentia; family Muridae; genus Mastomys; species Mastomys coucha. The sequence goes on from NW_022196891.1 coordinate 60,077,026, forward strand.
TAGAGAAGCATACTCAATAACATGAGGAACCCCCATGTTCTTCTCTTAAGCATATACATCTGCCAAGAACTAGGAAGAGAGCAGAGGATGGCTTGCTGGCTGTGCCAGGTATCCACAAATGGGGCCAGAGTGAGTGGAAATGCCAGGGACTGTTGTCCACCTTACCCCTGGCCAGGACCCGCACAGCTGGACAAGGGCAGTGATGCTACAGGCCAGCCTGCAGCTTACAGGCGATGAAGAGAGACAGATGGTGAATGAAAGAGGCAGAGACCAACAAAGGACAACATCCATTGACTGTAAAGGCCCGGGCAAGCATGGATGGTGGGTCCCAAGCTGTGCTGTAGAGGGAAAACTGACTGTAGTTGGGAGCCCTACCCTAGAATTGTGTTCTTCCTTCAGAAACAAAGCAGTCCCTCTTGCTTACATTTCTCTTTCCCAGAATTCTTTTCTTCTATGCAGCTGGCAGGACAAGAATCATCTTAGTCCTTTCAGAAGAAAGAAATTTTCCTAAAAGTAAAGGCAAATAGATTTGAACCTCATTCCTGCTGACTACGTGATTTTTTTTTTTAAATCATTTTCAGTAATCCTGATTTACGAAATGAGAACAGCACTTGTTTAGTCAGCAGTGAAGAAGAAGCCATTCCCGACTCAGGTTTACTTTAGAAATCCTGAATAACAGTAACAGCTTAGGAGGCAGGGGAGACGACTCTGTTGTGCAAGGCTTGCTATGCAAGTGTTCCCACTTTAGTTTGATAGCCAGTACCAATATACAGTACCAACGCCAGGGACATAGCAGTAATCCCAGCTTTGGGGAGACAGACTGAAGGACACCTGGTACTTGCTGGCTGGCCAATCTAACCAAATCAGTGAGCCCGGGGCTCAGCGAAAGAATCGATCTCAAAAAACAAAGTGGGAAATGCTAGAGGACAGCACCTAACGCCAGCCTCTGGCCGACACATGTACACCTATACACATGCATGTGCACCCACCCAGGTGAACGCAGACACACACATACTCCACCCACACAAGAATAATCTGCATGGGGCTGGAAAGATGGCTCAGCAGTTAAGAGTACTGACTGCTCTTCCAGAGGACCTGAGTTCAATTCCCAGCAACCACATGGTGGCTCACAACCATCTGTAATGGCATCGAATGCCCTCTTCTGGTGTGTCTGAAAAGAATGGCAGTGTAGTCATAAAATAAATAAAATAAAATAAAATAAAATAAAAAAACTTAAAAAAAAACTATCTACTAGGGGACATCAGAGATATTTATTACACAGATATTGAGAATGCTATTATTAGTATCTGAGAATCAAAAATTGCTCAAATGCAAATTTTGCTTTAAAGTACTCATGACATGGCCCAGAGGGTAATGGTGCTTAGTGAGCAAGCCTTACAGACTGAGTTCAATCCCTGGAGCCCATGCGAGAAGGAGAGAACTGGACTCCAAAAGTTGTCCTCTGGCCTCCACAACACAGCATGTATGGCACATGTGCACTCATATATACCCCATATGAACATATACCACCAGTAAGCAAACATTTTTAAAGATTCTCATGAGGCTTCCACTCATGCGCTGACCTGTGTGACCTTCTGACAGTCCTTGGTACTTGATATTTGGTGCTTCTGCTTGGGTCTTTTTTTTCATTTATTTTATATTTTATTTGGAGGAAGGTTTTGTGTGTGTGTGTGTGTGTGTGTGTGTGTGTGTGTGTGTGTGTGTGTATCTGTTGTTGTTGTTGACCACTTCTTTTTTTAGGAGAAGTCTCATTCTACTGCCCAGTTGTTCTTGAACTCTTTTTGAGACTTAACAATCTCCCTATGTCGCATTCAAAGTAGTTGACTCTCTTTGAAAAGCAGGTTACAGCCCATGAATTTGAACTGGTCAATAAACTAAATCTCTATTTTCACAATCTTCTCACAGTTATTTCATCTCATCGTGGATAGCTACCTAAACCTAAAGTTCTGCTAACAATACCCATGTTTTCATCCCTGTGTTACAGCTGATACAAGTGTCATGAAATACTGTATATACTCAAATGTGCTTTAAAATTAGACCTTATTTTGAATATTTTATGTAGCATATATTTTGGGCATTTAAATATTTTCATATTACTAACTTAATAATGTATGTCTTTGCTTCCTTACATTTTATACATTTGGACCCATCTTTCAGATATGGGAACACAGATTTCACCAGTAGGCTTTTGGGGACACACTCATCATAAAATCTGGTCTAAAGCATTGGCACAGGTCCCTGAGACAAGAGGCTGTAGTTAGGGAGTTTCTTTAAGGATATTCACATGTTTATTCTACATCGAGGGCAACATCATGTTCTCATCCCCTCTGTAGGACCCTAGAGCCTGTAGGCTTTGGGCTCTCTGTCTCTGATACAGGGCATGTCTACTCAGGCATGTCTGTCTCCCTAGTTCTTTGTACTGGTCTAGAGCAGGGTCCAATGAAACACAAAATAGACATCCCTGCTCAAATGAGCACACATCCAGCTGCTCCTGTCAGACGAAGTGGGCATATGTGCACATATACACACAGACTAGAAACTTAGGAGTGATTATTGGGATGTGGGGTACATGCAGGGGGACTTCTAAAAACATTAAACAAAAAATAGCCTCCGGCACTTTGTTTTTTAAGACTCTTGCTGGCAGTGTGAGTGAAATCCTCCTGTCCCCCCATGGCTGGTCCAACCCAGCTTCATGTGATTGCCTCTCCCTCCCTCTAGACAGGGCTGGCTCCCCAGGACATATAAACTTTGAATTTCAGGCTTGAGCCAGCAGGGCCACTCATCCAGACACCTTGCAGCAAAGCAACCTCACCCAGCCTCTACACCGATGTCTTTCTGTGCACACTGCTGCAGCTGTGGTCCCAAGATGCCAGCTCTCCAGCTGCTGTTTCTGGCCTGCCTGATGTGGGGAATGGGGGCCAGGACAGCACAGTTCCGAAAGGCCAATGATCGGAGTGGCCGATGCCAGTATACCTTCACTGTGGCCAGCCCCAATGAATCTAGCTGCCCAAGGGAGGACCAGGCTATGTCAGCCATCCAAGACCTTCAGAGAGACAGCAGCACGCAGCATGCAGACCTAGAGTCCACCAAGGCTCGAGTCAGATCCCTGGAGAGTCTCCTCCACCAGATGACCTTGGGCCGAGTTCCTGGGACCCAGGAGGCCCAGGAGGGGCTGCAGGGCCAGCTGGGTGCCCTGAGGAGAGAGCGGGACCAGCTGGAGACCCAAACCAGGGATCTGCAGGTAGCCTATAACAATCTCCTGCAAGACAAGTCAGCTTTAGAGGAAGAGAAGAGGCGGCTGGAACAAGAGAATGAAGATTTGGCCAGGAGGCTAGAAAGCAGTAACCAGGAGGTAGCAAGGCTGAGGAGGGGCCAGTGTCGCTCAACCCAGCACCCCTCTCAGGACATGCTGCCGGTCCCCAGTGAAGGTAAGAATGCAGGGTGGAGGGGCTGCCTGACTCAGAAGGTAGCAACTTTGCCAGTTACCCACTACAGGACACCCAGGTTTCTCCTTCTGTTTTGTCTTTTCTCTCAGAAACTGCAAATCCAGCAGGCAATGGTTTCATTAAGGAGAGCAAAACAAACACTTTTCCATGTTTCCTGAAAGTTGGCTCCTTGTTCAGGTCAATGGATCTGAGCTCTTGTGCCCAGCCATGACAAAATGATCACAGCCCGCAGCCAAATGAGAAACATGGGGCCAGGTGGAAGATGCATATGGTGAATAATCAATAGAAAATGGCTTGCTGTGCCTTTAGATAATTCATTCTTCTTTAATCTTTGCTTAGAATTTGCAATTTCTACCAAAATGACCCCTATTTATGAGATGCCAAATGACTTGTGCAATGAAAACTGGTATTATTATTAATTATTGTTATTATTGTTACTATTACTAATGTATTTGGTTTTTGGAGACAGGGTTTCTCTGTGTTGCTCAGACTGTCCAGAAACTCCCTTTTTAGCCTAGATCTGCTTGCCTCTGCTCTACAAACGCCAGGATTAAAGGTAGGCTCCACTACACCTGGTGGTGTTTTATTTTTTAATCTCCTACCTTGGTAAAGAAAGAGGAAACAATTTCTCTCTCAGGTCCCTTGGTGTGAGGCTTTGGAAATTTTTAGACTTTTGTTGCCAAATCAAAGAATGTCTGCTTTCAGGTCACCAGAGAACTCTGCAGTGGCCCTTCTCACAAACAACCTTTTCCGTTTGTCCTGGCTTCTGCTTGGAGATGGGTGTTAGGGTGCATCAAGGGATGGGCACATTGTTTTTGATGGTTAGGAGACAGTACTTGTGCCACTTTTTATGAGTGTTTTGTTTCCAAATAGTCACTTGTTTCATGAGCAAACACATTCAGATGTGGGAAGTCTGGGCTCCTTAAAAATGTCAATGACAAGCACCAAGGAAATTGAGGAGGAAGGTTCATTTTCAACAAAGAAGTCTAAGAAACCTGGTAAGCAAACACGTGTGCATCCTCCATCAGCTCTCCATGGTCAGGTGACAGTGTTGTTATGAGACAGATGCTCCTACACATGTGCTCAAGTACCTGGAACTGAACTGTCAGGATCTATCTACACAGTTTACTCTCTGAGAGTGAGAGGAAGAGGGGCCACAGTAAACATGGAGTAACTTTGGAGCCCAGTAAACAGTGCACAGGGAGCATGATCTCAAGTGTCCTACCACCTTCAACCTTGGGGTTGAAAACTTCCAAAATGGGGCGATGGAATAAATATTTTCTAAAAGAGATTTTTACCTGAAAGGTAAGATCTACACTGACTGAGGCTCCAGCCCCTGAGTTGATGGCTGAGCTCTTTAGCAGGAGGCAGGCTATTTCCCTCTCTGCCTGTTTTTTTTTTTGTTGTTTTTGTTTTTGTTTTTGTTTTTTCTTATCCTTAATATGACAAAGAATTCACTCTGTAATCACTTTTGTGGGTTCCAAACGAGCAACTGTAACATAGGAGTGATGCTTCCTGCTATTGAAACTGGAGTTAGAATACAAAATCACGGACTTACCTGATCTTTTTAAGACATGCTCTTATACTTTCTCTATCTCCCTTCCTGTGCCCCTCCTGGTGGTTACCTTCCCTGCTGGTGTCTGCACAGAAGTTTTTATAGCCAGCTTGTGTCTTCTATTGCACTTTTTCTTCCTCTCATTAACGAATCCCTAGTTAAATATTTATATTTAAGCTGGAAGAAATCCAATTCCGAATTGGACAACAGAGGGAAGTTGAGGTGCTAAGCAGCTAAGGGGCCGAGGGCTGCCTGGCTGCCCGGCTGCCCGGCTGCCCGGCTGCCCAGGGGTGGCTAAGACTTCATCCAGATGGGGAAATAGAATCACTAAAAGTTATATGCAAATTTCAGACTTGAAGCTACACTATCAACAAAAAAACTATGTAATTTTATATACGTGGAGTGTATGTGTACACGTGAAAATAGAGGCAATGCTTTATAATTTTACTGTCTATGGTCTTTTAGTTTAAAGGACATGCCTGGCCTTGGGAATTTATCGGGTGTGTTCTCTAATTTTATTTCCATCCTCCTTTCCAGCTACCCTCCTTTTGACATAGGTCCACAGCCCATTATATTGAATTTCAAATGTGGGCATCTTTTTCTATAGTGGAGCATTAACAGGCCAGGGATTACATGAGGACAGAACAGATAACTGGACAGGAGCCTTGAATGTATTTAGCCATGGGCTCATTTGTGTCCACATGAAAACTGAGGTCAGAGAGACTGCTGGTCCATGGCCACCTAGTCTGTGAATAGCATTATGAGAACCAGAATTCTAACTTTTGTAAGAGTTGATGACATTCATGATCCCTACTGTCTTCAAGTTTGTAGACCTTAAAAATGTCAGAGAGCGCTAGGTGGTGGTGATGCATGCCTTTAGCCCCAGCACTTGAAAGACGGGGTAGTGGACGTCAGTGAGTTTAAGGCCAGCCTGGTTTATAGAGCAGGTTCCAGGATAGCCAAGGCTACACAGAGAGTTCTTGTTTGGGGTGGGGGGAGGGTGGGGTAGGAGAAAAAAAGTCAAAGAGCTACAGAAATACCTGGAATAAAATCCATTTCCAGGCCCCAGACTTGGAGATTTGTAGTATTCTGAGAAGTGGCAGGAACTGAGGTATGAAGACCTGGGGTATGAGTCTCAGTAGATAAAGGCAAGTTTGAGAAGGCAAGCTTCTTCCTACCTACCACACAGTTCAAACTGACACCACCACTTTAGCATGTAATTGCTACATAGAAAAATAATCTCCTCAGAAGCAATCACTTATGTGTACGCATGTGGATTTCAGCATGCACACCTACACAAATGTAAATGGAAGTACTATTCACCCTGAAGATAAAATGCAACAGTAGTTCCCTTTGAGGTTGAGGAGATGAGCCCAGACATCAGTGAGGGTCTGTGAGCAAGTGGTTTACATGGGCCATGAGGCCAGGAAAAGAAATGGGACATTATAGAGAGTGATTCAGGGAATGAAAATAGGGAGGGGGCATCAAATTGATTACCACATGTGATGTATTTTTAAAAAGATAAAGAGAGGGGGAATGTGTTCTATGAAGGTGTGGTGAGGTATGGGGGAAGTGGGTGCCTCAGCAGGCCCATGCCAAGGCATCCCTTCCCCCTGAGGGACCAGCCAAACAATAGTATAGTATAGAATATGGTTTATTCAGGGCATGAGGGGGGTTAAGAGGATAGTAGAGGCAGAGAACGAGAGAGTAGAGAAGTAGAGGAGTAGAGGCCAGCCAAGAGCACATGGAGGGGGGACAGGAGGGGGGGCAAACGGAGGAAGGGGCAAGGGGACAGAGTGGGAACAAGAAGGCAAGAGACCAAGAGATGGAGGAGGGGGCAAGCAGCCTTTTACAGCGACAGCCAGGTAACTGTGGGGTGGAGCTTAGAGAGAATGCTAACAACATGGGAAATAAAAGCTCAGCTCCAGGTAACATTTATCCCTGGATCTGATAGTCCTTCATGTATGAGAAATAAGATGCCAGGCTGGTCCTCCCTGTCAGGGAAGCTGGGGCAGGAAGCTGATATGTGGTCCTTGGCAGCTGATACCACTTGGAGTCAGGTTGCCATAACAACTGCTGGGGAAAAATGAGCAGGAAAGGATTGAGCACCAGAGTGTTCAGCAAGACTCTGGGTTATCACGCTGAGCAGTAGTGAGAGGAGGAAGCAGCCTGGGCCATTTCTGACAGAGTGGCTACCCAAGCGATGGACTGCAATTGTAATGTTTTCCTCTAGATGAGTCCTACCAATGTGTGCAAATGTCATGCAGTCATTAAGAACCTCAGCCAATACTTAACAGATAGTCTCTGTAGCACACACTGGATCTAGACATAGTATCTAGGACAACTGACAACCAGGCTAGTAGCTAAACTTTCTTTTTCTGAAGTACTTGTGTCAACCTGAAAATATCATGACATGGCTTTAACCTATTCTCTCCATTTAAATAAGACTTATCTATCTCACAGTAATAGAAAATATTTACAAAAATCTTTATAATGCCATTTGAATTTGCATGCAAATTAGTTAATAATTTAACTGGTCCATAGGTCTCACTTTACTACAGTATGAGGTTGAGGACAGAGCGAGCAAAATGTCTCAACAAATCTTAATAATAGAGGAATGAATCTCAATGCCATTAAGAACAAAAATAAGCAAAAGGCACAAAAGCTTCAAATGTCTGGGTAGTAGAGGCAGAGAGAGAGAGAAGTAGAAGAGTAGAGACAGTACAGATATTATTTTCCACAATCATTTGTTTTCCTTCTATATTCAAAATTGAATTTTAGTGGTTTTAAACATTCCCAAAAAATCAGAGTTTGGGCATTTCTTTATTTCAGATTATTTGCTCGTGGTACTATCTAGTCTTCTAAAACAACCTGACATATTTGTACAGCTCAGAATGCTGGTGTTCAGAGAGGTTGACTCATTTGTCCAAAGTCCCACAGCTGGGACACGGTGGAACCGAAGGAAACTACAACTTCTGGCTCAGCCTGGCCCCCTTTGCGCAGAGTGCCTCTGCTTCAGCAGACTTTGCCAGATGGCTCTCCTCTGGGAATCTGAATGCTGCCAGCAGCTCCTGGCTGAAAGGACTACAAAGCCACCAGGAGTTTCCTAATCCAACCACCACACCTGCCAAGTGGAAATGAGTCAAGTGGTCTCTGGAAGGCTTTCCTTGACATTCTGTGTTACTACGGCTCTTGTTTACCACAAGGAAAGTGCGTGAGGTGTGGTTCCCTGCACGGGAACACAGGAAGAGAGCCAGAGCTGAGGTCTGTTGTTCAGAACCTTGGCGTGTGTCTTGGCGGGACCAGGATGGGAACACAATCCCATACTCCTGTGCATCTGCCTCTCTGACAGAAGATCTGATGGGTAACTGTGCTCTGTGGGTATGCTGAGCCATCATCTAGAGTCTGAGCTCTGCTCCAGGAGGGGTTCATTCTACAAGAGCTCATTGGCTCTCCTGAAACCTCTAGCCACTCTCTGGGCCCAATGAAGGTGCAGAAGCCACTCAGTACATTAATCCAGGGAAGTTTAACAGAAGGAATTATTATAGTTTATTTTACTGACAGATTTTTTTTTAATACAATATATTCCAATTTTCCCTCCCATTCCTCCTCCTTGTTCCTGCCTCCCCTCTCACCCATCTCCTTTCTGTCTCTCTTTAGAGAACAAACAGGCATCTAAAGAATAATAAAAAAAGATAAAAAAAAATAAATCAGGATAGGACAAAACAAAAAGCAGAAGGAAAGAGCCCAAGAAAAGGCCCAAGAGATAGACACAGATACAGAAGCACACATTCGGGAATTCCAAAACACCACCCAATTGGAAGGCATAAAATATATGCAAAATATATGCAGGGGGAAAAGCCCTGCTGCAATATTTTGAGACAAGGAAACTCCAAAGACACCATTGACCTCATTTTCTGTTGACTATCTGCTGCTGGGCATGTGTCCTATATTTAAGAGTAATTTGTTTGCTCAGTGAGACTCCCCTGGAGAAAATTATTTAGTTGCAAATGGTTTTCAATTGGATATTCTGCATTAGAGATGGGGCATGATCCACTTCTCAGCTTTAGGACTCCATCTGGTGCAGACCTGGGCAGGCCCTGTGTGCATGCAGCCTCATGCATATACTAAACCCTGTGACTTCATATGTGTGTCAGTCTTCTTGACTTAATGAGCCTTGTGTTCTTGGTGTCCTCCATCCCCTCTGCCTCTTCTTCTACAGGGTTCCTGAGCCCTGAAGGAGGGGAGTTGATGGAAACATCCTCTTTAGGGCCAAATGTTACAAGGGCTCTCACTCTTTGCACATTGTCTGGCTATGGGTCTCTGTATTTGTTACCATCTGCAGCAGGAGGAAGCTTCTCTGATGATGGCTGAGCAAGACACTGATCTATGAGTGTAGCAGACTGTCATTAGGAGTCATTTGACTGCTATGTTCCTTTTGTAAAATAGTAGTGTTTAGTTTTCCCGTGGGTCCCTGGGCTATCTAGCCTCAGGTTCTTGGTCACTTGAGTGAGGTCTGTGTTCCATCTCATGGAGTAGGTTGTAAATCAAATATTAGTTGGTTATTCCCACAAGTTTTGTGCTACCATTGGCTAACAGATCTTGCAGGTAGGACATCATTGTAAATCAAAGAGTTTGTAGCTGAGGGTGTTTATGGTTCGCTGTGGATAGAGTTTACAATACCTTCTGGTACCAAGGACACTAGCCAGTAGGAGTGAAGGATTTAAGTAGGCATGAGCTTTACTTCTCCATGTTCAATAAGTTGTATAGGTGTACGGGCAATTTTGATGCTAAGGTCCTGTTCCCCAATCGGTTCTTGATCTGTTAGTAAAGAAAGCCATGAGCCAATTGTTGGGCAGAAGGAATAGAAGGAACTTCTGGGTCCCTGAAAGAAAAGCAGACAGAAGCAAGGGAGAGAAGGAGAGTTTGCCATGCATCTGATGAAGAAAAGTTGACCAGCCATGTGAGACCTCAAAACAGAGTTGGCACATAGGCTGCTCCTACAGGCAGGTGGTCAGGGATGTTTAGAAGGGCCTAGATTTAACTGAGCAACTAAGATTAGGGCAAGTGGGAGGAGTGGAGATAAGAATATCATCAAGGGCATGCTTTTCCAGGCAGGAGATAGTAGCACCCAGCAATTGTGCCAAGAAGGCAAGTTGAAAATGAACAACTGTGTGTGTGTGTCTTTTATTCGTGGATTCAAGGGAAGAAGGGTGGGGGCTGGTAGCTCAGCCAGATCCTGGAGTAAAGGTGGTTAGCAAAAGCTACATACAACATATAGGCAATACTTTCAGCAACAAGATCTTGTCATCAGTTTGTGGAGAGCAACCTGTAACTTTTGCACCAGCTGGAGTTGTTTGTGGGTTCACATGGTACCTCTTTGGCCAAAACCCATTCCTCATGGTGAAGTTTCATTTGGTGATGTGAGATGTTCTCTTGGGGCTCTGACTCCCCTGCTAATTGGCAATTTCATTTATATCACCTTCGTACATGTATGGTAATAACTGTCTTCTATTACTTGAAGCCATACTTTACTAACAATCAATTTACCTAGTGGAATTTATATAAATCACATAAAACTCTTATACTTTATTTTGTACTGAATATTCAACAGTGTTAAACAAAGAGCTGTGCAATGTATTATTGGTAAACTTTTTAATTATGCAAAATTTCCAAAAGAAAGAACGACCCACAGTGAAGCCATCACCCAGTTCCAATGAGCTACCAATGTGGTTCAGTCATGCTACATCTTCCCTTTCTGGGCCCCCAAAGCAAATTTCATATATCAAGTATTTGGGAACATATCAAATGTCACCCTTCACAGAGTCCATTCTTGTGCCTTTCTTCTCCAAGTACCTTTGTTTCTTTCTTTAAATACAGTCTCTCAGTGGAATTTGGACACATTGGCTTTCCAGGAACTGAAGTCAGAGTTAACAGAGGTTCCTGCTTCCCAAATCTTGAAGGAGAATCCATCTGGTCAACCCAGGAGCAGAGAGGGAGACAAAGGTACAGTTAGATTTCTCCTTTTTGAGCCTACCTAGTGTGTGTGTGTATGTGTGTGTGCCTTGTTCTGTGTTTAGTTTGTAGAGAACAACTGTTCATCCAAAAGAGAAGACAAGTGACTCCCAAGAGGCAAAGTTTGGAAGAAGAAAGGTGAAACCTCTTCATTCCCCTTTCTAGACATATGTACAGGAAGCCAATCTTGGAGGGCTAGTTATATACTATAGATCATCTCAGCATGTCTGTTATGAAAGGGATTTTTCTGACCTTTGTATCAAGGAAGTGTGCACTTGCCCCTTAAAAAATGTGTTCCATAGAATACAGCTGCTATTTCCAGAAAATAACTGACTGTGTTATTAGCAATCCTTGCTAACACTGAAGGGTATGTAGGGGTGTCTCAAAGCATTTAACGTATGAGGAAATCAAAGATACCCATAAAAGAAGAGAATTTATCTTAAATCCACAAAACTAAAATTCTCACTATCTATTCATTACATCAAAAAAATTACAATATGTTTTTGTGACATTTTAATGGATACATGAAGTATGTGATCCATTAAATAAAAATTGAAAAACTTTGTCATATAGATTATGCTCACAGTGAGCTGATTTCTCTTTTTAAATAAAATAAATCCAATTTGAAAGTCATGAAGTGCAATGGAATAAATACTCACAATCCCTGCTAAGCTTGAGGAGTTTGGACAGAGTCAAAGCTCTATGCAGCCATCTTCCTGAGTGAGAGATCCATTCACCCCACAGACTCATCACATGATGTTTGCTGTGCATTTCTCTAGAGAAAGTACTTGGGCATGTCTAATCACCTCTACATTGACACAACTTCATTACCTGAAACCCTTATCCCCATATAAAAATGAGAAAGTCAGGGGATAGAGAGATGGCTCAGTGGTTAAAAGCATTGGCTGTTCTTCCACAGGACTTGGGTTCAATTCCCAGCACCTACATGGCAGCTCACAACTATCTGTAACTCCAGTTCCAAGGGATCTGGCACACTCACACAGACATACAAGCAGGCAAAACACCAATCCATAGAAAACAAAAACAAATGAGAAAATCAAGGCTCACAGAGTTAAGTATCTCGCTGGTCACATGATCAGTGGGTAGCAGGGCTCAGATGTCAAACCACCGTCTCTGCCTTCTCTGCATTGCTCCTACTGTTCAGCCTGCTGTCTGTATTTAGAAGACTTATAGATATTAAATACATGCCAACTTTTTTTTTTTTTTTAATTCATCAGGATGTG
>NW_022196891.1:60089351-60098125 GCF_008632895.1 Mastomys coucha
TTTTTTTTTTTTTAATTCATCAGGATGTGGAACACTAGTCTGGATAGGGGAGCCAGTCACCCTGAGGACAGCTGAAACAATCGCTGGCAAGTATGGAGTGTGGATGAGAGACCCCAAGCCCACCCACCCCTACACCCAGGAGAGCACTTGGAGGATTGACACGGTCGGCACAGACATCCGCCAGGTGTTTGAGTACAGTCAGATAAGCCAGTTTGAGCAGGGCTATCCTTCAAAGGTCCATGTGCTCCCCCGGGCACTGGAGAGCACAGGTGCTGTGGTGTACGCGGGGAGCCTCTATTTCCAGGGGGCTGACTCCAGAACTGTGCTCAGGTATGAGCTGGACACCGAGACTGTGAAGGCAGAGAAGGCCATTCCTGGAGCTGGCTACCACGGACAGTTCCCGTACGCGTGGGGTGGCTACACAGACATCGACTTAGCGGTGGATGAGAGCGGCCTCTGGGTGATCTATAGCACAGAGGAAACCAAAGGGGCCATAGTCCTCTCCAAATTGAACCCAGAGAACCTGGAACTTGAGCGTACCTGGGAGACCAACATCCGTAAGCAGTCTGTGGCCAATGCCTTTGTTATCTGTGGCATCTTGTACACAGTGAGTAGCTACTCTTCAGCCCGTGCAACCGTTAACTTCGCCTATGATACTAACACGGGGATCAGCAAGACCCTGACCATCCCATTCCAGAATCGCTACAAGTACATCAGCATGATCGACTACAACCCCCTGGAGAGGAAGCTCTTTGCCTGGGACAACTTCAACATGGTCACCTACGATATCAAGCTCTCGGAGATGTGAAGGGCCTCTATCCCTACCAGCAAAGGCTGGAAAAGGTTAAGTTCCGGGCTTCCAGGTGAAGCAGCTTCAAGGAGGGGCAGCCAGATGCTGGGAGCTTCTCCTGCTTCTCGAGATTTTGTTTGTCCAGGTCAATGTACAGTTCCTCTCTAACTGATACGACCTCGGGGCTTATACAGTCACATATACTGTTCTTTTCTGTCAGCTTTCAAAGGGGTGTTTGTTCATCTTTTAAAAATCATATTGTGCAGCAGTCCAGAGAAAAACTAGAAGTAGGATTGCTTCTTCATGAAACCACCGCTTTTGCAAGCTGTATGGTTACCATAAGCCTTGCGAGGCGGCAGCAGTTCTATGGAGGGACCGCACCTGTTAGAACTGCTCCTGCCCAAGGTCTATTTACTCCAGCTGGTTTCTAATGCTGCAGATATAGTGTGTAGTTGGGTAGTACTCGAACCCCTTTGCACTGTGAAATAAAGTTATCTTACACAAGGCTACTGTCCTTGAAATCTGTGGAAATATTTGTTCGAAAGCACAGATTCCAGATGCCTTGCCTCTGGGTTGGATAATATGACAGCCAGATGTTACAGACATGTGCGCGCAGGTGCGGGAGTCTGTCTGTCTGTCTGTCTGTCTGTCTGAGAGGCTTGTGCCTGTCTTTTCCTGTTTTGCCCATGATAACAATAGGTCCACGGTGGGCCGCACAGCTTCCCAGGGCTTCCCACCTCCATCTAATTGTGTTCTTGCCTCTTTCTGAACAGTCTTGGTCCGTCAGCCTACCCAATTTTCTTGATTCACTTTAGATTTTATCTGTTATTACAGATACCACTTTTTTTTTTTTTTTGAGACAAGGTCTAAAAAAAAATCTCTGGCTGGCCTGGAACTCACTCTATACAACAGGCTGGCCTGATACTCAGGAGATCTGTCTGCCTACAGGGTGCTGGCCTCTAAAGGTGTGCACGCACCATCACATCTGGCCCAGGGATTATATTTTAAAGCCACAGCTCTCACATGAGCAAACTTTATAGAACTTCTTTTGCAATGGTAAAACTGGTGACAACACACATAATAAAAATGACCACCGTGACCATTTAAAAATGGCTACATGTGCTATAGAGTGTATGGTCAGAGGACAATGTAAGGGAGTCAGTTTCCTCCACCTAAGATGTGGGACCTGGGACTGAACTTAAGCAGTCAGCCTTAGTGGCAAGAGCTTTTACCAGCTGGGTCATTTTGACTGTGCATATAGGTATCATTAAATGGCTTTGTGCCAACTATCACCACATATGGAGAACTCTTTCCATCTTACCAAAACTAAAGCTGTCCACCCAAAAAAATAACTCTTTGCCTTTGGTGTATGTGCATCTCATGTGTGCCTTTGAGTATGTGTATGTGTTCATGCAGCATTTTTTTTTTTTTGAGACAGGTTTTCTTACTAGCCTGGCACTTGCCGAACTCTTTTCTTCTCCCTCAGTGCTGAGAACACAAGTACACCCCATTATACTCAGTTTCTTAAACTTCCCATGGCTCCTGGGGGGTCAAACTCCATCTTCATGCTTGCAAAGCAAACACCTTACTTACCATGCTATCGCCCCAGAGCTTTTCAGTGACTGAGGCTAACCTCCTTCTCTGTGGCGTGTAGTGGTAGCATATCGTAGATGGCCAGTTCAGCTTGGACTTTGCAAAGCAAACACCTTACTTACCATGCTATCGCCACAGAGCTTTTCAGTGACTGAGGTTAACCTCCTTCTCTGTGGCGTGTAGTGGTAGCATATCGTAGATGGCCAGTTCAGCTTGGACTTTCTCCCACTGGGTATCAGTTGGTCAAAACTTTCCATCTCCCCCACGTTCATGTTAGGTCTGCTGTCACCACAGGGAGATCCCCAGTGTCCGTTACTAACACTCACATCTTCATTTCGGATTCCACATCTGCCAGCCTCCACAGTCTGACGTCTGGATCTCTCAGGTACAATGTTTGAAAGACAGCAAAGGAAAGGAAGGTTTTTCCATCCATGACTCTCGGGCATTTCAGGAGTGGTCCTGAAGCAAAGGAGTATGGGTTCCCTTTGTTCTTTTGCCGCTGTGCCTGCTGGGGATGGACTGTTTCTCCCAGGGGCCTGATGAGTGCCAGTCCCTGTGATTTCAGGTACCTGCGCAAGGTCTTTGTACACCACCTTCACATAGTTGGAATGTAATTTTTCATATTTCAGTGTAACTTCGTTTTGCTTGGCCCGTCGCATAAGGATAGGAGGAGAAGTCCCCATGCTGGGCTCTATGTAAATGCCCTCAAACTTTTGAATTTTGGAGCATTTCAAATTCAGAAATTTTTGGTTTGTATTAAGATTAAGACTTGAGCCAGTTAGTAATGGCACATGCCTTTAATTCCCACAGCTGGGGAGGGGGGCAGAGACAGGCAGAACTCCGAGTTGGAAGCCAGCCTGGTTTACAGGGAGTTCCAAGATAGCCAGGGTTTTACACAGAAAAACTCTGTCTTGAAGAAAACAAAACAAAGCAAAACAAAACCAACCAACCAAACAAACAAACAAACAAACGACTTCAACATAGGACTCAGAAGAATACAATTCAGCCCATAGCAACTGGGTTTTAATCTAAACCCTCTCTTAGAGCCAAAGATCCAGAAGTCAGAATGCAAGGACTCTTTCATCTGATCAGATGCCAGGTGTCCAAATGTGTAGAAGACTCACAAGAAATCTCTTTAGTTGATCAGAGAAATCACAGCACACAGACAGGTGAGGAAATCCAGTCAGCACAACCCAACCCAACCCTGCCCAGCCCCACCCCCCATCCCCCCATCAGCTATCCCCTAGCTTTGGGAGGAAGAAGATGAAGCCAGATGGGCCTTTGCTTCTGAATACTCTTATTAATTCCCATCTTGTTTGACGTCTACAGTCAGGGTCCTTATGGAGCTCTTTGGGATCCACCTCCTCCCTCACCTTATCTTCGACTAATGTCTTGACTCACGTGAGGCCATCCAACCCAACTAGCTTCCTTGTTGTCCTTCAAATATACGATGGATGCCTTCATCTTTAAACATTCACAGAGGCTCTTCACTCTGCCTTCAGCATCCACATACTTAATTCCATCACTGGCTTTTAATCTTTACTCAAATGTCACCTTTCTAAAGAGGCATTGCGCATACAACTCTCCTAAAAACCACAACCAGCCTACTGGCTCCTCAGGCACGTATAATCTCCTTTTCTCCTTTATGATTTATTTTAAATTGTCTTTTCTAGTTTAATCCCCCTGGATTGTGATAGAATTCATGTTTTTTAGGTTGTCTGTCAGTCATTTCCTACTGAAATGCAAACTCTATTGGGATAAAGATCGATGCTCCTACATAATGTAACACCAGGACATTGCTTGAACAACATAGCACATTCTCAGGAATATTCATTGGGCAAAAGAATATCCTAGAATATGCTTAGAAACCGAATTAGAAATGAAACCAACATAGTAGTGAGTCTTTCCAACTCTCTCCTCTCCTTGATTCTAATCTTTCCAGCAGTGTGACCGTGGACCCTTCACTTCACCTCTGTGGTATAGGCTAGAAATTTCTATAGTCTTCACATTATCTATCTTCAAGATCCAGATGGGGTAACCACTAGCCACAGGCAGCTACTGAACAATTGAAATGTGGCCGTGCAGCATGTTTGTTTTCTTTGAATAATCTTATTTTTAAATGATCAAACATACAACTAGTAGCTATATTACAGGGCATCAAGGGTCTGTTTCCTCACTTGACCAAGGATGAGGTGGCACATATCAAGTATTCTGATGGCAGTAACAGGTTTGAGTGTATGCTCCTTCCCTGCCCAACACCAGGGCCAAAGTTCACAGAAGAGGACAGTCTTGCTGACTGGGTAGGAGGATACAAACACGTATGCAAAAAAAGAACGTTTTGAAGACAGAGATGAACTAAAGGATGGCAGATAAGCACATTCCCCCATGTGAATCGGAACGATCCTGTTCCTGGTGCCTTCAAAGCAGTCAGAGAAGCCCTCTAAGTCATTAGAGGTCCTGTGGGGTCTCCTGAGGGGCCTGAGTGAGATATCCAAGATGTGTACAGCTACCCACCAGTCAGTTGCCTCTCTTCAAGGGTAGTGTGCTCTGTTACAGAGTTTAAAAATCACCCCAACCCTCTACAAGTAAAGTTTGAAATACTGACAATAACTTTCAAACTCCATAGCCCTAATTAGGCTTGAGCTAGGAAGTCAAATAAGCTTAGCATGAAAAGTTCGTATGACTATGGAAGTGCCTGGCCTAAGGTTTGATAAACTCAAACATCTCAGGATTCTCTGAACTATAGATTTTTTTTTTTAAGATTTATTTTTGTAATTATGTATGTGTATGTATGTAGGTAGGAATGGTAGATAGATAGATAGATAGATAGATAGATAGATAGATAGGAGAACATGGGAAAACAGGTAAAAGACCTTAAAGTGGAAACACAAAAATCCCTTAAAGAATTACAAGAAAACACAGCTAAACAGGAGAATAAATTGAACAAAACCATCCAGGATCTAAAAATGGAAGTAGAAACAATGGGAGACAACTCTGGAGATAGAAAACCTAGGAAAGAGGCCAGGAGTTAGAGATGCAATCACCAACAGGATACAAAACATAGAAGAGAGAATTTCAGGAGCAGAAGATACCATAGAAACCATTGACACTACAGTCAAAGAAAATGCAAAAAGCTCAACCCAAAACATCCAAGAAATTCATGACACAATAAGAAGACCAAACCTAAGGATAGTAGGTATAGAAGAGGGTGAAGATTTCCAACTTAAAGGGCCAGTAAATATCTTCAACAAAATCATAGAAGAAAACTTCTCTAACCTAAAATGCCCATGAACATATAAGAAGCCTACAGAACTCCAAATAGATTGGACCAGAAAAGAAATTCCTCCCATCACATAATAATAAAAACACCAAATGCACAAAACAAATAAAGAATATTAGAAACAGTAAGGGGAAAATGTTAAGTAACAAATAAAGGCAAGCCTATCAGAATTACACTAGACTTCTTGCCAGAGACTATGAAAGCCAGATCTTGGGCAGATGTCATACAGACCCTAAGAGAACACAAATGCCATCCCAGGATACTGTACCCAGCAAAACTCTCAATTACCATACATAGAGGAACCAAGGTATTCCATGGCAAAACTAATCCAAAACAATATCTTTCCACAAATCCAGCCCTTCAAAGGATAAGAAAAGGAAAACTCCAACACAAGGAGGGAAACTACACCCTAGAAATAGCAAGAAAATAATCTTCTTTTAACAAACCAAAAAGAAGATAGCTACATAAACATAATTCCACCTCTAACAACAAAAATAACAGGAAGCAAAAATCACTTTTCCTTAATATCTCTTAACATCAATGGACTCAATTCCCCAATGAAAAGAGGTAGAGTAACAGTGGATATGTAAACAGGACTCAACAATTTGCTGCATAAAAGAAACTCACCTCAGTGACAAAGACAGACACTACTTCAAAGTAAAAGGCTGGAAAACAATTTTCCAAGCAATGGTCCCAAGAAACAAGCTGGAGTAGCTATCCTAATATTGAATAAAATCAACTTTCAACCTAAAGAGATCAAAAAAGATAAGTAGGGACACTTCATACTCAAAGGTAAAATCTACCAAGATGAACTTTGAACATCTATGTTCCAAGTGCAAGGGCACCCACATTCATAAAAGAAACTTTGCCAAAGCTGAAAACACACATTGCACCTCACACAATAATAGTGGGAGACTTCAACACCCCACTCTCAGCAATGGACAGAACATGGAAACAGAAACTAAACAGAGACAAAGTGAAACTAACAAAAGTTATGAACCAAATGGATTTAACAGATATCTATAGGACATTTTATTCTAAAACAAAAGACTATACCTTCTTCTCAGCACTTCATGGCACCTTCTCCAAAACTGACCATATAATTGATCACAAATCAGGCCTCAACAGATACAAGAAGACTGAATTTATCCCATGCATCCTATCAGATCACCATGGACTAAGGCTGGTCTTTCATAACAACATAAACAATAGAAAGCCCACATACACATGGAAGCTGAACAATACTCTACTCAATGATAACTTGGTCAAGGAAGAAATAAAGAAATTAAAGGCTTTTTAGAGTTTAATGAAAGTGAAACCACAACATACTCAAACGTATGGGACATAATGAAAGCAGTGCTAAGAGGAAAACTCATAGCTCTGAGTGCCTCCAAAAAGAAACTAGAGAGAGCATACACTAGCAGTTTGACAGCACAACTTAAAGCTCTAGAACAAGAAGAAGCAAATAGACCTAAGAGGAGTAGAAGGCAGGAAATAATCAAACTCAGGGCTGAAATCAACCAAGAAGAAACAAAAAGAACTATACAAAGAATCAACCAAACCAGGAGCTGGTTCTCTGAGAAAATCAATAAGATAGATAAACCCTTAGCCAAACTAATCAGAGGACACAGAGACAGTATCCAAATCAACAAAATCAGAAATGAAAAGGGAGATATAACAATGGAACCTGAGGAAATCCAAAAATCATCAGATCTTACAACCAAAGCCTATACTCAACAAAACTGGAAAATCTGAATGAAATGGACAATTTTCTAGACAGATACCAGGTACCAAAGTTAAATCAAGATCAGATAAATGATCTAAACAGTCCCATACCTCCTAAAGAAGTAGAAGCAGTCATTAATAGCCTCCCAACCAAAAAAAGCCCAGGACCAGACAGGTTTAGTGCAGAATTCTATAAGACCTTCAAAGAAAACCTAATAGCAATACTCTTCAAACTATTCCATAAAATAGAAGAAACACTACCCAATTTGTTCTATGAAGCCACAATTACTCTGATACCTAAACCACACAAAAACCCAACAAAAAAAGAGAACTTCAGACCAATTTCCCTTATGAATATAGATGCAAAAATACTCAATAAAATACTTGTAAATCAAATCCAAGAACACATCAAAATGATCATCCATCATGATCAAGTAGGCTTCATCCCAGGGATGCAGGGATGGTCAATATATGGAAATCTATCAAGGCAATCCACTATATAAACAAACTCAAGAAAAAACCCACATGATCATTTCATTTTATGCTGAGAAAACATTTGACAAAATCCAAAACCCCTTCATGATAAAAGTCCTGGAAAAATCATGAATTCAAGACCCATACCTAAATATAGTAAAAGCAGTATACAGCAAACCAGTAGCCAACATCAAACTCAATACAGAGAAACTTGAAACAATTCCATTAAAATCAGGGACTAGACAAGGCTGTCCACTTTCTCCCTACTTGAAGTCCTAGCCAGAGCAATTAGACAACAAAAGGAGGTCAAAGGGATACAAATTAGAAAGGAAGAAGTCACTACTTGCACATGATATCATAGTATACATGAGCGACCCAAAAATTACACCAGATAACTCCTAAACTTGATAAACAACTTCAGCAAAGTGGCTGGATACAAAATTAACTCAAACAAATCAATGGCCTTCCTCTACTCAAAGGATAAGAGTCTGAGAAAGAAATTAGGGAAACAACACCATTCACAAATAGTCACAAATACTATAAAATATCTTGGTGTGACTCTAACTAAGCAAGTGAAAGATCTTTATGACAAGAACTTCAAGTGTCTGAAGAAAGGAATGGAAGAAGAACTTAGAAGATGGAAAGATCTCCCATGCTCAGGGATTGGTAGGATTAATATAGTAAAAATGGCCATCTTGCCAAAAGCAATCCACAGATTCAATGCAATCCCCATCAAAATTCCAAATCAATTTTTCCCAGAGTTAAAAGGAGCAATTTCCAAATTCATTTGGAATAACAAAATACCCAGGATAGCAAAAACTATTCTCAATAGTAAAAGAACTTCTGGGGCCGGGCAGTGGTGGCGCATGCCTTTAATCCCAGCACTTGGGAGGCAGAGGCAGGCGGATTTCT
>NW_022196891.1:60098424-60114428 GCF_008632895.1 Mastomys coucha
AAAAAAAAAAAAAAAAACCAGCATGGTATTAGTACAGTGAAAGGCAGGAAGATCAATGAATAGAATTGAACCCACACACCAATGGTCACTTGATCTTTGGATGGAAAAAAGACAGCATTTTCAACATATGGTGATGGATCAACAGGCTGTCAGTATATAGAAGAATGCAAATTGATCCACTCTTTTCTCCTTGTACAAAGCTCAAGTCCAAATGGATCAAGGACCTCTACATAAAACCAGATACACTGAAGCTAATAGGAAAGAAAGTGGGGAAGAGCCTTGAGCACATGGGCACAGAGGAAAATTTCCTGAACAGAACACCAATGACTTGTGTTGTAAGATCAAGAATTGACAAATGGGACCTCATAAAATTGCAAAGCTTCTGTAAGGCAAAGGACACTGTCAACAGGATAAAACGGCAACCAACAGAGTGGGAAAAGATCTTTACTAACCCTATATCCAATAGAGGGCTAATATCCAATATATATATATATACAAAGAACTCAAGAAGTTAGGGGTACAGAGCTAAACAAAGAGTTCTCATCTGAGGAGTACCGAATGGCAGAGAAGCACCTAAAGAAATATTCAACATCCTTAATCATCAGGGAAATGCAAATCAAAACAACCCTGAGATTCCACTTCACACCAGTCAGAATGGCTAAGATCAAAAACTCAGGTGACAGCAGATGCTGGTGAGGTTGTGGAGAAAGAAGAACACTCAACTATTGCTGGTGGGATTGCAAGCTGGTACAACCACTCTGGAAATCAGTTTGGCGGTTCCTCAGAAAATTGGACATAGTACTACCTGAAGACCCAGCTATACCACTCCTAGGCATATATCCAGAAGATGCTCCAACAGGAAATAAGGATATATGCTCCACTATGTTCATAGCAGCCTTATTTATAATAGCCAGAAGCTGGAAAGAACCCAGATGTCCCTCAACAGAGGAATGGATACAAAAAATGTGGTACATTCACACAATGGAGTACTCAGCTATTAAAAATGATGAGTTCATGAAGTTCTTAGGCAAATGGATGGATCTGGAGAATATCATCCTGAGTGAGGTAACCTAATCACAAAAGAAGACACACATGGTATGTACTCACTGATAAATGGATATTAGCCCAGAAGTTCAGAATACCCTAGAAACAGCTCACAGACCACAAGAAGCTCAAGAAGAATGACTACAGTGTGATACTTCAGTCCTTCTTAGAAAGGGGATCAAAATACCCATGGTAGGAAATACAGAGACAAAATTTGGGGCAGAAACTGATGGAAAGATCATCCAGTGACTGTCCCACCTAGGGATCCATCCCATATACACTTATCCAACCCAGACACTATTGTAGATGCCAACAAATGCTTACTGACAGGAGCCTGATATAGTTGACTCCTGAGAGGCTTTGCCAGTGCCTGACTAATACAGAAGTGGATGCTCACAGCCATCCTTTGGACTGAGCACAAATTCCCCAATGGAGGAGCTAGAGAAAGGACCCAAGGAGATGAAGGGGTTTGCAGCCCCATAGAAGGAACAACAATATGAACCAACCAGTACCCCTCAGAATCCCTGGGGTTTGAACCACCAACCAAATGGTACACATGAAGGGTCCCATGGCTTCAGCAGCATATGTAGCAGACGATGGTCTTGTGAGATATCAATGAGAGGAGAGGCCCTTAGTCTCATGAAGGCTTGATGCCCCAGTATAGGGGAATGCCAGGACAGGGAAGCGGGAGTGGGTGGGTTAGTGAGCAGGGAGAGAGCGGATGGGATAGAGGGGTTTTTGGAGGGGATAAAATTTGCAATGTAAATTAAGAAAACATCTTATAAAAAAGAAAAAAGATAGATAGATAGATAGATAGATAGATAGATAGATAGATAGCATGTGTTATGTGGGTACCTATGGAGGCCAGAAGAGTCATCCAGTCCTCTGCATCTACAGTTACAGTCAGTTGTGAGTCTCTGGGAATGGGACGCAGGTCCTCTGGAAAAGCCACAAATGCTCTTAACCACTGAGCCCTCTATCCATGCCCAGATCTCAGACCTATAGAGTCATTCCCATGGAGGCCTAGATTTTCTACTGGGTAAGACTTTATTATAAACAAGACCCAACAATTTAAAAAAGAATCAAATGCAGCTGACAGCCAGTAATGGTCTATACAGTGTAACCCAAATCAAAGACAAAATCAAACATAGTCATCTCAGAGACCCGACTTGAAAACTCGTTACCTTGAAGTGTGTTAGTGGGGCACTCATTTGGATGTGAATTGTCCCCACAGGCTCGTGTGTCTGACTACTTGGTCCCCAGATGGTGGCATTAGTGGGGAGGCTGTAGGGACTTCTGGAGATAGAACTTAGCTGGAGGAATTGTCACTGGAGGTCAGGCCCTGAGGTTTAGCCTGACCCTCTTCCTGCCCTGACCCTTGTCTAGTCCGCTGAGAGACAAACAAGCAACTAGCACTGGTACACTGTGAAGCCAGCCACCTGCTGACACACCTTTCATGCCATGCTAAACTGTATCACCTCAGAGCATGAGCCCAAATAAACCCTCCAGTGCTTCCTTAAATTCTTCTGTTGGAACTTCTGCCAGCGGTAGGAAAGTTAACTAATACACAGGGCAAGCATCATTCAAAGGTGGCTATAGAGCATAAAATGAGAAGCCCAAAATTTCTGTGATAGCCTTCAAAAGCCTACCCAGAGACCCCAAATGAGTTTGTGCATTGGCATCTACGTCCATGCCCATTAAACAATTTGATTTGTACTTGCTTATGTCCGTAGCATCAACTGGGGAAGGGGGGGGAGCAGGAGGCACCACGAGGTGGCCTTTTCTGGGAGACTCCTGGTCCATGCCCATGCTAGGGAGCATTTTCCCACCTTCGCCACTTTTCTTGATGATTGTTTCATCTCTGGGAGGAAAAACACATGAAACATTATTCAAGGAAAGGCAGAATAGGGCCTAGTGAGATGGCTCAGTGGGTAAAGTTGCTTGCCGCTAAGTCTGATTATCTGAGTTCAATCCTTAGAAGCCCCATAATGGTAGGACTATCACCTAAAAGTTGTCCTCTGACGTCTACATGAGTATCACGATGCATGGGGTGGAGGACCGGGGCACACACAGAAATGCAATGGTTGTTTTTAAGGGAGTGATGGAGGGAGCAAGGAAGAAAGGGAGAGAGAGAGAAGGAGAGAGGAAGGAAGGGAGAGAGGGAAGAAAAGAGGCAGAATGGGAAGGAGGGAGGAAGAGATGGAGAGAGAGGAGGAGACAGGGAGGGAAAGATGGAGAAAAGGAGGGAGGGAAGAATGGAAGAAGGGAGGTAGAGAGAGGGAGAGAGAGAGAGAGAGAGAGAGAGAGCAAGAGCAGATCCAAGATACCAATACCAAAGAGAACTACTTAATATTTTATAATTTTACAGAACATCCTTTGTTTATACCTTCATAGCTGTCCACTGGCAAAAATGAGGTAACTAGGACTCTGTCCTCCTTGGAATGAACTCACTAGTCCCTGTTGGTCCCCAAGAACCAATGGAGTACAATTCACTCTCTTCACCCTTTGCTCTGATGATAAAAGCAAAATATCTCTTTGCTTCCTTTTCTCTACCCTACCAGGCTACACTTACTGAATCTTGGCTTCCTTAGTCCTCAGGGCCCATCCTCCCTCAGCTCAGCCTCATTTCATGTTCAACTCCCTTCTTCCAACCTGCTAGGCTTTCTTCTCCTCTACTGTGGTGTACTAGAGCTTTCCTGTCTTTCTCAGGTCTGGGCTAACCCTGACTGCAAGGACATGGGATTGACATATTAAGCTACTATAGATTGGAACTGGGACAATTGATCCCAATAAAAACAACTTGCTCCTGCTGTTGAGAGGACGTGAGTGGAGCTGGTTGGTAGTGAGAGCGAGTTCTCAGAGTGGGCACACTGAGAACAATATGGTATGGGAGGCCATCTTCTAACATAACAGTGTCTGTTCCTTGGGTCAGGTTTCTTGTAAGACTTAGCAAGAATAGGTTGTTCAGGTTTCTAACTGTCAAAGAGCTAGCACTGTACATGCTGGTAAAGCATCAACTGCTGTGTTTTTCCCATATTCGAATTATTTCAACCTGAGGTCTCTTAGAAGAATTTTCTTTTTTAGGTCATATCTCCTTTAAGGGTCATACAACTTCTAAACCCATTAAAGAAACTTGCATGGTATCATTTGCTAAAGATGAAGGACTCTTTCTGCTCGTTGCCTAAAGAAACCTGACTGTACCTCAACAAGTGGGGCCAACTGTGCCTAGCTGGGTGGCAATTTCAGTAAAGTCCCACCATTCTCCACAGAGATGCCATCCTGAAAGCTGACATCACCGGCATACCAAATGAGGTAAATGAAAATGAAGGGAGGGCTGGGTGTGGGGACACATCTTTAATCCCAGCACACAGGAGGTAGAGGCAGGGGAATCTCTGTGAATTTGAGGCCAGCCTGGTCTACATAGTGAGTTCCAGGACAGCTAGAGCTACATAGTAAAACCCTGTGCCAAAAAACCAAAAACCGGGGCTGGGGAGATGGCTCAGTGGTTAAGAGCACAGACTGCTCTTCCAGAGGTCCTGAGTTCAATTCCCAGCAACCACATGATGGCTCACAACCATCTGTAATGGGATCCAATGCCCTCTTCTGGTGTGCCTGAAAACAGCTACAGTGTACTCATACACATAAAATAAACAATTCTTAAAAAAAAAAAAAACAAAAAACAAAAAACAAAAAAAACCCAAACAGACCAAAACAGGCTGTCCAGTTAAATATGTAATTTAGATAAATGGCCAATTTGTAGTATATCACACAGATGTATTTAAATTTAAAAACATACTTAAAACTCAAATTCAACTAAGATTTCTGCATTTTATGTGCCAAGCCTACCTACCATCAGAAGAATGCTCCTTGGCAGATGAAGACTATTAGGGCTGAAACACTTCTATCACATCATCAAAGATGAGCTGACTTAGTGGGAAACAGGGCTGACTACACAGACCTGAAGACCTGAGTTCAATCCCCAGAATCCTAAGTAGAGACAGACAGATTGAAGAACAGACTGACAGACAGACGAGCAGGTGCATGCGTGCAAATATGGATGCAAAACAATAAAATTTAAAGTAAAATAAATAAATAAAAATACGATCCCTTGCCCACAATGATTTGAAACTCACTCCACCACCCACACGAGGGCCAAA
The DNA here is from genome assembly GCF_008632895.1 of Mastomys coucha. Lineage (NCBI taxonomy): Eukaryota > Metazoa > Chordata > Mammalia > Rodentia > Muridae > Mastomys > Mastomys coucha. Next base: position 60,103,626 of record NW_022196891.1, read on the forward strand.
CACAAAGAATACCATTACCTCTTGAAGGAACTGTGAAGAAGTTCTGCCCCCACACAGTAGGTGGGAACGCGGCAGCTTTGCCTCTCAGGTGAGGCTAAGAGGGCAGTGAATGAGTAAATTCCCCCGGGTTCCCTGCTTCCTACAGCTTCTGTCAAACTAGCTGAGGCCCCACTGCCCTTCTCCCACCTAACTGACAAGCAAGCTAAAGAACCTTCGAGTACCTTGTGGCCATGGCTTTTCTACGCTTGTTCACCTCAGCCACCAGGTCAATGTTTGGGAAGTCAGTCTTGTTTATAGAGCTTTTCTGGACCATAGTTTCACTCAGTCCAATGGAGGGTTTCAGATAGGCTGCACCTGGGAAGCAGGAAATGGATTCTGGGTGTCAGGCTGCTCAGCTGGGTCCAACTTGCTGTGCTCTAAAGAGAGCTCTCGTTGCCACATCTGTCAAGAGGCAGATATTCCCTCTAACCTGGATGAGTGAAGGGCCTCGGTCTCACTGATCATTTGGACAAAACACATGTGCTTATTGTAAACACTAAATGTAGACGCAGATCAGCCATAAGTGGCCCTGGTAAGAGAGAGGAAATGGGCCTGAAGAGGAGAGCTGAGTCTCCTCCGCTAGGTTGCTTAGTGGCCCTGTCTCAGGAGGCTTCTCAACTATTGGTGCCAACCCAGGGGAACAGTTTTTCCTCCCAGGGTTCTCTGGAGCTTGTAGGCCTCTCTTCAAAGAATCCTTGCCTTGTAGAGGATGGGAAAGGGCTAATGTAAAGCAGGAGCGCAGAGTTAGGTCATTTCTGCCAATGCACACAGAGCTTAGATACCAGAGGGTTGGCCCAGGTAACAGAAGCACTGGCATCCTACTCATGGGGCAGTGCTCTATACCACAGGGCAGCCTTTCCCACGTGTTTATTTGATAGCCACCACTTCTCGTGTATCATAATCGCCACAAGAGAAATGGGGCAACTGAACAAGGAAGAAGCTAGGAGACTTCACTGGGATATACAGAACCTGAACCTGTGTCTATTTGATGTCAGAAATGACAGCTTTCTCTACAACCCGGGCAAACAACCTGCAGGGCCTGCTGTCATACTTCGCCTTCCCTTAAGGACCAGGAGAGTCTGTTCGTGGTGCCCAACTCCAGTGATTGCACTGCTAATGTTCCAGCGTGAAGTTCAGTGGCCTGAGCTCAACAGCCTGAGCTTCTGGCTGAACAGGTTGGTTCACTGTGGAGACAAACAATGAACTCACCTCTGAATCCCAGATCTGCTGATGGATGGCCACTTCCACACTTGATGGCTTTGCTAAGAAATGCTACCATTGCATTCGGTACCCACAGAACAGCTTTAACTTCTCACAGAAAGAAAAAGCCAACGAATGACTAACATCTTCATCTCCTTTACTCTTTTATCCTCCTGGAGTGAGTCTCTCTCTCTCTCTCTCTCTCTCTCTCTCTCTCTCTCTCTCTCTCTCTCTCTCTCTCTCTTTCTCTTTCTCTCTCAATCTCTCTCTCTTACTCCCTACCCTCCTCCCCCAGTTTGAGTTGATGGAATTCATTTGTACCTGAAGCACGAAGCAGCTGACATCAATGTTCTCTACCAATGGTGTTAAATTGCTTCCAGGTTGTTTCAGGGAGAAGTTGGGGGTCCCGCACAGAGAAGGACACTGTCTGTACATCACTTGGGCATCAGGGAAGGTGCCATCTTAGACAGTGGAGGACTGGCCTGGTAAAGATCTTCAACCTGTGGCTCTTGAGTGTGAAAAAGCAGGTTCATGAACATCTGTCCTCCCAGAGCTAAAACAATCAGTGCTGCTTCCTCTGCCTGACGAACACTGCCGGACTTAGGAAGTAGAGGCAGGCAGATCTCTGTGAGGTCCAGGCCAGCCTGGTCTACATCACAAGCTCTAGGCCAGCCAAGACTATGTAGTGAGACCATGCTTCAAACAGACAAGTTTTCTCTGCTGGGGTGCCAGGTGCTTTGGGCTCTGAAGGGTCAACACTTGGGTTCCCAGCTTCCTCTTCTGAGCTGAGTGATCTTGGGCAAGTAACTTAACCTCTGGGTTTTGATTTTCCTAGCTGTCAAAGGATTTTTGTCTTCTTCCTAGGATAGTTTAAAGACTGAGAAAATATTTGTAAAAGATTCCCTCCTTTATTAACTCTCTCTCTCCAGTCTTAAAAATGCTTAAATGAATGTTTGAATATAAGATATGTTCAGTCCAGGCAGGAATGAATATGGGAATGATGATATGAATACGTGTACATGTGGATACAGGTATTTCCACTCCTATACTGCCATGGATAAGCCTGGTGTCCCTCAAATACAACCTCATACATTTTTGAATACAGGAGCCCAGCTTCGTCCCTTTATCTCAAGAGCTTAGCAAAACTGAATGCCTGGGACCCCAACAACTACTTAAGCTGAGCCAGGATCTTGAAATTTTATCCTTTTTGTTTTGTTTTTAAGGTAAGGCTTAGACCCAGGGCCTTATGATCACTAGACAAGTGCCCAAGTGCCCTACCACCGAGCTAAGTTCCCATCCCCTTGAATCCGAATCTTAACTAGCATTGTGTTCCTGTCTGTTTCTTTCATGCAGGTGATTTCCCAAGTGCCTACATATCTAGGATGTGAAGGGTTTCCAAAGCATGGATTTTGTTTTGTTTTGTTTTAATTTGCATTTGGCTGAAGGAGTCAGAAGCGATTACTATATGCAAATTTCAGAAAGGCAAAGAACTTGGACAGTTATGGCTGATCTGCGTCTCAATCTTTCTTCCCAGCCTTCTTTCTGTATTTACTTTTTCATTTTTTCTTTTTATTTGTCAGGGTCTCTCTCCTGTTAAATCCCTAACTGGGTTGGCCTCAAATTCAATAAGCTGACCTCAAACTCAGTATGTAGATGAGGATTACCAGGGGCCAGCCTCAGCAATGCCAGATCCTGCAGGGGAGATTAGGAGTCGGGGCGGGAAGAGGGAGTCAGGCACGGGATTCTGGGAGTCTTGCAGCCTGACTAACTGGCAATCACAGTGCTTTATTTATATAGAACTCAGTAGGCAGGGATAGGTTTATGTTGTTCCAAAACATAGATCATATCATTTTTTTTTTTTTTTTTTTTTGTCTCCAGACATGGGTTTTAATTTACTAGTGGCCATAAGTTTAGTTATCATTGATAAACACTGACAGAAGAGAATTACCTTTTACAATCATTTTTCCCACATCAACCCCGTATTTAAGAATAACCCAATATTTAAGAATCTTGTGGTTTCAACGGAATTAGATAGAAGAAAGTCTCCAGGCCAGCCTGGGCACATTGTCATGTCCCAAGCAGTGTGTGTTAGTAACTCTTTTTTTTTTTTTTTTTTTGGTTTTTCGAGACAGGGCTTTTCTGTATAGCACTGGCTGTTCTGGAACTCACTCTGTAGACTAGGCTGGCCTCGAACTTAGAGATCCGCCTGCCTCTGCCTCCTAAGTGCTGGGATTAAAGGCGTGCGCCACCACCGCCTGGCGCGTTATTAACGCTTAATGCTCAGAGTGTATAGGAGGAAGCTGATCTGCTGCTAGCTCCTCTAGCCCACCGAATCCTGTTTACCCTTTTAAGTTTACTTCGCTCTGATTGTCTGGTTCCCGAGTAAGTACAGGGGCAGATGTCCCAAGAGTATCTTGGAGTCAGAGCCTTGTAAGGAGATCTCTGTTGTCTTTATTTTTGAGTTACAACCTTCAGGGCGCAAGAAAAACCTTCAAGTAGGGCCAGATAAGGATATCTCCCTTGCCAGGTGGTGGTGGCCCACGCCTTTAGTCCCAGCACTTGGGAGGTAGAGTCAGGCGGATTTCTGAGTTCGAGGTTAGGGCTACACAGAGAAACCCTGTCTCGAAAAAAAAAAAGAAAAAAAAAGATTATCTCCCTAAAAGGTGTGTGTGTTAGCACCCAGAACCTGCGGCAGATATGGGCCGGTCCACAGACCTGTTGCCAAGGCAACGGCCACCATATTCCCAGAATCCATTGGGTCAGCTCCCACCTTTACCTGGACTGCTACTTCACTATATATACACTCTCTCTCTTTTCTTCTCACTCTCTCCCCTCTCTTTCTCTTCCTGCGCCACTATCCTCCACCCCTTCTAATTAAACCTCTTCCACGTGGAACTGTTTGGGCCTGGTGTCTGCAGCCGCGTCTGCCACGACTCGTACCCCATCAGTGTGTGTGTGTGGGGGGCAAGGGGTGGTGATAATATGCACAGGACACAGGACTTTCCTGGGAAAGCTTATGACCAGTACTCCTGGGAGACGGTGTAAATGATTCATATGAAAATTTCCAGCAATCCAATATCTCAAGCTGTACAAATATTAAAAGCCCCTCAGCATGCAACACATGGAGATCAAGATGAAAAATGAAAGCCCGCGGGACAGTGATTGCATCACTCAGTTCAGCTTTTCGGGATCTCTGTCAAGCAGCTGTGCTGGCTTGATGCCCAGTCACCGTCCCCATTAGACAAGGCTGTGCCAGAGGACGATCTGGAACTCCTCACCCTCTGACCTCCATCACCTAGAGACCTGTTGCAGAGTGTGATTTTGTCGGAACTCACCGTCTAGTTCCATCGAGCATCAGGACCTAAGTTTGGATCCTTAGCACCCACTTAAAAGCTGGGCACAGTAGCATGTGCCTGGAATGCCAGTGTTGGGGAGACAGATCCCGGGAGCCTGTTGACCAACTAGTAGCAGAATCAAGTGAGAGCCAGATTCAGAGAGATCTTACCTAAAAAAACTAAGGTGGAAGCCAGACACGGTGGTTTACTTATGCAATCCTAATACGGGGAGGCAGAAGCAGGCAGATGTCTGTAAATACAGGCCAGCCAGGGCTAGCTACATAGTCTTAACTAAGCACATAAATAAGGTAAAGGGCAACTAAGGAAGATACCTGATTCTTTTTTTTTTTAAGATTTATTTATTATTTTAAATAGGTACATTGTAGCTGACTTCAGAAGCACCAGAAGAGGGCGTCAGATTTCATTAAGGGTGGTTGTGAGCCACCATGTGGTTGCTGGGATTTGATCTCACCACCTTCGGAAGATCAGTCAAGTGCTCTTACCCACTGAGCCATCTCACCAGCCCAGTACCTGACTCTTACCTCTGGCCTCCACATACACACACATAGAGAGAGAGACAGGGTGGGGGGAGAGGAGGAGAGGGAGAGGGAGAAGAGAGGGAATAAAAAGAGAGAATTTAAAAAAAGTCATACTTTCCCAGCTTTCAGAGTTGCTGATGGAAACTGTATTATTCCATTGTTTGCCTTTGTACCCGAGTTAGCATTTTTCTACTATATCTTTAATATTGTCCTTTGTTTTGCATTTTTAGAATGTTGAGGACAATATGTTATGGAGAGGTTTTTCTCTGGTCATGTCTGCTGGAGATTCTGAATGATTCTAGTGTTCAGATGTCCAATTCTTCTCTAGATTTGAGCAATTTCCTGCTATAACCTTGTTAACTAGATCCTCTAAGCCTTTAGCTTTTATCTCGGCTTCTTCTACTCCAATAGTTCTTAGGTTTGGCTTCTTGATCAGATTTCAGAGTTCTTGCTGTGTTCTTTTTGTCTTTATTGAAGTTTGAGTTTAGTATCCCTTCGTCCCTGATATTCTGTCTTCTGCTTGATTAACTCAATTGGTGACTTGCTCTGCCATGTTTTGGTTGTTGTTGTTGGTGGTTTGTTTGTTTTGTTGTGTTTTTATTTTGTTTTTGTTTTTCTGTTCTGTTTCTGACTTTTCATGCACACTGCTGATTTTGATCATTCATCTTCCTGTCTTTCTCTGTTTCTGGCTTTCCTCTCCAGGTTTCATCCATCTGCTTGTTTACATCTACTTTAAGTGGTGGCACACGACTTTAATCCCAGCACTTAGGAGGCAGAGGCAGTTGGATTTCTGAGTTTGAGGCCAGCCTGGTCTATAGAGCTCTTTCTGAGCTTCAGGACAGGCAGGACTACACAGAGAGAAACCTTGTCTTGAAAAACAAAACAAAACAACAAACAAACAAAAAATGTTAAGTTATTATTCATTTTAAAAAAGATTTATTACACACACACACACACACACACACACACACACATATATATATATATAAGACTACTCTGTAGCTATTTTCAGACATACCATAAGAGGGCTGATGACATTACAGATGGTTGTGAGCCACCATGTGGTTGCTGGGATTTGAACTCAGGACCTCTGGAAGAGCAATCAGTGCTCTTAACTGTTGAGCCATCTTTCCAGCCCAACCTTTCTTTCTCTCTTTCTATCTTTCTTTCTTTCTTTCTTTCTTTCTTTCTTTCTCTTTCTTTCTTTCTTTGACAGGGTTTCTCTGTATAGCCCTGGCTATCCTGGAACTTACTCTGTAGACCAGGCTGGCCTCAAACTCAGAAATCCACCTGTCTCTGCCTCCCAAGCGCTGGGATTAAAGGCGTGCGCCACCACCGCCCGGCACTTCCTCCCTCCCTCCCTCCTTACCTTTTCCTTCCTTCCTTCCTTGCATCTTTCCTTTCTTTTTTAAACTGGTGAATATTTAAAACCCTCATCCCCCCCAAATAGTATTTTACTATTTCAGCATCTTTTATTCAGTAGTGGAGAGATGGTGGTCCTCTGTGTGAACTGTGCTGCCCTGACTTTTCTTGTGTTTCTGTTGTGGTTCACTAATCTGTTGATTTGGTTATCCCCTCCATTTTTCTTTGGACATTTTTCTTACAGAGTAGCCTACTCTACTCATGAGGGGTAAATCTCCAGTAGCAGAGTAGAGAAAGAAACTGGCTTCAAAAGCAATGATGTCAAACTGTACATGACATGGAACCAGTAAATGGATGACATAAATTAGTCTGGCAGGGAGAGCGGGAAAGAAACAAAGCAAATATGTGAAAAAAGACACAGTGCAGAAAGCTCTGAAGGGGCAGGAATAAAAACCTCAAGATATCAAAAAAAAATTAAAAATTCCCAATAATGAGGGAAGTCAATAACCCCAATTATATGAATGTAAGAAGGAGGATACAAAACAAAAACATCAAAGTTTTAAAAGTCTAGAGTGGGGTAAGACCAGAATAGTACTAAAAACATAATAGCAAAGTTTGAAACCAGAAGGCCAAAAGAGCCCCCACAACAAAATATTTGCCTACTAATGAGTAGACAAATGTATAAAGATGAATAAAAAGAAAACATAGGAGCCTTTAAAATATGATGGTGATGGTGATGATAACAGGGTACTTAGGAGACAGTTCACAGTAGGTTGGTGGTGCACACTTTTAATCCCAGCTCCGAGGAAGTAGAGGCAGGTGGATCTTCGAGTTGGAAGCCACACAGATCTACATAGCAAGTTCCAGGACAGCCAGGGCTACATAGAGAAATCCTTCCTCAAATACACATGCGCGTGTGCACATACACACACACACATGGGGGGGAGGAGAGGGGGAGAGGGAGAGGGAGACGGAGACAGAGAGAGGGGTGCTCAGTGGTTAAATCACTTGCTGCTTTTGCCAGGAGAGCAATGTTTGGTTCCCAGCACCCACAAAGCAGCACACAACCATCTGTCACTCCAATTCCAGGAGTCTCTTTGGGCGCCAGGCAGACACAATATTAACATACATACAAGCAGGCAAGCATTCATACACATGAAATAAAAATAAATCTTAAACTCAAGGGACAAAAACATAACACGTTGGGATTCTTTCTGGATTCAAGGTGGTGGTGATGGGGGGCAGGGAAGAGGAGGAGTTGCATTTGGGATTCATGCTGTTGTTCGCCTATATTGGATAAATAATCAACAGCTGCCTCAACAGGCTTTGCCCTTAGTAGCTTCCCTTCTTTTGTTTTTTTTTTGGTTTTTCGAAACAGGGTTTCTCTGTGTAGCCCTGGCTGTCCTGGAACTCACTCTGTAGACCAGGCTGGCCTCCAACTCAGAAATCCGACTGCCTCTGCCTCCCAATTGCTGGGATTAAAGGCGTGTGCCACCACCGCCCAGCTGTAGCTTCGCTTCTTTATGTACTTAGTGCCCTCTGCTAGTCATACGTAGCTTTGCAGTATATGGTCTGGGCTGGGTTTCCCTTTCCTCCAGTAGATGCACAAGGAGTAGCTAACATCCCATCTGGGGGCTAGGGAGAGGGAGAGGGAGAAGCAATTACAGCACCGAGGTGGACACACTTTCTTTTGTACTTTCAAAACCCACTAAGCATTACTTACCCTGCTAGAGGGAGGGACCTAAAGATGTCACTTGATCTGTTGCCGCTTCAGCTTTCTCGGGCGCTAGTAACTGATCCACTGGCTAATGTCTGGCTCTGGATGGTCAGTATCCAGAGTTTTCTCAGTGGGTGAGGTCTTATCCCTGGTACTGAGGGTGGGACCTAGACATTGCACTTGCTGAACTGGACTGACTTCCTAGGATTTCTACTTTCCCACTTGTGAGTACCCAGCACCCCTCAACCCCTAGTTGTTTCTCAACACTGGAGCTGTGGCAGACTGTGTATTTAGGCTTTCCTACTTGAGACTGTTCCTTGGTCTCAAGTCCTTAGAACTCAGTTCGAAGCAACAGGGTGTCTTTCAAGATGACCTCTGGCCACAACCTTTGGAGTGAGAAGTCCTTTCCACTGTTGACTCTCCTGCCAGGCAGCACTCTGCAGCTGTGTTTGAGGTGTATTTGGAGCTATGGCCTGTCTGGTGAACTGCACAAGACTGCCAGGCTTACTTTAATGAGATTTCTGCTCCTGTCCTGCATTCTGGGAGCCTGCTGGCTGGGGCTCTGTTCTGTTCACTTTCTTCTCTTTAGTGTCTCTTATGTTTCTCTGAAGGTTCAACAACTGCTTCCTCTTCCACCACCACCTCCTCCTCCTCCTCTTCTTTCTTCTTTCTTGGTATGGGTTTCTGAAGCTCTTTTAAATAGTCCCCTTTCCTTCCCCCCCCATCCTGATGCTTTTATTTATGTTTATATCTAATTGTATTAATGACTCTTATTTAGTTAAGGGTTTACTAATATTGTTCACCGTTTCAAAAGTCAACTCTTGGTTAATACATTTTTATTTTTTTGAGGATTTCATATGCATGTACACTTGATTTCAGCACAGATGAGGCTGGAGCTCTTCAGAACTCCGTAGGCATTGACCAGCTCCTAAACCAGGCTCAATTTTTTTTTTTTTTTTTTTTTTGGTTTGTCAAGACAGGGCTTCTCTGTGTTGTCCTGTACTCAGTCGACCAGGCTGGCCTCAAACTCAGAAATCCGCCTGCCTCTGCCTCCCAAGTGCTGGGATTAAAGGCGTGTGCTACCACCACTAGGCCAGGTGGAATTCTTGACTGACATTTTACTCATTCAATATTTAGATTCAGATCTTGAACTTACAAACTTTTGGAGGGATGATTTTTGCCTTTTTTTTAAAAAAGATTTTAGTTATTTTATGTATGTGAGTATACTGTAGCTGGACAGATGGTTGTGAGCCACCACGTGGTTGCTGGGATTTGAACTCAGGACCTTCAGAAGAACAGTCAGTGCTCTTAACCTCTGAGCCATCTCACCAGCCCTTGCCCTTTCTTTTTTTTCCCCCTTTACAAATGTATTGTGTTTGTTTCCTTGTAATTTGTTCAGATGGTTTGGGTATATTTTTTGGTTTCATATGGGATCTTTTTAACTAGAGCACCCCCCCCGCCCTCTTTCTCGCTTCATGCACCTATGCAACGTACTGATTGCATTCACACACCCCCAACTGCTGTCTGTTACATCTTCCCTTTCCTTTCCTTTTGAACCCCTTCCTCCCACCTAGTTCCCCTAGTTCATCCCCTCAAGCAAACATTAAGCCAGGAGTTCCCCAGGAATAGAGACGTACTTCTGGGTACTTCTTTTTCTTGGTGGAAAGTTGAAGAGTCCAGTCTCTTTTGTTCAGTTGTAGGTCTCTATATGGCCTTTTCACAATTACCCCCGCCCCCCTTTTTTTAAACAAAAGGACCCTTCATTGTCCCAGCCTCATTAAGCCTTTCATATCTATAGCCCATCCTTGGCATTTCCATATCCCATAACACCTTCCTTTGAGGTTTCAAAGCCCACTATTATTCAGAATGGACCACTGTAACACATGAACTGAAAAAGTGTCTTAGGGTTTCTATTCCCGCACAAATATCATGACCAAGAAGCAAGTTGGGAAGGAAAGGGTTTCTTCAGCTTACTTCCACACTGTTGTTGATCACCAGAGGAAGTCAGGACTGGAACTCAAGCAGGTCAGGAAGCAGGAGCTGACGCAGAGGTCTAGATCCTTTGCCTCCTGAGCTCTGGGATCATAGGTATGCACTACCAAGCATGTCTCTCTAGGTGTTCTCCAAGACAGGGTCTCACACAGTCCAGAATGGGCCTCAAACTTGCTACCTAGACGAGAATGGCCTTTAACTCCTGATCACCCTCCTGCTTCCAGAATCCTAAATATTACCATCCTCAGCACCACCTTTGACTAAGTTTTAAGATTCTTGAACTCGCTGGGTGGTGGTGGCACACACCTTTGATCCCAGCACTTGGGAGGAAGAGGCAGGCAGATTTCTGAGTTCGAGGACAGCCTGGTCTACAGAGTAAGCTCCAGGACAGCCAGGGCTACACACAGAGAAACCCTGCCTTGAAAAACCAAAAAGATTTTTGAACTTGGGGCAGTCCTTAACTCTTTGGATAACTGTAAATGTACTCTTGGCTGTGGTCTTTGGTACATTAATAAGCCTTGCTTCAAATTTTGGAATAGAAGTTCCAAGACTCATTATTTAGAGAATACTTTATTAGTTTTTGTAATCAAACCCACGTAGATAAGACCTTACATATTTA
>NW_022196891.1:60116105-60118381 GCF_008632895.1 Mastomys coucha
GGCTTTGCCTCCTATCTGTTTGCTCTGTTGCTGTTCAGAGAAGAACCGCTGCGTGGACTGAAGAACCTCTGCTCTCTGCTTTGCCTTTAAAAATAAGAAAACAACAACTAAAAATACTGCAACATTACCTAACTTTACCAAAGCCTGTCAAATCAATCTCAGTTCAAATTTTTGTACCAATCACAAAAATCAGTTTTCCCTAAGTTTGGCCCCATTGATCTTTCAGTTTTTAATGCACAGGCTTCTTCTAGCTCTGAAAATATTCTGTGTGATTTTTTTTTTAAAAAGCACCTGAAACAAGACCACCCCCCACCATCATTCTAGCGGCTGCCCTCTTATAAACAATAAACTACACATTGCTGCTGATTCATATCTTTTTTGGGAACAGCTCACTAATAGCAAACTTTACTGGGGGAGGCTGCTTGCAAAGTCTGAAAACATACATGTAATGTAACACTTAAAACTTGTAGTTATCAATATGTGGTCTACAATAAAATGAAAAGGAAGCACTTATATTGTGGCATTACCAACACCTAGGACCAAATGTCTTGTGGCTGAGTCCTCTTCCCACAGCTCTCCTCTGCAGGGGAAGAGCATCAGAAATTAGTAACTACAACTTCACTTGATCACTAAGTTCTGATAGCTCCTACCACATTCTGAGCTGGTAAATAATCTGTTTCAATGACAATGTGCCCCAAAGAATATACTTACATTAACCTGTAAATTATAGTACTATACTTAACTTTCTACTCCTTTTGCATACAACTACAACAACAACAACAACAACAACAACAACAACAACGACAACAAACCAAAAACCACAAGAACTCCTTCATGTTCTACTGGTAAACCTATACCATCTAAAAAAATTTATAAGAAATTTATACTCTCCCACCCCATTAATCTTATTATCTTCTAATGTCATTTTTAACATCAGAATGTTTAAAAATCAGGTGACAACTAGCCAGGAGCAGCAGGCTACACTCTGCAAAGCTTTTGGTGCTAGCACTTTTTAGTAGTAACCAACAGATGGAAACCCTAGGCATAGCCTAACAAAACTGAGTAATGGGTCACAGGCGGGTCTCCTACAGGGTGACTTTTAAATTGGATTACTCAGCTTTAGAAACACAAAGGGACTTTAGTCAGTTAACTGAATTCTTTAATAGTATTATCACAAATATGTTTCTAATTCAGAGTAAAGCGTTACTGTGCACATTCCCCTGCTTGTACACACTAAGCTTTTCTCTGTTCTAGCCTAATCTTTGTAGTAATAAAAACTGCTAAGATTCTTAAGTTCTAAATTAATTACAGAAACAAACTCAAACTGGCTGTATAGGCAGACGGGCGAGAATTATACTAAAAACTGTCCCCACACAGACTCCTAGTGGCCTCAGCAAACCCATGTTTATTTGTGCCTTTTAACATGAAGGATCCCAAAGTGCTTTTCTGAGTTCTTCATCTATAATTGCATTCTGGAATATGGCCACCTCAGGTGGCAGGCAAAAAAAGGATGTGGAAAGTTTAAGATGAAAATTACTCAAATGATTTCTGAAGGAATAAGGATCAAGGTAGCTAACATGTCTTACCCATTCCAGAGTTCACAAAAATAATGCTTATGTATTAAGCTGGGTGGGGGAGGGAAGGCAGGAAGGTAGGAAAAAAAAAAAAAAAGAAAACAGGGTAACTGATAATAACAATCCATATTACTTTTTTTAATATTTAAAAATACTGCATCCAAACTCAGATCTCCCTCAAATACTTATTTCATAAGTAATCTTTTTGAATATAGTTTAAAATGTTAATTTGTTTTCTGACTATAGGGGGGGGTCGTAAAAAGGAGGAAAAGGTAAGGATGGAAGGGGGAAAAAAAATGGGGGTCTGGGACGAATAAAAGCAGTTAGCTTGTAAGTCTGGTAAAGACAACGAATGCCTGGATACATGGCTATGGGCCAGAGGCATTTTAGACAGGGTTCAGAGACAGACTCTTGCTCTGTTGGCCATCAACGCTGTACTAACCTTCATATCTTGTTCAGCCTTCAACGCAGCCTGGGCCTGATTACCTCTGACTCCAGATAGTGATCCACAAGGACCCCTGGCTACATGTGGCAAACGAGCATGGCTCATGAGGCCTGTGGTCAGCGGAGGAGGCATCTGACTGGCCAATGCCATTGGTGGCCTCTGTACAGGCGCTGGGAAGGTGTTAGTATGTGGGGCTCTTACCAATGGAGGGACCAGGTTAGGCTGAGAGAGAATCTGAGTGAAAAAAACAAAACATA
>NW_022196891.1:60118391-60138625 GCF_008632895.1 Mastomys coucha
CCAACTAGACCAGGCTGGCTTATCCCTGAGTAAATCTGTGCCCACTCTGCCAGTGAAAGTATTTGGATCGTGCCATTCCATTAATAAGGACAAAGAATAAATGGGCCATGCTTATAAAGTTTAACAGAAAAATTAGGGAGAGCATGCTATGGCACTTCAGGTGGAGACTTTTTTAAGGGGTAGACAGAAAAGGACAATTATAGAAAAGCACACTTCTATACTAAACATAAACTGAAGGTATAGTTACAGTAACTCAACAAATGTGTTCCTTAGGAACCTTCTAGCCTGTGAGTTACTCATCTTAACCAGTCTTCAATATGATTCAGCAAGGGGAGGAGAAACACACATATAACACGCATTATTTAAAACATCCCGAAAAATCTTACTTAAGTGTGCAGGTACTATAAGAACAAAACCCAACTGTGGGCCTGGAAAACTTAAGCACTGGGACCCTTCACTAAAAATCAAACTTCTTCCAAAAAGACAAAAGGAACGGGACTCAAACTGTCAGAGCTGTGTGGGGAATCTCAATCATGTCTAATGTCTGCTTTCAAACTAAACAACTCCTGCATCTGACTGTTTATAAGGATCATACATTCACTTTTAAAACCAGACAAGTTTTCATCCAAAGGTGCACACTGTAACTGCTCACCTAGGTTAGGATTATAAAGCCACAGCCTTAGTCGGATTAGCCATCATTTACAAGCACTGTATTCACCCCCCTCAGATCTGCCTACCTGGGGTGCAAACTGTGCAGGAAACGGCTGTGCCATTCTCACTGTGGCAGGGGCTGACTGGAATTGTTTCTGATACACAATGCTGTTCATTTTGCTAGACTGGCTGTTTGGACTTGTTGATGTAGCCCTTGGAAAAGAAGTCATGGTTAGTAGAGTAGTGCCAGGTAAACAATACTGTTAGATTTTAAAGGCATTTACTTTTGGATTTTCATCACATTTAGTGGCTGGACATGGTAATGCTATTAAGTAAGGGCAGCAAAGGTAAGAGAGTTCCTATACTTGTATTAACAAAATGTTCTTAAAATATGGTGTTAACATCATAGACAAAAATTAACAAAATAAACGTCTCGATAACTTCGGCTTAACATAGGATTGGCAACACCTTAAGGATTTTAGCAACTGAATTTTAAAAATTTCAAATTATTATGTAATTTCCTAAGTAAATTTAAATGTCCACTTTACCTGAATGGACTAGATGTTGGCGTGGTGCTTCGACCACCAATTGGAGGTGTTCCTGGTTTGATATCAATGCCACTCCCAAAGGCTTTTAGTTCCATTTCAGACATCTGAAGAAAACAAACAAACAAACAAACAGCACAATAAAGTTAACATTCCTCTTATTCTGTCAGCAATGTGTTGTACTTAACGTCTTATATATGATGGTTAAACTATAAAGTGCTTAAAAAACAAGACAAAACAAAACAAAAAAAACCAAACCAAAAACCTTACTGTAGCTAAAGGATCAAGCAGACCGATAAGTCTGAGAGATTATGTAATTCTAATGCTTCCACAAAAAACTGAATTCTTTGTTATTAGACAAAACTAGGAAGTATTAAGAAAAGTAGCAAATAATAATATAGGAAAAACAAAAGCATACATTTATTCTCGAGGTTTTCTGTGGGGTTATAAAAATTGATGTTTGATTTATATTAGATCTTACTTATTTATGTGCAACTTAATCACCCTCAATGTGGAATTATTAGTTCTTTCCTTCTCTGCAGCTTCCCGGCATTGAACTGAGGTCTTAAGTCTTGGCAGTGGGTGACTTTACCCAATGAGCAATCTTACAGCCCTTTCGACACAGAAAACCAAACTTCACTTACTTTCCCTGTGGTTGCCATCATGCTATGCTGAGTCCCAGCAGGGATCAATCCTCTGAAAGGCTGGCTTACTTGGGCAGGACGGCTCAAGCTCTGAGCCTGGGCTTGTGGGGTTGTGTGCTGTAACTGGGGCTGAAGAGTCTGAGGCAAAGCAATCAGAGGTTGTCCAGTAGATCCAAAATTAGTCAAGGAAAGCTGGGATGCTGGTAAAGGTACTGTAACCTAGAAAAAGAAACAAAAAGAAACTATTTGCTTGTAATTATTGTGTATATCTACATATATACCAACAGAGATCTTTAAATAATTTTCAATTAGAAATGTAAGTAAAATACTTTCAAATATATAGTGTATACAAATCTTTTAGGTTAAATAACTAGCTGTTTTCCCCACTTTAAGACAGGGTCTCACTATGTAGTCCTGACTGGTTTGAACTCAGATTCATTTGTCTTTATCTTCCATGTGATGGGATTAAGGTATGAACCACCACACCCAGCCACTCAGCCCTAACTATACCTGCTCTTGTATTCGAGATGTGACAATGTACAGCCTTAAACTGGTCTGGAGAACTGTGGGGTCTGGTGTTTCATTAGCACACGAAGGTCAAGATTTAAGGTCTGTCTATGTTAACTGCAGTGAAAAAGCCCTATACTAGCTCTGAATATAAGAGCACAAATCAAACACCACAAAATACATATGCACTCAAAACTGCTCAAGGTCCCTCCACCTATATTTCTATATTATTTACAGGTTTTGCCAAGTTGAGTGTTTATAAGTAAAAGGTCTTTTTAGTTTTTATACAAACAACTCTTACTTGATAATAAGATAATATTATGAACTGTCATTCCTTACAACAGCAAGCCAGAGGATTAATGGCTTGCTTTTCCCCTCTAGCCTTCTACCACGCATAATGAAGTCAGGAGAGCATTCACTTCCCACTGGAAAGTCCAATCATAGCATGCATTTAAGATGCTGCCTTGAGAGCTACTCTGCTACATTACATTAGCCACCTCTAAGACCAAATGTATTATAGTTTTGAATAAATGACTTTCAAGCTTCCATATGCATGGATTCCTTTCTTATAAACCTAGGTTAAATAAACCTAGAACGCATTAGAGGTGGAAGTGCAGTGAGGAGGAGCTAGCTGTTACTGAGTCAAGGAAGCGCTGTCCACTTCCAACAGACCCAACGGGATCCGCACAACATTCCAGTGTAACTCTGAAAACCACCTCCTCTATCTTGGGTCCATATAAATGTCAAAATAACAACAAAACAATACAAAGAATAATAGAGAAATTGAGGAAATTTACCATGCCACAGTTTACCTGCTGGAGAGCACTTGGTGACTGGGCAGTGTTATAAAAGTTTGTCTGGCCAGGCTGCTGTACTTGTCCAGAGTAAAGATTGGAGGCCTGAGTAAGATTTGCTCTTGCCTAGAAAAATTTACAAGAAAACAGAAGAAAGACTGAGAAGCAAGTCCCATGCAATTTGTATCAACATTATCATCTTAAAAAGGAAGATCACAACCAGGCATGGTGGTGCACACCTTTAATCCCAGCACTCAGGAGACAGAAGCAGTGCACCTCTTGAGTTCAGAGGCCAGCATGGTCTACACAGAGAAATCCTGTTTCAAAAAACTAGAAACAACAAAAAGGAAGTATTTTTTTTTTTACCCCCATTAAATCTTTTAATATTTACCTCGTATAGATTTTCTTCTTTGTAAGTTATAATTATGGGCCTAAAGGATCTGGATTTAAAAACCCAGTAAGAGCACCGCAAGCAAGCACAGTCTTACCTGAAGAAGATGTGTATCAATCAGCTGAGAACTTCCTAGTCCTGATGCCTGTCCCAGCTGATGCTCGTACAGTATGGGGATGGGCTGAGTATTTGAAGTCTGCTGAAAGGCAAGACCTGACTGTGCCTTGGCAAGTTCCTGGTGCTGGACAGCTGGGAAGTTGTGGATAGCTGTACCAGAGAGGACCACGGAAGGCTGGGAAAGACTGCTTTGCATAAAGGCTGGCTGCGATCTATGAAAAGTAGTAAGCAGGTCATGTTATACATTAATTTTATTTATAATTGTGAAAATCTTGTGTCCCAAATAACCAAGCACTCTTAAAACAGTAATTAGGCAGGGAAGACAACTTGTTTGGCTACTTGTTTCAAAAGAACTCCAAACGCAGAAGTTTGAGGAAAAAGCCCGCTCTTGCCAACGAATAGTTTACATGTTCTCTACAAAATTGAGAGTCAAACCTAGTGACATTACACATATAGTCTTGAGACCAGTATGGAAGAAAGTGAAGCCTCTTGTTTAATTGCTTTGAGCAGGATTTTACTTTATGACCCAGGCTGGCCTTGAATTCACAATGATCCTTTGCCTCTGCCTCTCGAGAGCTGGGACTCTTAAGTGTGAGTCACCATGCCTAGATAGAATAGCTCTAATTAAGATAATTCACAGGTTATGAAAATTCTATCTGAAGAAAGTACAAGAACAAAAGAAACCAGGGCATAGTTGAAATCACCAGGCTTGAAAAATATAATGTATATAATTATTTAGTTTATAATATAATAGGCTTTGGGGAAAAGGAATTAATTAGCACTAGATACTATATAACTTTCAATTGCTTCATTAAAAATTATAAAAACAACTTTTAAGGCAATTTACCTATATGGTTGAATTGAAGAACTGAATAATTCCTGAGCCTGGGAAACAGCAGGCCCAGCCCCCAAACTCAGTTGGGCTTGATGCTGCCCTTGCAGTGGGGCATAGATAGGGATTGGAATCTGCTGAACCGATGTTGGCTGCAATGCAATAAAAAAATACACATGTAATATATAAGCATAAGCTTCATATACACAAGATTGGGAAATTAATCTTATTTTTATGTCTGAAATTTTGTTTTTATCAGTAACCCTTTAAAACAGATTTTGTTTTTAACCCAGGACTTACTGGACACTGGTATATTAAGCTCTGGTAATGTGGGAATCAAAAATTTCTCCAAGTATCTATCTAGGGTAATTCAAAGTGGATTTTAACTTAAATGAATCTAATACTAAAACCTGAGATATAAAAGCCATAGAAGTATCAAGAAATACAGGATCAGGATATTTACCTGTGAGAGACCAGGTTGGAAGCCCTGCTGCTGAGCCAGGGATGGTGGAGCCAATCGTGCATGCTGGGTATTGAATAAATGACTTGTATCCATATAGAAGGCTGGGATTTGAGCTAGACCATCAGGAAAAACAAACATTATCATCTAAATTTCAGAATCTTCCAAGTAGTAAACCAAATTACTTATAGCAGTTAAAAAAAAAAAAAGATTTTCTAGCTGATTTCAAATGTGAGCACTCTGAAAAGTCACTGAAAAAGTATAAATGTAAAAAGATATAAAACTTCTAGTACAAAAGTACATGTAAATAAAACACTGCAAATTTGTTGCTATTTGGTTATACAAAATAAATGCTCTTATATGTTTTCAATTAGCTACATACTGGTAACATTTCACACAAGAAATGAACCTGACCACTGAACCAACAAATCCACTCCAATATTAAACTATGGAGTATAATAAGACAATATTGAAAACAATTAGCATTTAGTGATTAAAATGTCTGGTATAGATTTTAAATATATTTTTATATGTTTTCAACAACCAATGGTGATGCAGATAGGATATAAGATTCCTATCTATAATATAGTCGATATAGATTAGTACAAGTCTTAGAAGATTCTTAAAAGAACTGTGGATTTATGTGCTTTATGAGTTATTAGTGATGCAGTTCTTTAGATAGCAGGCCTGAACAGATGGCACTGATAGTACTTTTAGGTGACAACTGGAACAGTTACCATACAGTGTTCTTCTTCTTTTTAAAGATTTATTTATTGTTATTATAAATGAATACACTGTAGCTGTCTTCAGATACACCAGAAGAGGGCATCAGATTTCATTATGGATGGTTGTGAGCCACCATGTGGTTGCTGGGATTTGAACTCACAACCTACGGAAGAGCAGTTGGTGCTCTTACCTGCTGAGTCATCTCACCAGCCCCAGTGTTATTATTCTTATTTGTTATAAATATGTTCTCTCTACCAAGAACTTTATTATTTTTCAAGTAACAAAGTTTGGTGATTTTAGTGAAACTGCAGAACATGCATAAATTATGGTGCAAATTATAAGACACTAACTTGTCATAAATGTAGAAGGCAAAAGTGGACATACACAAACACACACAAATCCCCCTTCTAAAAGTCCCAGAATTCTTGTCATGGATGGAAAGGACTCAAACCTATTAGTACATTTGGGAAAAAAAAAAAATCTAAGCATTAAGAGTCATGAGAAGAAAAGAGCGCACAGTGTCCATTTTCTAAATTCCTATAAGCAACCCTAGAAATATTACCTGCTGCGGACTGAGACACATAAACTTGTGGACTCTGCTGCTGCTGTGCAATAAGGGAAGGCATACAGCTTAACTGTGAAAAATGACTTGCAGAAGGTAGGCTGCTGGTTTGTAATTGTTGGGGTTTTACTTTACAAATATTAGGAGGGTCCGATGTGGTTGTAGATTTTGTACTCAGCGAAGAGGTAGTGTAAGTACCAGCTCCTGTATGTGAAGAAAGGAGAAAAACAGAGCACGTTCACTCTTCTGAGTCAATGGGTTCCATGGATTTTATCTATATCAAGTCTTCAAGCAACCACAGATCAAAAATATTTGAGGGGGCTAGCAATGTAATGCAGACAAGGTAGCACATGCCTGTAACCCTAGCCATGCTACTGTAACCTCCATACTCAGGAGCTATAGGCACAATCTTATTCTCACAGAGTTCCAGGAATACAGGTGACCTTGTCTTGAAAAGGGAAGATGTCAGTCTGAAGGATGGACGGCCATTTATCCTTGTCACTGTTTGCTCAACAATATACCGGAGACAATTAGCTTGACCTAAAAATAGGTCAACTGCACGCCAAAGAAAGAATGGAGAACTTTTCAACTCACCCTATCAATCTCCTGTTTGTTTAGTACCAATTCCCACTAAGGTAGAGGAGTTCAAGCTAGTCTAAAAAATGGGCCGTGGGGAATAACTGGACAAATTTTAAAGGAAGAAAAAAGTTTAATTAGGGCACTATCTGGCATGACATTACAAGGCAGGAATCATCTCCAAGGTTTTTTTTTTCATTTTCGTTTTTTGAGACAGTGCCTTCATAGTTGTCTTCCTGCTTCAATCAACTAAGTGCTGCAATCACAAGCATATAATACCATGTCCACTTTGGGATTGTCTAAATATACCTATCACAGATAACAGAGAAGCTGCTATAGGACTATAGGACAGCCCATACATCAAGAGTGGAGTGGGGTGGAGTCTTCAAATTAGTACAAATGGCAGAATAGTCAAAATCAACGCTGTAATCACTAAATAAAAAACAAAGCAAGCAAATTCTGTACAAGGTTTATTTTTTATCCACTGGAAAGGTGCTTTCCACTGCTTTGGAAACATCAGGAAATACTGTAAAAACCTGAAATAAAATTTGTTTTTAAACAGAAGCATGGTTAATTAGTGGGTAAAGTAAAGGGGATGAACTTCCACAGGTTAAGCATCTGGAAACATTTGCCATTCTTTAAGAACTACAAAGCTTTTAACTTGGCAGTTGTGCAAAACTGTAAGTAAGGAACAATGGTTTTTCTAACTCAGTCTGACAACGTTTCCCCAGGCACCAAACAGTAGTAACACTACCCACCTAACTTACATTAGAAAATATAACTCATCCCATTAATACCCTTAAATCAGATGTATTGAAAAAATCATTTAAAAGTGGCAGCAATTTATATTCTGAACTGTGTGTTTAATTACTTGGGTATAGTAAAACTGACAACAAATGGGTAAGCGAGCTTCATAGAAAAATTTGGAAGACAGGAGTTTATGCAATGAGGGAGAATTTGGCAAAATCTTTCCTACTAAGCAATCAATAAAATAGTCACACAAAATTTCTGAGACACAAGTAAAAGGACAAGTAAGAGAAGGGGAGTTTTCATAAAGTATTTTTTTCTGCTCAGGGAACATCAGATCATTTAAGCTGGGAGTGTGGGCCAGTGGTACAGGGCTTGTCTAGGAAACATTAGGCAATCAAACAAAAAGGTATACAGGAAAGCTGTGACACATTTCTACCTGATAGTGATGCTGTAGGAGTGACTGACGCAACTGGGATCTGCGGCATGGATGCACTGGAAAATGAGCTGTAATTAGCGGTGCTTGGTCCACTGGCACTGCTGCTGACTCCACTCACAATTGGAGGTGCTGCAGAAGTTACTGGGGACCCCTTTTCCCTTAGATTTGGAGAATTTTCCCATGCCTTCCGTGCAGACTCCATCTGCAATAAAACAGACTTCTGTTAAAGCAAACAAAGTAAAAAACAAATAAGAAAACCCAACAGACCACATCCTTTATACCCCAGTACGGAGATCCCAAATAGTGTCAGTATGAGAGTTTTCAAACTTTCTACCCAAAGGGTTCTTTCTTTTTTTTAAAAAAAAACAAAACAAACAAAGTTTATTGAAAGCTTTGGGAAATACACATCGAACCATAGCTAAAACACTTATCAAAAACCAAATGGCTCTACTTAGCGCCAGGGCCTCAGGCAGCATAGTCCCCTTCCTTCTTTTTAAATCAATACTTCTCAAATGCACGTGGTGATATAACAGGGCAAGTACTGTCTTAGACATAATATATTTTTGCCCTGGTTCACATGGAATTTCATGTTTTAAAAGACAGAATTAGATCTTTTTAAAAATGGAGCAGCAGTGTCCACTGACTTTCAGATAACAAAAAGGTAATATTAAGTTGGTTAACAGATAATTCAAAGCAATGTATTTATAACTAGTAGTGACTGATATGATAACACTTTTGCATCTTCATTGCTTTCACTGTCTCACTGTGGCACAGACAGGCCTTAAACTCATTGTGCACTGAAAGATGACTTTCAACACTGACTCCCAATCTCTGAAGCCCTGAGATTTACACACATGTCACCTATTTCTTAATTAATTTTCCCTTTTAATATTTAAATTTCAGATGTAGATCTCTCTCATTTTCTCTTCAATTTAGACTACACTTCAATTTAGACCACCCCTTGTTCAAATGTTGAATAATTTTATGCACCTAGTGATTTCTGAGAGCAGAGCAAGATTCTACCACATATGGAGGCAAAAAAATTCTTTGTATTACCAGAGAAAATACTATGATGAAAGGCAAATCCAAGATAATCTTTTAGATGATTTGTAAGGCAGCATGTTTCCTAGGTAGCGCCTTTAATACCATTAACAAGTTTATTAACCATTTAAATACCAATTTCTAAATTTGTTTTTAAAAGTTTGTGTGTGTGTGTGTGTGTGTGTGTTAAAAATAGAGTTTCTCTGTATAGTCTTGGCTGTCCTGGAACTCACTTTATAGACTAAGCTGGCCTCAAACTGAGAGATCTGCCTGCCTCTGCCACCATCACCTGGTAATTTCTAAATTTTTAACCTATTTTAATAAGTATCTCATCATCTCACCCCCCCTTCTTTTGTTTTTTGTTTTGTTTTTTTTTTTTTCCAGACAGGATCTCTCGGGGTAGTCCTGGCTGTCCCGGAACTCACTCTGTAGACCAGGTTGGCCTTGAACTCAGAAATCCACCTGCCTCTGCCTCCCAAGTGCTGGGATTAAAGGCATGTGCACCACCCGGCATCATCTCCCTTTTAAAAACCACTTGACTCATCACTTCATCTAATCAGACCACCATAGTTAAAACACTCAAACTGCATGACTCTTCTATGTTTAAGAACAAACATATATTTCTCACACTCACTATGCCATTCAAGTGTATTTTATTTTAAAGTAAAAGCCGTGGAGGGTAGGGTGGGACTGGAACCCCAACCTCACCCTTCCTAGGTCTAGGCTAGCACCTACATAGAGACCTCTGGGCTCCTGCACTGCCCTCTATTTTTGAGATCTTATTCAGGATATGTACTCTGGTGTTTTAGCTGAGTTTTTCATTAGTTGTTCTGAATGATGGAACCCACAGCCAGAGGTTTGAGGACCTCCATCCCTTAAAGAATGCTTCTGCCTAACTTCTGAAGGAAGCCTGGCTTTGCCGATGTGTATCCAGTTTTATTTTACATTTGGATTCTCCATATTTAATGCGGTAAGAATAAAGTCTGAAGACATCATTTGTGATTAATTAGGAGATTCCTTCTGAGATAAAGGTAAATAATCTGCCTATCTAGGAAATGCCAACTTTTGATCTTCATTAAAATCTGTTGATAATAACTGTAAATCAAAATATCTTGCTGGGAACGTAATAAAAGTATGTTAACCACTGTAACAGTAACCTGAAATTTTGGGGTTATAGTCATCTGAAAAGAATACTAAAACTAACATTATATAACATTATTGACCATATATATATATACACATATATATATGACCTCAATACACACACACACACACACACACACATATATGAGGCTTGATTTCACTTCTTATCCAGCAAGGAAAACAGTTTGTTTTTGGAAATTCAAGGACACTAAATAAGTTTAATTATTTTAAACGCTGGCAATAATGCCCATATAGAACGTTTCCACAACTAAATATTCTTCCAAGATAAAAGTGTGTGTGCATGTGTATGTGTGTGACACAAAAGTAAAGAAACGACAGGTTAAACTTATTTAACTTTAACTTTGTGCATAATAGTTTTAGAATGTTAAAAATGAATCAAAAAGGCAAACCCAACAGATATTCTAAAGAATAACTGGCTCAATATAAAAATACATGATACTTGCTTATGTGAAACTTTGATCAATATAATCATAAAAATCATCTGAATTATAAAACAAGGTAATGAGCCAAGACTGAGACAGTCCTCTGAGTAGAAAATTAACAGCAAGGCCAAACAAGAATTGGTGCTGAACAGTAAGGACTGGGCACAATACATCTCTTACAAAGAGGTAATCATGAGGTTATGTAGAAAGAGCTTAGAAATGAACATTGGCCAATGTTTATCATCCAAAGGTTTACTATAATCCAATCAGGAAAGGATGCCTTTAGATGTTAAATACCATGCTGAATAAGATTATGAACAAAGAGAACATCAAAAAAGACAAAGACACACAAACCCAATTCTACCCCCTCATCAACCATTAACTTAGAATGCCACAGTGAATCAGAGACCTTATTATAGTAATCTCAAGTAACTTTCCTATAAAGGATTAATGTAGGCAAAAAATCAGGACAGTAAGATGCTAAAAAACCAAAGCAAGTGCTAGGTAGCGGTATAGGACAGACTGTAATCCTTGCTACCTAAGAAGGAACCCAGAAGGACCATCAAGTTAGAAGGCAGACTGGGCAACTTAAAGAGGCTATGTATAAGTAAACAAAGGACTGGGATGTGGTAAAGTGCTTGCCTCAAATGTGAGGTCCCAAGCTCAATCTTTAGTATTTCAAACCAAAAATTCTCAGTTTTGCTTATAAAGTATGTTTGTGTTAACAGCCTTTTCATGAAATGTTTCCGCATCCATTCAATTTACTAATGACTTATAAGAAAAAAGAACATTCCTATTATAATTGGCACTTTGTATTTGAGTATACAAATCATAAGCTGTAATTCTGTTTTTATGACAAAATTCACAAGCACAATAGACCTTGTCATTGCCAAGCAGTGTTAAAAGCTAACATGGTTTTTAAGGTATAATTTGACGTCACTAAGAAAAAAGAAAAAAAAAAAGAAAAAGAGACTATTATTGTAAACTTGCATTCCTTGCATGCAATAATTACGGAGCCTTAAAGATGGATGTTGTACATACCTTGAAGGTGAGGCTGAAAGTAGTGGGAGGAACTGAAGTTAGGCTGGAGCTTTGTTGTATAGTCTCCCTCTTAGGGAGGGGAAGGGTGTTGGGCAGGGGCACCTGAAAAGGCAGGCAACATATCACAATCTAAGTATGCTACAAAAGCCCCATCAGTCTAAAAAGGAGTATCTGATTACTTAAGTTACAATGCTTACAGAGGGTGATAATTATGTTAAAGTTCTGAAGAGAAACACTATCTACTTGGACATGTACAAATTACCAGGAAAAAAAGAACTTGTCAATTATAAAGTACATACTACTCAAGGTAGTATGTTGTAACCTTACTCTGTGCATTGCTTTATGTTTGCTCTTTATATACTTGAAGTGAAATCTTCTCTTAAACTCCCTTGGGTGGGGTTGGGGTGGTGATAATACTACTGATCCAAGAGCCATACTCTGTCCACTAAGTTCTAAGAAATACAACTTTCAGCATATATGGAGTATGTACAGGTTCCGATCTTGAGTATTTAATACACAGTGCAAACCTCTTTCCTAATCAGTCTCTTATAACTAGATTAAAAAACCAGAGTAACGTCTGGTGCAAAGTATAGAATATACCTTTACCTCATTACACCAAACTGTTCTATTATGTAAGGACATGACGGTAGCAAATTCTTTTAGAAACTTTAAGGTGATATGCCCTACTCCTACCTCACAGTCCCTGGATGTTGTAACCTTACTCTGTGCATTGCTCCTGATGACTCACTCATTCAGAAAATAAGGGCTGGCATGCTTTCAGGTTTTAAGGTCACTCTGAGATACTTTGGATTACATATTGAATAGAGATCTGTTAAAACATATGCTACCTAACAAAAGATTTTAAAGTAAATCTTGACATCAGCTAAACCACAGTAATAAAAATTGTCATCTGTACTTAACTCTGTGGGACATTAAAAATGCTCAATAATTTTAATACCGGATAACACTAACTACCACACAAGTTAAGATATTTATTTTAAAGCCTATCCTGGGGCTGGAGAGATGCCTCAGTGGTTCAGAGTGCTTACACCACTTGTTCTAAGAACCCAGATTCTGTAACCTGGTGATTTCAACACAATACAGTTCAAATGTTGTCTATCATGTTTTCTTTTTCTTTGGCTCGTGCATGCAAGCTCTGCATATAAACTCACTCAAGCTCATACATATACACATAAACATACATTTTTAAAAAAGAGGCCTATAAGAAGTTACAACAGATGATATGTCTTTTTAAAGACAAAAGTTCTGCATTTTAAAAAAGAAGCCTCCAACAGACTAATGAACAGACCTCTCAAAAGGCCTTTCTCATGGAAGACTTTATAGTTACCACAGAATCACCACACTCGGGCCAAGGAAACAACACTGACATCATCTACACTGAATTTACAATACTCCCTAACCTAAATTTTGTTTTTTTGCACTCATAAGTGCCTTAGATATACTGCTAATAAGCAAATAAAGACTATTCACCTACACATGAGACGACATGTCTCCTTCCTCATATGCTAGTGAACCAAGTCATATGCTAATCATCCGGAGGAGTACAGAGACTACCTAAGTGAACCAAGTCCTATGCTAGTCATCCTCAGGAGTATACATAGACTACTGAAGTGTTCATCTGCATATATATTTTTCAGTGACAAAATGTTACAAGTTTAGAGAATGAAAAAGTGACATTTCATAAATATTTTTTAAGTGAGAAAAGATAGCACAATTTAAGCATATACTTTCCTATAACATTACAGATACGCTAGCAGTGGAACCGGCATTTAAACTCAACATTTAAACAAAGGCTTCCCTCTAAGTTTCCTATTACACAGGAAACACTTCTCATAAAGGTGAGGATGGTGGTGGTGGTGGATTATTCCAGGCTTAGGTGCATGAAGCAGTCTTATAAGTTCTAAACACTAGACAAACTAATCAGTTCTCAGTATCAAGTTCAACTGACTCCACTCCTTTTCTTCAGCCATGTAGAAGTCTTGATTTGACTATAATTTGATTAACTGACCCCTAATATAGCTCACCTTTCTAAAATTCCACATACTTGATGCTAGAGGGACGGACAGACAGCATGAGGAAAAAATATAAAATAAAAATCAAGATTTTTATACTGAAAATGATAATGTCCCTTTGAAGAAATCTTTATAGCTATAAAAGTATTTTTGGAAAGAACAATCATCACTTGAATGATAGCTTTTGATTACATTAGTTTATATTCAAAGGGGAGATCAAGCAACCAAAATTTCTCCTGTTTATTCTCAAAAGCAAGAACCATACAAGAATTAAATGTCACCATTATGCTGTGCATGAGGCCAGAGCAAGTTACTTTTTAGACTAGTTTTTTTCATCTACACTGAAGTAGGCAAAATGATAAACTGTACTGACTTAAAATATACAAGCCTTAAAACTAGGGCTTTATCTGCCACACAACATCACCTAATATTAGATAATTTAGGAAATTATGGGATACATATGTTCATATTACAGCTCAATTTCCACAAAAGCAATGTTGGCAAGGCCAGATCTTTGTACTTCAATTTGAAAATACTTGTTTTTACTTAAGAAACAAAACAAAACAAAACCCAGTATCTTTTATTCTACTGACCTTAAATGAGTATAGCTACATTGAATCATAAAGTCGTTTTTGTGAATAAAATCATCCAAGTAAAATTAACTATAGTATGTAAGGGTGAACCCAAAACTTCTTACCAAACTAGGTTAATAGGATGATTGCTCATAAAAATCAAGTCCCAGCACTTGAAAGCTGACAACTTAAACAGATTGTAGGAAGAGGACTGGAGGGGAGGGGAAAAGAGGAGAGGGGAAAAAGAAGAGAGGGGAGATGAGGAGAGGGGGGCCTAAACTTTGGTTTTAAAAGTATTTATACATTACTCAAAATACAAAATTACTTAACTCATTTGTTAAGAGTCAAACATTGTTCACGACAGTGTGTGTAAGATACAGTGATGGGTAAGATGAGTCAGGGTCCTATCCAACCCTGCTAAATCTGACTGATTACTTACATTATTAACCAAAGAGTCCTCCATCTTGACATTGTTAGTAGTCACAGTGCTAGGCAGAGAAGAGGAAGGTGTAGTGTAGTCTGTTACAGACTCCTGTGAGGAGTGAAAGAGAACAAAGCTGAATTTACAGGTCACTTTTGACAAGTCAAGTAAAGCTGTTTTGGAAGGAGAGAAATAAACCACTATGCCCTAAAATTTCAATCCACCAACTAACTAACAGTAGGCTGAAAGAGCATGGACCTGCCTTCAAGAGACAACATCTCAATTGCTGCTAGATTTTACATATATTTAAAGTCTATTTTCACAGCATGAGGTAGGAGGCTATAAGTATTTCTGTGAGTTATGTCCCCTAATGAGTACAAGTATCTATCTATTTCTAGTCACTTAACATAACTTGCCTTTCTAGGTACACCTTGTGACACACTGGGCCTG
Source organism: Mastomys coucha (assembly GCF_008632895.1). Lineage (NCBI taxonomy): Eukaryota > Metazoa > Chordata > Mammalia > Rodentia > Muridae > Mastomys > Mastomys coucha. The sequence continues at coordinate 60,133,527 of NW_022196891.1, forward strand.
CAGAGATGTGGATGCTTAAGTCTTACATAAAAAAAATTATGGTATTTTCTCTAAATCACTAATAGCATGTAATACAGTGAAATGTTCTGCTACTGGATGTTATAGTTTAATGAAGACAAACAAATAAAAACCCAAAACAAAACACCTCCAATTTTTGAGAGAGAATATTTTTGATCCAGATTTGAATTCATGGATCCTGAACTCACAGATACAAGGGAGCTGGCTGCATTTTGAAAGATACATGTCTCTCACCCAACGTAGCAACCCAAAACAAGTCAACACTTTATAGTCTTCAACCTGAGAAACAGTGGTTTGCTCCAAGTGTGTCTCACCTCAAGTTTAGAATTACAGTAGAAGGCAAATAAGGGAAAGAATTCTGATCTTTTATAGTTTTCTATTTAAGCCATTCAGCAAAATACAGATAAACTTCGGCAAAAATGTAACCTTTTGCATAGACATTTACATCATATGATAGAACTTCACAAAGTAAGTTTGCTATATGGCAGGTGGTGGTAATCCCAGCCCCTCAGGAGGGAGAGGCAGGTGGTTCTGAGTTAGAGACCAGCCTGGTCTACACAGGAGTTCCATGACAACCAGTTAGAGAAATCCTGGCTCAAAAGACCAAAAACAAACAACAAAAGCCACCAAAAAGGGCTTGATACAGCCACCATTATAATCAAATGCTCAGCATAAAAAGTACATTATTAATGTTCCTGTCACCCACTTTTGCATCCAGTCAACAGCCAGTGTATACCTACCTTTGCATCAGTGCCATATTCTGGGGATGACACCGAGATCATTGCTCCTATCTCAGCAGACATTTCGGAGACTGCTTTGGTTTCTTTCGCTGTACCAGGATCTGTGCTTCTGACCACAGCTGTGCTTGGTTTCTCTTGTCCTTCTGGCTCAACCTGTTGGGCATCTTTCACTTTTCTGTTTTTTAATGATCGTTCCTTTCCAATGGGACCAGGTTTATGTTCTTTGTTTTCTACCAAACTCAAGTCTGGAAGCTGAAGTCAATGTTATGACAAAATAAATCATAATAAAGATTTATTAAAAGCGAAATTAAATTTTAGAGCAATATGTCCATTCCAGAATCACATCTACCTAAAGAATAGTACTTACCTTCTGAGCTTTAATGGGCCCTGCCCGAGGCTGTTTCTGACGCTGCTCTTTAGGTTCAGGAACTTTATCAGTTGGTTTCTCTGAAAGCACAGGAACCACCTCATTTTCATTCCCGTTTGAGGCTGGAGCACCAAACTGAATTGTGTCAATTCCAATTTCAACACCACTCTCTTGACCATTTCTTGTTCCCTAGTAAAATAATGTTTTAACACTTGGTATATTACAGTAAACAAATTGAGGCTTGACTGAAAAAATGAATGCAGTGCCACATATAAAAAGGACAACAGAAGCAAGCATGTTTAATGCAATTCTACATATCAACTGAGACTTCAGTTTAAGTGTTCAAACTCTTAGTTTTAGTTTTGTGATGAGAAAAACCAAGAAAAGCTTTCAGTTATTCCATCATTAAAACAACTTTAAACTTAACCTATAAACGGCCAAAGGTTCTTGTTAAGTCTGCTCTAATAGTAACCTAAAAATAAAAATCTCATGGCCGGGCAGTGGTGGCACACACCTTTAATCCCAGCACTTGGGAGGCAGAGGCAGGTGGATTTCTGACTTTGAGGCCAGCCTGGTCTACAGAGTAAGTTCCAGGATAGCCAGGGGTACACAGAGAAACCGTGTCTCGAAAAACAAAACAAAACAAAAAACTTCAACAAAGTACTGTGTGGTTGGGAAGGTAATATACATCCCAGTGGAGTCAAGTCACCAATTAAAAAGCTAATTTTCTGAACACATTCTTTGTGCTAGGCAATCTCACCCTGATATATTACATAAAATGGAAGAACCAAAGAGTTCGATAGTAAGAAAAGCTAAAATATGCTAGGTGGAAGAAATTCCGAAGCAAAACATACTAGAAAAAAATGAATACCAATAGAAAGTAACGACAGAAATAATAGGAAATAGCAATGTATTTGTTAGACCACAGCAAATTTGGCTTTTGTGTCTAGCTTTGGTTTTTGTTTTTGCTTTGCTACGAACAAAACTAAGTCACTAACAACTCCATGCATCTAGCCTCTTACACACTGCCTTCCACCATTGCTCAGAAGCTGCAGTGCTCTGGCCTCACTGGCCATTTGTGCGGTTAACTTCTACAATAAATAGCTTTCCGATTTTTTTGAGAATCCCAAAGATGATAGATACTCCAGGATGACCACTGATCTCCATGTGCATACATGTGTGATACACGTACACACATATATAAACTCACAGAAAAGGAAATGGGAAGCCATCAGAGAATTCTTTCCATTGTCTGAAATGTCAATTTTGCTAACTTAAAAAGCTGGAAATTGCAAAGAGCATTAATTTCTACTGCCAATTCAGTGTATGTACCACTTGCTCTATCAGCAGTACTCGACACAATGATCCACCTTTCTTTTCTCTCATATACTTGTTTTATCAGCTGGCACCTACATCTCCCACATTTCTCTGAGCTGGAAAGCCTCAACACTTAGTTTACATTTCCCACTTTTGCATCTTCATAATTCATCTTACCTTGGTAATTTCATCCAGCCCCACGAATATTGACATGTTGATGACTTAGCAAATAAAATCTTCAAATCAGACTCTCTTTGATTTACACTCTGATAGCTAACTAGTAATTGACATTTTCACTTAAAATTTTGGTTGTGTTAGCATGTGTAGGAAGGAATGTATACCTGAGAGTACCAGTGCCAACGGGTGCCAGAGACATCAGACCCCTTAGGCATCTCGAACCACCTGCTATGAATGCTTGGGTCCTTGGCAAAAGCAGTAAGCACTTGAACCCAGGCAATAACACCTTAAATGTAGCTCTATGATCTTCTTATCCTCACACCTAATCATGATCCATTTGGATCTGCTCATTTTAAACTAGTGAAAAACTTTTTCTTTCTTCCTGTTCATACAAAGTCAGTTCTGGGTTAATGGCCCACCTTCTCATGACATCCCACATCAATCATTTGACTACTGTCATCCTTACTCCCTCACCCACAAGACAGTTTTTTTTTTGAGATGAGGGTGTGTATCCCTGGTTGTCCTGGAACTCACTCTGTCGACCAGGCTGGCCTCCAACTCAGAAATCCGCCTGCCTCTGTCTTCCAAATGCTGGGATTAAAGGCGTGCACCACTACTGCCCGGCCACAAGACAGTTCTTAACACAATAATCTATATATATTCACAGCCTGCCACTCCTTTGCATCACACCCTCCAATGGCTCTCCATGTCTTTCAAAGCCCCTAAAGCCTCCTCACACTCTGCTGTTCTTTCTCTTGGGTCACTCCAGTCATCTGGACTTCCCTGAACTACTTCGAATACATCAGAACTGTCTTTGTTTTAAAAATTTTAGATTTATTTATTTTATATACATAAATACACTGTAGTTGTCTTCAGACATAAGAGAAGAGGGCATTAGATTCCATTACAGATGGTTGTGAGGCACCATGTTGTTGTTGGGAACTGAACTCAGGAACTCTACAAGAGCAGTCAGTACTTTTAACAGCTGAGCCATCTCTCCAGCCCCCATCAGACTTGTTCTTGCCTTATGGCTTTCATAGCTACTATTCCCTGAACTGGGAACTGACTTTTTCTCAGATACTGAGTAACCAACCTACTTTATCTTCTCCAAATCTTTAATCAAATGACACACAAGTAGGATCTGGAAGCTACCTCCATATACTTTGGGAAAATTCTTTGCTATCATCTTGATTAAACAAGTGTACTGCTGGTTTTTCCCATGAGGGTTTTTGCTTCTATTATCTGTGCCAGTTTTGTAAACTCAAAAAGAAGACTAGCTGGCAGATCAAAAATACTTCATAAATGTTCATTCACCTAATGAGTAACCACTGAACAATATTGCAGATGGTTTAGAAATGATAGACTAGTAAGCTGTAAATTTTTATAATTATCTTATTAGATAGGAATACGAGGAAAGCCTGGAAAATAGTGACTTGTTCTCTACAAGGTCCTTTCTGGATATTAGAATAAAACAAATGTTTAACCTTTAGTAGCCTGTAAATATGGAGGACTAGCAAGATTAGCATCATCTGGGTACTTAAGAGAATGTACTCAAAACCCAACCCATACTCAATAGAGCAGAAATTCTGGGCATGAATTTAATCTGTTTTAGTGGCCCCAAGGTAATCATTAGGTACAATGAGATTTTGGAAATTATTTTAAAAACTACGTCACTAACTTCCCATCTATGCCAGTAAGTCTATTCTTACCTCTGATGAAGTTGCTGATCCAAATGATGTTAAGGGCTTATTCCATGCACTGACTGAAGGTGGCTGTGGTGGACTAATAGGACCTACTAAAAAGAAGCCAGAGGAAATGTGACCATTAAAATTTAGATGCTGAAGTCTAGCACTAATAAATTCAACCCTTTTACTACAATGGTGGCCACACAATAAAACAATTCTGCACATCACAGATTCTTTTTTTCCACTCAAGACAGGGTTCCTTTGTGCAGCCCTAGCTGTCCCAGAACTTGCTCTGTAGTCCTGCCTGGCTCTGCCTCCTGAGTGTCAGGATTAAAGGTGTATGCCACCACTGCTTGGCTAAGAGATTCTCAAATGCCTGCTTCCCAAAGGGCAGCTAAATTGAAAGGTTTTTTACATATCCCTATTATCACTTTTGAGTCCATAAAACACAATTCTACATCTATTGCACTATGTTGCCCTTCTTTCTAGTCATGTTAAATGGTTCTTTCCCTATCCTTATACACAAATTAGAGTCCACTGAAGAAAGCCACACTTTTAACATTAGTTCCCCCAATTCATCCTTATCTTCACCTGTGCCTGCATCCTACCCAGACTCAACCTAAAGCTCACAGGAAGAAAAACATAAAATACTTGTTCTCATGAATCTACTTTGTTTTGTTTAACATGCTGATTTTCACTTCCATTCATTTCTCTATAAATGACAGAAATCGGGCTGGTGAGATGGCTCAGCGGGTAAGAGCACTGACTGCTCTTCCGAAGGTCCTGAGTTCGGAT
>NW_022196891.1:60138795-60146717 GCF_008632895.1 Mastomys coucha
AAAAAAAAAAAAAAAAAAAAAAAGAAATCATTCTTTACGGCTGAGTAAAATTCCACTGTGTAATGCTAGATTATCATTAATTTATCTGTTAATGGGCACCTGGGCTGATTACCTCTCTTGGTTATTGTCCATACTGTTATCATCAATGTACAGGTTTCTTTGCTAATCTAAATCCCTTTAGACAGACATCCAGGAAGGGAATAGGTAGATCCTATGGTAATTTCTCTCTCACACACACACACACACACACACACACACACACACACACACACACACACACACATATACTTTTTTGAAAAACCTCCTTATTGATTTTCACATTGGCTGAGCTAATTTATCAGTTGTATATAAGGGTTTCTTTCTCTTTTTCCCTAACCCTCAACTGGCATTGTTGGTTTTTCTGATAACAGCTATTCTAATTAGGGTGATATGAAACCTCAATGTAAGTATCCTTTACCTGTTTTAGAGAAATAAAGGAAAGGAAACTAAGCTACTAAAATAAATGAAGCTAAGACTTTTTAAGTAAGATATAAAACAAATTTCAGTACTTCTACGTTGCATACTTACATTTTTTAGAAATATCACTCAGCACAGCTGGAGCAGCCACTTTGTTATCCCATAACTCAGCTGTTGTTAGAGAGCCATGTGACTGTGAAGTGGGCATGGACTTCCCAGAGGCTACATAATCTGTGCCATTAGATGTCTGAGCTGACGGTAATCTAATCGAAGGTGGCGGCTGCTTTGAAGATGGTGTTGAGGGTGGAAGTGGACTTTGGACTGGTTTGTGGGTCTGCGTCTGCGTCTGTACTGTCGATGCCGGGGGTGGGGCAGTAGAAGCAGCTGAGGCTGGGGCAAGTGGAACTGAAGCTGTTGGGGGTGTGGCCGGGACAGCTGGTGTTGAAATAGATGGCACAGCTGTAGCTGAGACTACTGGGGCTGGAGAAGAAACTGAAGCTGGTGCTAGAGCTGAAGCAAGGATAGGAATTGAAGCTGAGGTGAGAATAGGGACAGAGACTGAAGTTGAGGCTGAGGCCAGGATAGGAGTTGGAGCTGGAACTGACGGTTGGGATGAGGAAGAGACTGTGACTGGAGATGAAGTGGATGCTGCAACAGGAGCTGAGGCTGAGGCTGGAACTGGAGCTGGGGTTGACACTGCAACTAGAGTGGTGGCGGATGGCAGAATGGGGACTGGAGCTGGGGTGGAGGCAGGAACTGTAGTTGCTGTGGATGTCAGGACTGGAGCTGAGGAAGAGACTGGAACTGGCACAGAGGGTGGAGCTTGCACTTGCTGAGTCCCAGTAGCTTGTTTTTTGGCAAACCTTGGAGGAAGCTTAGAAGTCTGATTTCTTCCCTTTTCACCTATATTTTTTTTGCTCCATACCTTAAAACAAAACAAAACAAAAAAACCTAGATAATTTATTTTGTCACTAATTTACCCAGTTTTTAGAACTTCCTACTGCTAACTTAGCTATGTCAGTTTTCTAAATTGGATACTCTTAGGGTACTAATGAGATTACAAAGTATTAGAAGTCAAGACAGTATGGAGAATATGGATAAATATAATTTTATATACAAGCTTACTCTTCCCTCCAAAATATGAAACAACTAACAAAATTTGAAGTAATTTGACACCTTCACCAAACAAACAAACAAACAAGACAAAATTATTTCAGGATCAGGGCACTTGTGTTCATTCAATTTCCAACATAATTTAAAACAAACTGAATTCTACTGTAGAATAAATTAGTAAAAAAATAAGATATATTGTTGAATTAAATAAACTATGTTCTGTTATAAGGAAAATAGCAAGCTATAGTAATAACTCATTTTAAAATTTCTTAAGTTCTGGGCAAGAGAGCCTAGGTATGCAGATAATCACTCAACTCTGAGTAGATAGTAACCCTGGTCATTTGCTCACAAGTTCTGAACATCAATATACAAAGCTAGCAATAAAATGATGAGCTTAAACCTGTACGACTTGTTCTTCCTTCTTCCGGCGTTCCTCATCCTGTAACCGCTTTTGCTGTTTTTTAGATACAACTTCAGTAAAGCCATCATCATTCAAATTTGACTGGGGATCTTCAATTACAGTTACTTCTGGATGATCATCAATGATAACAACACCTGGAGGTGTGGAAAAAGAGTTCTTTTAATTTGAGAGTATAACTTATTTCCTATCCTGTAAATGACCCACAACAGACTAGCAAATTTCGAAGTTATTTTACCTTTCTGAAAAAGTTTCATAGACAAGATTAAGAAACAACCTAAAACAGCATGCTTTGAATGATGGAGCTTTTGGTTTTTGAAACAGAGTCTCAAGTAGCCAAAACTAGTCTCAAACTTGTATAGCTGAGGCTGGCCTTGAACTCCAGATCTTGCCTCTACCTCTCAAGTGTTGGGACTATACACATGTGGCACCATTTCCAGTAGAATTTCTTTCTCCCTTATAATGCCTAAAACATATTGGCGTGTGAGCTCCTCCCTCCCCACAGTTTCATCTGAAAAGAAAGGCCAACCATAAGTACATTAGATGTCTTCTCAGCCTCAGAGGTGCAGTGCTCACTGAGCAGCACTGCTCTACTTCATACACTCGCGATCGTCCTGGGGGAATTATTAGTGTCATGGATTTCCAAACCATAATTCTGCCTAAAGTTACTATACTGTAAACAGAAGAGCGCTTGAAAGTCAGAAGAGATGTGACTTTTGGCTACAGATATAAAATACCAAAGGAATTTGCAAAGAACCTACAATTCTATTTTTTTATTAAAATTTTATGTACAGACCAAGGGAAAATGTAAAACAAACACTAAAACTGGCTTTTGTGGATGTGATATTATTTCAGATTGATGAAGTGAACTTACCACAATTCTATCATTTACTGTTGTTTTGAGACAAATTTACATTTTGTAAGCCAGGCTGACCTAGAAATTCCTATGCAACCTGGAACTCTTGATCTTCATGTCTCCACCTTAAAACTGTTAGCACTGTAGTTATAAGCTATCATATGTGACTAACATCATAATCCTAAATTCACTTCAGCTTTTCACATAACAGGGCCGGAGCTACTCCAGCTATGAGCCAAAAATATTAAGGGGAAAAATGTAAAAATCGATACTGCTTAATTTTAAATTCCATGACATTAATCATCCAGTGAAAACATGTCACCCTGCCTAAAGCAATTCTTTGTTCAGCTTACTGATAACAGGTGCCCATCAACTCCCTGGCAGCCATTTACCAGATCAGCTAGGGCTATCACTGCCAGTAACTCTTGTGTAGTAACTACCAGCATATTCACTCCACCTCATCACTCATTCATCTCACATCAGGCACAAAGCGTAAAGAAAACACAAGGAATTCTGAGAAAAGAGGTAACATCCTTATAACTTCATATTATGGTCTGGCTGTTTTATACACTGTAGAATTCTTAGTGGCATACCTGTCCTTCTATATGCATTAGATATAAGCAGTGCTTCACCCCAGTTCTGACAACTGTCAAATGTCTCAGAGTAGAATATCACTTATATTGAGAATCACTTTTCTAAATAATCCAGCTAAAAATTCCGAAACATGCAATTAAGATCAGTTATTTCTTTCTCATTTCTCCCTATTTGAATTATAAAGACTAGTTTTCAAAATCATATTCAATATGTTTGGTAGATACTAATTTGGATATGAATGTCCAACTGAGACAAATTGTCAAGAATCACACTTTGAGAACCACTGGCCTAGACATGTCTGAGATCTGAGTCCAAACAAATAAGGGTTTAATAAAAACAAACACCAAAATACCACACGCAATTAGAAGTAAGGAAAAGACACACACCTCTCACACTGGGATAACGACCTCACCTAACCTTCCATCATTACTGCCTCACTAAGAAATCTCAGTTTTATTCACTATTAAGCTTTGGTTTGATCTGAATGAATGACAAATATACTGCTACAAGTAAAATCATCTAACTTAAGATAATTTGTACTAATTTCTTCACCCAATATTTCCTTATTGCTTATTATCTATCATATTTGATATGTGTTCATTTGTTACCTATAATAACAGTCTCCCACTGTTATTCTCTGCTTGTATTGATGATTACTTTTTTCTTTTTAAAAAGAAATGTTCAGAATTGCTTCAGTTCTAACATAAAATCTTCACTTAATGTTTATTTTTCTGTGCTTTCTCAAGCATGTTTTGCAATTTTACTGGTTTAATCAATTTCAAGCCCCTTCCAATGAGAACAGTAAAATCTTCCTGGAGTTTCATTAACAAAAATTGTACCCAATGTTCATAACATGCTAAAGGCTAGTGTTCTTTTAGTCTAAATCAAGTTATTATTTTGGTCAGCCTCTATAGCTACTAACATAAATGCACAATATTCTCCATCCTTATGCTTTCATAGTATTTGCTTCCATTTACCAAGAAGTAAAACAAAAGAATCTGAAACATACTTGCATAATTGTTGAGATCAAACTGGGACAGAGCATCTACTTTCTCTTTTGGTTTCTTAGGACCCGGTTTGGTATCTTCTCTCTTTTTCCCAGCAGCATCCTTGGCATTCTTCTGTCCTGCACCATTAGGTATACCTTCTTGGTGGTGGGCATTGTTACCACTGACAGGGTCAACACCAGCTGTGCCTGAGGCCTGGTCATCAAATGGCCTAAGGAAAATAATTTGAGATGATTTTGATATACTCCAACAAAACAAAACTGTGTTTCCTGGCAGTTTGCAAAGTCACACCTAAGATACAATAGCACTGAAAAAGACCCAGTCATCCTCAGCAGCTTCTGACCTTCATTAAAACTAAAGCTCCAACACAGCAAGCCCAGCTCTGTGAAGTTCTCCTTCAACAATTAAAGTCTAGAATTCTAATTGTTCCCAGGAGGTAACTGGACCTGCTTGTCATTTTATAAGTAAGTTACAATATGGATACAGCAAAAAGAACTTCTACAATAGAATCAGTACCAAATCTGCTCCTAAAGTAGGCAGCATACAAAATCAGGATTTAAAACAGCACTCTAAATGTTCATACTGTTTAGCATATATACACAAATTTTAATCAGATTTATGTACTGATGGGACCACATTAAAAACACCTTTAACATGAAAACTCACTTCAAAGGCAAATAAATATAGCCTTAGTTTCTGTTTTCTAACCTAACAACATAGCAATTCCAGTTTTTTTTAAAAAAAATTCCCAGATGGAAATATAACATAAAAACGGGCTTACTGTTTAATTTTCGTATCAGTCTATACAATATCTCAAGATAAAAGATTATGGAATGTCTGACATGACTCCCAACAGTTGGAGAATGAACTCATTCCTTCCAAACGAGCCCTTCCTAACTCTGTTTTAACTACAACCATCCACTGGAGTTTCTACAACTACAGTAGTTGTTGCCATCTAAATAATACAAAAACCAGATCAAGATTTTTAGTAGTCCTTGAAATTCTAATAATTCAGTCTGGCAAAATGCTTTTTGTGTTGCTTTTGTTGTTGTTACCCCGACTCTTGAACATTCAAAGTGAAATTTATACTGAGCAGGTATTCCGAAAACAAACTTGGTCCATTACTCTAGAATTTTGATTGAAAATACTAATTACATACAAATAAGAAATTGAGATTACCTGCAATATTGTGCTAATTCCTAAACAATGCGTTTAAGATTTATTTTTATTTTATGTACAGATGTTTTGCCTGCATCTATGTCTGTACTCGTGTGTACATTGCCCAGGGAAGCAAGAGGAGGGAGCTGGATTTCCAGATCTGGAGTTAGCTACCATATGGGTATTGGGAGTCAAACCCAGATCCTCTGGAAGAGCTCTTACCCTCATAAGCCATCACCCCATGAATGCTTATGACATACTATGTGCTATCATCCCATACTCTCATTTTTCGACATATTATATAAAGCTTCCATCTTCTACAATAAACATGTCAAAAATCTGAATGGAGCCAATCTACTTAATACTGAAACCAATACTGACATTATAACATTTTAGTATTAAAAAAAAAAAAGAGCAACCGTAAGCACACTTTATTAAAATTTCTATTTTTCTTTTTGGGAAGCAAAGTCTCCTCTCATTTCCCAGGGTGTCCCTGACCCATCTAGTTGAGGATAACCTTGAACTTCTAACTGCCCTGCCTGATAGCTTCCGAAATGCCGAGATGACACGTAAACACCATGCCTAGTTTTATGCAGTACTATGTAAACTCTTCTACCAACTGAGCTACTATACCCTCAGACACCAAGTTTTTAAAAATTAATTAATATCCATTGCCAGAGGACTCATCTTGGCCACTAGAGCCTAGTAGATAGGCAGGGATTAGCTTTCTGGGACTAATAATTCTAGAAGTAAATATAATTTATGACAATTCACCCAGGATTTCTGAGATAACAGCACAGAGTGCCAGAGTCATGTGGCTTTAACACATTCAAGCCTTAAAACACACCTGGAAAAACTTAGGGCAGAGAGCTACTCATTAGCAGAAGAACAAATATAGAAACTGTACGCTCATTTCTGGATGTACAAGTACTTCAAAGCTCTATACATTATTTCAAAGAAAATCCTTTTATAAGAAGTATCTTAGCGTAACAGATAATAACTTTTGGGGAGAACAGGGTCTTTTTATCTAGCCTGGCACCTTTTGTGTACCTTCTTTTAAGGTATGTTTTAAGTATAAATTACAGTACTTACCCTCTCTTCCCACTTTTTGACGGTGGGCCATTTCTTCTTTCATTTCTAGGACCTGAAAAATTCCTTCCTGATTTGGGTGGGCCATTGTTGCCACGACGATTCTGGCGATCAACTCCAGGTCTCTGACTAGAAAAACTTCTCTTTGCTATTTCTCTTTTTGGAGGCAAAACACTTTCTCCAGCCTTTACAACTGCTTGTGAACTCATATCAGCATTTTTTTTCTCGTCCCTCTCTCGCCTTTCATTAAAATCACTGCTTTCAGAGGCTGTTTCCCACTCTTCATTTGCCTGATCTGAAGAGTTCTGATTAGACAAATCTGGTGTCTTATTTCCAGAAATGTCTGCAGGTGGATTAACTGGTTCTTGAACAGCATTATTAACTGTGCCATTTGTGGGTACCAACACCTCATTTGTCTTTGAAGCAGCCTCTCTCTCTCTTAGCCGTCTAAATCGAGGAGGCTTATCTTGCCTTGGTGGTCGGGTAGGACGCTGCCTTCGGGGCCTCTCTCTAGCTGGGTCAAATTTTCGCTCAAATTTTGGAGGTCGTTTATCTGCAGGTATAGGCATAAACTGCTCATGTCTTCTTGGTGGCTCTCCATCTTCAGGTTTAGGAGGTTCTGCCTGCCTTGTGTTCCACTGATTGTCTCGATAAGCAGGCCTTCTTAAGGTAGCAGGACGAGATGGCCGGCCTCCAGGATCTCTTCCACCTCGTCTGAATGTTCCTCCTCTGCCCCGCCTTGTAGGCTCCCCTTTGGGAAGGAAACCTGGCTTAGATTTATCCTCATCTCTTATGTAAGGTTTCTCGAATGGCCTATTATCTATTCGGACATGGTTTTCAGATTTAAAAGAAGACTGGGGCTTGACGGGCTTTTTGTTTTCAGACCGTTCCTCTCTTTTGGGAAGTTTCCCTTTGCTTAAACTATCCTTGTCACTTGCACTTTCATGAATTTCACTGTCTGTGTCAGTCTCCGAACCCCTCTGTCGCCTTCTTTTAGGAACAACCTCAAAATCAGAACTCTCACTTCGTGTTTCACTTTCTTCTCGTTGTCTGAGAGGTCCTGAAGGCACATGTTCTGTTCTTGGCTTATTGTCTCTATACTGAGGATAATCACGTGTGTGCCCTCTACCACCTCTGCCACGACCCCCATAAGAGCCTCTATAGCTTCGACCTCTGGAGTAATACTCGCCTCTACCTCGGCCTCTGTATCCTTGGTCCGGAAACCAATCCC
>NW_022196891.1:60148747-60154168 GCF_008632895.1 Mastomys coucha
GCTCAGCATGATAGGGATCTGACCCCCACATCATTCGAGGTTCAGAAATCGAAATTCCATGATCTCTTGCAGATCGAGCTATATGCTCAAATGACTCAGAGGTATTAGGTGACCCTTCCATCTGGTCTCTTCTGATTAATGGCTTTGGAGGAATCATTCCTGTAAGAAAAGTTCACACACAAGAGCATTAGGTAAAGTGAAAGAAAGAAACAAGACCATGATAAATACATACAAACTGAGTGCTAAAAAACCAAGAGGGAAAATACAATAGGAGTCCACTTTATTTTAAAAGAAAAAAAAATGCAAAAACAGAAAAATAGAGATCAGAATCATACCAACAAGGCTAAGTTTTGGAAAAATTATTTCTTACAGCAAATTTTATTCATCTTTGCTGTTAAAATAGGTAACTCTGCATTCAAATAGTGAGATTTATAAACCAACCAATCGACCCTTCAAGATGGCCCTAAATTCTGAGCCCTGAGGGTCCTGGGATTACAGGTACATGCCACTATGCTTTGAATGAGCTGTAATTTGTAAACAGCTTCTTAGTCATTCCTAAATCTTCCACCACAGTACCATTCTGGTGATAGATTATCTGCCTTAATTCTAAATGGCTTCCCCAAAGGGCTGGTTTATTTACTTTTGGCTAACTTATGAAGAAATTCAAGTTATGATAATAAATGATAGGAAACTATAAAAAATATCTGGCAGAGTGAGAATATTCATAACAGATTTTAGCAGGAATAACTGCCATCTCAAAAATTTAGATTTCTAAAACAAAAAAGAACTAGTACTCTGAGCTAGTTAAACAGCTGCTACAAATGTCTACACTAAAAGCCCTAACTTCTGGATAAAGACCTAGGGGTCCTATTTTAAGTTCCTACTAGATTTCTGCTACTAAGGGAATAATGACAAAAAAGGAGGAGACAGGACAAGGCAACCTTAAAAAACTGCAAGTAGTAACACAGTCACTCCCAACCCACCAGGATGAATGGGTGGAATGTCCATAGCAGGCCTTCCTGATATCATTCGAGGATCCATATAGGACTGCATCATGAGCCACCTTGGGTCAAAACCCATAGAAGCCAGATGTTGAGGGTGGGGTTGCATTGGCTGGTAAAGGGGTCTGTGCGGTGGAGGAGGGACTGAACCATTAGATGGCTGTGAAGGCACAGTCTGGGGAAGTACGCCCTGCTGCTGCTGCTGCTGCTGCTGCTGCTGCCACTGCTGCTGTTTCATCTGCTCCTGGAAAACCAAAATCACACTTACTGACATTTCTAGTCTATAATCAACTAGTGTAATTGTATTCGAAAACAATGGTGTCGGGATATTTAAAGATAAAAACAATTAGCACAGAGTTGGCAAAAGACCAAACAAATTACAGTACTTTCTTATAATTTACATAAGCATCTCACCATTTCCTAGAAGTAGAATATGTGTCTATGAGAAAAGCTTAAGATAAAAAAGGCATGACAGAGAAAGTCAACTTTAACCAATTCTCAACAAGTGTACTGCAAAGAAAAAAGAAAGTAAGGTACACTTCTATGCTTTATGTATTTTGCTTTATATTGAATTATCAGATACTGAATGATAAACATTTCAAATCCCATATATGAGGTGAAGTATTTTTGGTTTGAGTATTTACCTGCTGCCGCTGAAACCGTGGTGGCAGTGATTTCTGAAACTGTTTGAAATAGCCAGGTCGTGGCTGAGAGCCTGACTCGGGTTCTGCTTCTTGTACCACCTGTGTGGCCTCCTTTTCACTGCGATTGCTGTCCTGCCTAGTGAAAACTGGTTCTTCTTCTGCTCAAAGAAATAGTAAAAGATAATCACATCAAACATGTTGTTAAAGAGGGAAAAGGATCTCCATAATACTCCAAATCATCATTTTGTAACCCAATATGGAAACCACCAATAATACATCACTAGATTATCAAAAGATTCTTATAAAGTTGGACTCTATGAAAACCTCAGAGCAATCACTGGTTATATACTGAAACAAATTTATTCATAATGGGGACAAGTATTCCCACTAAACCTCAGACATAACTGTTTTTATCCTGAGGAAAACTAGTTCCATCTATTCTAGAGGATGATACTTCACAAGTATATATGCAAGGCCCTGCCTTCACTCTCCACCATTAATAAACGAAGGAGAATATATAATTAACTATGAAATGTGGGCGGAACAATACCTTTCTTACAGTTGTTTTCACTTTCTTGGTTTTCTGTCGCAGGCTCTACAACAGGCTCTTGGGGTTCGACTTTTTCCTTTTCCTTCAGCTCACCCTCTTTTTCCTGTTCTCTTAGCCTTTGTAGTTCCTGTTCCTTTTCTCTCTGTTGTTCTAACTCTTTCTCTTGCTGTCTTGCCCTCTCCATTTCTCTCTGCTTTTCCTGCTCTTTCTCAAGCTCCCTCTCCCTCTCCCGTTCCTGTTCTTTTTCTTTTTCAAGTTCTTTCTCCCGCTCCCGCTCCCTCTCTCTCTCCCTTTCTCTAAGTTCCTCTGGGGATGGTTGCTTTTCTATGATCCCAAGCTTCTCATCCAGCTGTTTCAATTTCTCTGCGCACGCTGCCTTCCTCTGTTCCTCCATCCTTCGTTCTTCCTCCTCACGGCGTTTACGAGCACGCTCCACTGCTGCAGATATTTCAGACTGCTGTTTTCGTCTCTGCTTCCATATTTCATCATTATCAGGTACTGGAGGCTTGGAGGGAAAGGGGCCTTGTCTTCCAGGTATTTGTCGATCCGGAGGTGGGGGATGCTGAAGGAGTAAGACACCAGATGAAGACAAGAACTTGGTATTTGAAGTAATGTGTTTTACATCTATCTGTGTGTGCATGTGTACACACATGGAGGTCAGAGAACAACTTGTAGGAGTCAGCTCTTATTATTCCATTATATGGAATCTCCAGAGTGAACTCGGGTTGTCAAGCTTGGCAGCAAGCACCCCTAACACCTGAGCCATCATCAGCCTGAAAACTTTCTGTGACTGATATTGTGTGCCATAAATATGGAGAGATGGGAAGGTCAAAAAGAAGGGAAAAGAAGGAAGGGATTCTGTCAAAGTATAAACAAAACAATGAAAAGAAATAGGATCAGCAAGATGGTGATGGAGGGTAGAAGGAATCTGCTGCCAACTTGCACAACCTGAGTTTAATCCCAGGTCCCATACTGTAGAAACAGAGAACTGACTTCCCAAACTTGAACTCTGACCTCTGGTATGTGCATAAGACTCTTAAATATTAAGTCTAGACAATGTACTAAATTAGGAAGGGAAAAATTAATTGGGGCATCAAATACCAAGTGAAGAAATACCCATTCATTGTGTTAGGCATTACTGCTCTCACTCAGTTTATACTAAGATAAAATATCAATTTAGAGATAACAGAAATTTAAGTGTATGCTTTAGTAGTAGCTTGCAGACAAAATGCCTTAGAAGGGGAATTCCCCAGGGAGAAAACTCAAGACCCAAATATGTAAAATGACAGCCACGTGTACCAACGAGACGACAAGGAAGCAGCAGAGTAAGAAGCAAGGGACAAGATGGCTGCTAGAGAAACTAACTGCCTTCAAGGACATTTCAAAACTACATCTGGGAAGGGAGATTCATGCTGTATCTAGAACACGATGATGATTTCGGTTCCTGTAAGTGATATTATTTTCATTAACATTTTCAAATGAAGACAAAGTTTAACAACACTTCTGGAAACTACAAAAATAAGAGAGAAAAAGCACATAAAGTGCTAAATCCCAAACAAAATAAAACACAAGATTTTCAACACAGAGAAATGAAAAATTACCAGGATAAAGAAAGATTGAGATTCATATACAGCCTGGTTAGAATTCCAAAAAGAAGAAAAAAAGAGAGAAATAGTATAGTGAAATCAAATACCAGTGAAAAAGTAAATGTGTATCATGGCTTAGAAATCATACATCTCTTTTCATGGCTTTATCTATAGCTCAGAAATGAGCTGGAAGGATAGAAATGACTTCACATGAGGATGGGATATACACGAAACTTATCTGCATCACATCAGTCCTGTTCTCTCCCACGACTTTCACATACCTTAAACCCTAACCCTGTTTTTCCTGTGCTAGAATTCTGGTGACGTGTGAGTCTCTTGTGCTGTTTTCTTGGCTCACTGCAATCCTTTGGAGGCTATTTTGTGGTGGCTTACACCATTTCACTGCTGTCTAGTATTCCATTATAGGTACAAGAGACAATGACAGATGTGTATCCTGGGGTGCACACATCTGCATACTTTCATTCCTCTTGAATTAACAGGTGGCACCTTCTCAATTATGTTTCCTTAAAAAGAAACTGCCAAGCTGCCTTACTATACTGTTCAAGTGTGCACCCTATTCCTATATGTTATTTCTATAGGGCAATTTTGGGTGCAAAGAAAGAATATTACCGTGATTTAAATTTGCATCACCATGGTTATTAGGTAGCAGCTATTAAACATACTGAATACCTTTCCATGTGCTTACTGACCACTCATATTTTTCTTTGTGAATGTGTGTATAAGATATGGTTTTTATATACATGAATGTGTTCATTATCTATCAATACGCACAGGCGTACAGAGGTTAACAACCTCAGGTGTTATTGTTTAACTTAAAGTGTCATTGTTGTTCATTACTGTACACACCACAAACATGTATGGATTCTCCTGTAAGTGGATAGTCATATCCTTAAGTACTTTACTCAACTGGGCTATCTCCCTAGACCACATTCATAGACTTTTCTTTGTGAAGCTAAAAATCATTTTTACTGAGCTATATGCCTTATTATTACTGTGTTTTTTTTTTGACATAATCTAGTACAAGTTCTTTGTTAGATTAATACTTGGGAATCTAATTTATTAGAAGAGACAGTGGATGCATATATACATTCATACAGCATATATACATTCATACAGCATATATACATTCATACAGCACTCCTGGGAGTGGGGTGAACTTACGGCTCATCTAGCTAAGTTTAACTTATTAAAAGAATTTTGCTATGGTAGAGAACAAAATAGTAGAGCAGATGATGGAAGAGAATGAAGAATGTATGGTGCATGCAGCAGGACTGCCTGCCTTCAGAGAACAAGGAAAGAGCGACTCTTAGAAGCAAGGGAAGCAGGAAGGGAGACTACAAGTGTGACTGTGGCAGCTATCAGCTCTGAGCTTCTTTCCACAGTGAGATGTACACTGCGCTTGTTAGATAAGAATGATGAACTACAAGGAAAACATGCAAAAGCCAGAGTGAACAATGTACAATCGGTTAACAAAAGTTATAAACATAAAGCATGATTCCAGCAAACAAAGTCAAATACTGCATAGTATAACAATACTTATTTAAAATCTACCTGTTGTGCAAGCAACTTGGGAGGTGGTGGCAAATGTGATGATGGGCCACGTTCCTGTAAAGACTTAA
>NW_022196891.1:60154178-60160867 GCF_008632895.1 Mastomys coucha
AAAAAAAAAAAAAGATTTAAAAATGTACCCTATGACCACATTTATGACCACAGTATACTAATTTTCTCAATGAGAGCACAAAACTGTTCAAAGTCAATCTATCAGGTCTGTCTTAATTTTAGTAAAAGTTCATCGTGACTGTGAAATTATTTTTTACAGAACTGTACTGCCATATTATCAGTATGGTAACAAGCAAACCTACTACAAACAGTGAAAAATTCGCTTTCCCTTTCAAAGACTGCCAGTTTGCTCCTTTCAGCTTACAACAGGTATGCTCTTCCACCTGTTTTGTACAAACTCAAATGCCAACACCTACATAATCACAGCCTCTTTCAGTTTGTAATGTAGCTACTGCTATACCATTTCACCTCATGATATCAAAATATATCTTCCCCATATATTTCTCTCCTCTTACTGTCTTTTCCAGAATAACCAGGTATTGTCAGTTTCCATTTTCTTCATGTTAAGATTTCTCTACAGTGTATTCTTTCCCACACAAGTACCAAGATGTATAAGACATTCAATAGATGGTAAAGCACCTTGTTTTATTTTGAGAAAATATCCCTCTACTTTGATCTGACTGTTTTGGCTTAATTTTATAGCAGCTATATCAATAATTTCATTTAACACGCAATAAAAACAGCAAAGAAATGCACAGTCCAGTCAGGTACTGGATCACATGTCTGACAGTTCAGCACCCAGGAAAGGAGAGGCAGAAGGATCGTATGTGTGGATCCAGCTACAGACCTCATTTCAAAGAAACTAACTCAAAACTACAAGCAGCATTCCATACCTGCCTGCAAACCACACAAACCCCTTTCTCAAGTCACTCCAATTTTGATTCTAAGATCAACTCATCCAAAGTATTGGTAATGGTAAGGATCTGCACGGGCCCTACAAACCTGATTAGCTGGTGGCCCCTTCCCATAAGGACTTCTTGTGGCCGGGGGCTGAGTGAGGATCTGAGGTGATTTGGCGCTAGGAGCTTCATCTACTTCTTTTCGGTTCTCTGTGCTTTCGGGTGTTTTTGAAGTTTGATCCTCACTGAATGGAGAAGAGGAAAGGTGCAAAGAAACAGAAGTTATGTAACAAGCAAATGACTTTTCCTCTGTAAAAAAAATGTTTTCCATACAATTTCAAGGGAAGAAAATGTATAAAGCGACCAATCAATGACAGGTTTGTGACTTAGTGATATTAATAGTGATCATGTAATATACACGATGTTTCTGTATTGTCTTCCAGACTAGTTAGTTCACACTGTCAAAGTGTAACTAAAATAGCAGTACAGCAGCTGCTCAAATTGGACACTCATCTGTGATGTAAAGGAATCTAATACACCAGTGTTTCTTTTCTGTCCTCTCAAAATATCACCCAAATATATATGAGTGATATTAAAAATATTATTGACTACATTCTAATTTATTCTGGTTCAGAAAAGATATATTAATATGTGTGTATATATATATACATAACATATATATATATATATATATATATATATAGAGAGAGAGAGAGAGAGAGAGAGAGAGAGATTTACAGATGTAAAAAAAAATCTCAACATATCAGGTATCTCACAGATGACCAATCATGAAACTATAGCATACTATAATGCCATGTCTAAGAAAATTACAAACTGGCCATATAAAGGCCCAATGTTTTCTTATACTTTAGCCCACATATTCCTTACTTGGATGCCCTTCAAAAAGTAATAAAGATAAAAAGCTCCATTTCCCAAACCTCTAATGCTGCTTGCTAATAAGCTTTTAAGGAATAACAAATAAAAATAATGTAGAAATAAAACAAGAACCTGAAGCAGTGAAGAAATTCTCTATTTAAAAAAATGTATGGATGAAGCATCTTTGCACCAACAGCTCATGTTTATCAACAGAATTATGTTATCAAGGCAAACCTTTACAAATTACCTGCTGTTCTCTTTAGGACTACTACTTCCTTGCTCGTCATCATCACTGAAATTCAACTGTTCTGTATAGTCTACTTCCATCTGAGCACCTGTTAAATGAAGGATAACTTAGATGGATCTCATAAACACGCCACTAATTGTGTCAAATTAAACCCCAACCAGTTTAAAGTGCTTAATGAATGGTCCTTACCTGCCCAACCTTCATCAGCTTCAGCATCTAGGTTATCAAACTTATCAAGCTCCTTCAGTTCTGATGCACTAAGGATGGATGGGCGTTCCGGCTCGGAAGCCCACGAAGGAGGAGGGCCTCTTCCCCGAAGACCTCTAGTAATGGGAGGGCAGAGAAAAAAATGCACAGGTTTTAATTATATTGAGAGTATTAAAACATTGGAATTTAGTTCATTTCCTTTTGATATTAGTGTTTTCTATAGCAAAATATACCCTGGCAATGACATGACTAGAAAGAAATCATTAATATAGATTTTAAAAATACTGAACTATTCTTTTTTGTTGTTGTTGTTGTTGTTTTTGATTTTTGAGACAGGATCTCTGTGTAGCCCTGGATATTCTGGAACTTCCTCTGTAGACTAGGTTGGTCTTGAATTCAAAGATACTCCTGCTTTTGCCTCCTGAATGCTGAGGTTCAGCATTGGTACATGCCAAACTGTGTAGTTACTATTTTAGTTTTATCTTACAAGAGGTAAACAATTATACTTTTCAGAGTAAAAAAATGAACCCTCAATGTTCAAAGATTTATTATTATACATAAGTACACGGTAGCTGACTTCAGACGTACAAGAAGAGGGCGTCAGATCTCATTATAGGTGGTTGTAAATCACCACGTGGTCACTGGGATTTGAACTCAGAATCGGAAGAGCAGTCAGTGCTCTTGCCCGCTGAGCCATCTCAACAACCTCCCCCCACCCCCCAAATCTTAAGCACACATCCCTTAAAGGCTTTAAGTCTTACTTGTTTGTTTCTGATAAAGAAGGTGGGAACCTCATGGGACCATGTAGAGGAGGATATGCCATCCTTGGGTATTGCTGAAACATCTGGATGAAAAAGAAAAAAAGAAGTTTAGTAACTTATGACATACAAGTTCAGTTTGAGTAGTTCTTCAACTACAATAAAGCATGAATGAAGCAAATAATATGAATATTTAACTTATCTGCTAGTATAGACCACCACTCATCCTCACTAACAAACCATTTATAGAACAGTGATTCCAAGAAGTCTTTTTTGTTTTTAAGGCAGGAATCTCACTATGTAGTCTTGGTTGGCCTACAGTTGGCTCTAAAACAGCAGGTTGTGAACTCAGAGGATATGGCTGTCTTAAAGACATGTGCCCTCACACTCTCACCTCCAGAAATCACAAAACAAACATGTAACTAGGACACTGAAGAACCTCCACATGTCACATTAATATAATTTTAATTTATCTAATGATACAAAATGTAAAAACCATAAACTTGTAATACAACTAGAAATACAACGATAAAAAGGAACTCCCTTCAGATCACAGAAAGATGTTAAGAATGGCACAGAAAATGTGCTCTTAGTCAAGTTTTTATAGAGATGACATGAATTAAGTACTAAAAAAAAAACAGTCAAGGTAATTTCTGTGAGATCTCAGCTTTGAAAAGGTAAGCCTAATAGTGGTTGGGGGGCACAGTATACAAACACTAGTAACTAAAGGATTCAACTATGATCTGGATGGAGACAGCCTCAACAAGTATTTATTCATTTACAGACACATAAACCTGAAAATAATTTGCTTCTGCTAAAAAAATGTCTTACAAAAAAACAAAAAATCTTTTTAGATAAAGAAATCACACTCAGAAAGGACTCTTTGTGTGACTGTACTGTCTAAAGGGGCCATTCCTACTACACAGGGCTGTGACAAGGTCAAATTAAACACCAGCTCAAGGTCAACTATCAAGTATTGAGGAAATCTGGATGTGTGTGTGGTGGCAGCTGTAGCACCTATAGTGAAACGAGTAAAACTGGACTCACACACAGTCTTTAGTTTACATTAGTTCCTCTTTAAATTATTCAGATATGTTAATTCTATGAGATGTATGGCTTAAAATTCAGAGTTTGTCATAACATTAATTACAGAAACTATCTCTAAATACTCAGTGTTTATTTGTGGTGTTAAAAGGTGATTGGTTTCGATAGAAGCAGCTGGTATTGAAGCCTTCTCTTCCCTTTGCTTTGATGCTCCTTCTAATATCTACACCTGAAAGCTCAAAAATCTAGAAACACAATTTGAAAATTAGGCCCAAACAGATCAGGTCAGTTTATAAAGTTTTTTTTTACTTTTTTTTTTTTTTAAAGCCATAGTCTCATACTTCTTAGGATGCCATCCTTCAGCATTGTGGGTGATTCAAAGTCAGTGCCTCAGGCACAAGGAACTGTAACTTTCCACCTTTAAAAAATACTTAAGTGATTTCCTCTGCTTTTCTAGAACGGTTAAAACATGGCAGAGAGAAGGAATAAAGCACAAGCAACTTGACACAAATAAGTGAAAGAGAGAGAAAAAAAGACAATGTGATAGACGTATCTACCACAGGTAACAAGACACCTAAGAAATATCAATCTATTATTACCTCAATCCTAACAATGACCTACGATTTAAGAATTCATTTTTAAAATTTTAGCTACATTAATAGAGCTATGTACTTTCCCATGTTTTCTCCTTTTAAAACACAATCAAAAATATCCACAAATGAAATACTGTATCCAGGATTGATTTAGTAAATCAATCTGTATTTATGATTTAGTAAATCATGGAGAATGGGCATTTGCCACTATTCTTCTGTAAAACATAATATTGCTATGTTTGTAACCTCAGCACTCAATAGCCTGGGATAGGACTACTCTTGAAGCCTACTTGGACTACACAGACCTTGTTTCATAAAAAAAGCAAAACATAGATTTAAAAACTTAATTAGAATTTAAACAGTTCTTAACATTTAGGGTTTTTTTTTTAAGCCATGAACTATTAGTTGGGCAATTTAGCAAACCCAATGAACTTATAAAAAAGTTTTAAATCTATAATCTAAAATACTCATTAATACAAAGAACTGTTCTACTAAAATTATATTTCCACAATAATTAAAAGTTGTGACACTGTAATCAACATTTATGCTTTTGTTTGTTTTTGAGACAAGGTCTCACTATATAGTCCTGGCTAGCCTCAAATTCATAGTGCTCAACCTGCTTTTGGCTCCTAAGAGCAGGAACTTAACATGCTGTAGAAAGATGTGGTCTGTTAATGAAAAAGCTACTGTGCTACTGAGGCATGCGACCTGTTTACCTTACTATTACTCACAATTAGCTTTTAGTTAGATGTTAACAATACCAAAGACCTACATCTTCCCCATTCCCATTTTCTTGAGTCCCAGAGTAGAAAATTCTTTTGCCTGCTTGCCATGTTTGGCAATACTCACATATGGAGGCATCATAGCTCTATACTGAGAAGCAAGCGCAGGCTGCTGTCCATTCAGTTTGGCCTGTGGAGGACCACAAGCTATCCTCTTTTCCACCACTTTGAGAATATCATTTTGTTCTGATGTTATAGACGTGCTTTCATCCTGGCCAAGTTGCTTTTCATCCTGATCAGAGGAAGGTGACCCAGCAGACTTACCACCATCTCTCCAGCAAGCAACATCTGGAATGGAGAACAAAAAGGATTAAGAAAACATTAGTAACATAACAATACCACCAAGCTTAGCATATTTTAAGAAAATGCCATCAAGTTCAGTAAAGGAGTTGGGGAAACCCAACGTGAGGATTTGTAAAGCATACTAGAGTTATAGATTGTGAAGCAGAAAGGTTATTATACATCAGGTAGCTATGACAACACACTAAAGGAGGGTTATCAGAACTTGTACAGCGCTTTCTCAGTATTTCTATAATGGTTCAAAACTCACTACTCTCACTTGGTCTGTCAGGCACCTATCTAGAGGGAAGGAAGATAAGTGAAATTCTACAACTCAGAAAACCTGCTGGGGATGTTCACATCCATTTACTTTTAGACGACTATTACTAGTAACATGGGACCAGATGAGCAGATTCAGTGACATTATCTTGTTTAAATCTTTATTTAATCAAGTAAAAGCACTCTCGTTTTAAGGAAATCCTGAACAGACTATTAGGAGACAAATATCCCCCCTTCTAGAAAACAGTCCAATTTTTCACATTAGCCTCTCCCCATCACTTATTTTGGGGAAGGCATGTCATGAACAGTACCAGCGAAGGGGACTTTTGAGAGAATCCCTGAGTCATAACATTTAACCAGACCTATTTTGGATTCCTATGCTTCAGACACAGTGGGAGGTCATGTGTTAGGTTCAGTTTGTTAACTCAAGCTGTCACATTTATTAGGAGACAATAGGTAACTTTGGGGTCAAAATTTAACTAACTGAAGAAATAGTGGAGCTAATTTCTAGTGAGTAATTGATTACGTTATGGAGGTTAAACAAAAATTTATGATATATTTAAGTTTGACAAGAAGTAGGCTAAAATATAAAATACAATCTAAACAAAATTTTGTCAGAGGAATCTCATAGTCTGTTGAAATGTTTAGTGATGACAATATGAAGCTAAGACATTTACATGCATCTCAAAAAATTTATCTCTATTTTTAGCTTCTGCTTTCTTTATAATGCACATAAAGTGTCCTTCATTATCAAAAATATTTCCTCATTTTGAGTCCAGAAAGCAAAGATTCATGAAATACAAACTAAAGTTAAAAAAAAAAAAA
>NW_022196891.1:60160918-60168581 GCF_008632895.1 Mastomys coucha
AAAAAAAAAAAAAGGGTAGATCTTATACAATGGGGAGAATATGCTAAAAACAAAACAAACTTGATACTTTTATATATATAAAATATACATATAAAATATGGCTAGGCACAGTAGCATATGCCTATAATCCCAGACCTTGGGAGGCTGAGGCAGATACATATACATGTGAAGAAGAGGTAAGGGAATAGGGAATGAACAGGGCAAAGATAAGGGCAAAAGGATTATTATTTACAAAGAAGATACCTGGATACTTTACTAATTTTGACTTCCTAAGTCAGATATAATTATACATTTCCAATAAGCTCTACAGTTACCGTGGCGCTACTGTTGGCACAAAAAGAATTCTGTATTTTAAGGGAATACACCACCAGTCTCTCTCTAGAAAGTGGGCATGTACACAAGAACACAGGTGAGGTGACATAAGACAAAACGTAGAAAGCTTTCTCACTTGGTGGGCGTAAACTGGGTCCAGGTCCATAGTTTTCATCATTTGCTTCCTTTTCTTTTTTTTCCTGATCTCCAGCTGCCTGCAGACTGGGAAATTCCTGCTGAAATTGACTATTCACTTGGATTCCTAAACATTTTTAAAAAACACATTCAGGTAACTTTTATAATGAAGATAATTCAAGCAACCCTCCCAGGATAGAGCTCTTGCTTCTTTCTGTTGAATTAATTATTCCACATTCTAATCATAAACTGTACCTAAGCCTTTGAAAAGTTAATGAACAGCCAAAAGGAGACAAAAACCTGAAAGAAACCTTCCAGATATGCTGCAGAGTTTTTGTTTCTCTTCCATCATGACTCCTACTACTGAAGACCCAAGTCTACTACTAACAACTAGTTTATATTGGATTATGGAAATAGACTTTGACTAAATACCAAGTCTCAAACAAGGCTAAGATGTTTTTATTTGATTTACTACTCTGATTTACCACTAAATACCTAAGGGCAATTCACTATACATTAAATGTGTGTCCATTTTTTTAGAAGTATTATAGCTACTGTACTTTATGGACATTCTCTAATTTTCACTACCCAGAAATCCTAGCTGGTAACACTCTGGTGCTCTTTAAAAATATTAATCCATTATTTCAGAAATTGGGATAATTAGGGAAAGGAATACAGTATCAATATACGATGTGTTTGTATTCATTGAAATGTTAAGGGTACAAGTCATGTCTGCTGAGCTGCATCTTAATTCACAGAAGTTCTTATAAGGCAGAGGATAACTCAGGGACTCTCCTTAGATTAGGTCACATATGACTGTTGACAAGGAAATTTAACTAGCCCAATAGAGTTCAAGGATATGACTACATCCTTTGCAAATGCTACCTTCACCTCCTGCATGGCTGTTCAGTAACCACTAAAGCTCTCCAGACCCCCCAGCTTCCGTCCACTTACCATCTCCTTGCCCACCTTGCTTGTTACTGGCCCATGACTTGGGAGCAGGTGCTACTTCTGGGGGAGCTGCGACCCCAGCTTTGGGCTGTGCTGGTGACACTTCTGGTGCTCTTTAAAAAAATATTAATCCATTATTTCAGATATTACACATTAAAAATGTTTAAATGCATGTAAATTAATTCTGCTAAGTTTGGCTACAAACTTATTAATACTTTTAGATTATAGATATATCTCTTATAAGTTGTTTGCCTCTGTATCATTCATTACCTTTAAAGTTATGTGTTTTCCCCATTCATCTCTACCTCTTAAAAAAAGAGATGACAGCTGCCTGCTTTCCATTTTGTTTAAAAAGAAACCAAAACAATTTGATATTGAAAGTAACTACCAATAATGTTTTAAAGAACTACATATCAACAGAAATGTAAGTATATGCAGACATTCAGTTTACACTGGGATTATTAGGAGCGAAGGCTAGGCAAACTCCAGATGTCAGATGACAGATTCATCACTGCATTATAATCCAGACACATAACAACAATCTGTCTGATCCATTCTCATGAATGATTAAAAACAGTCTGCAGTTCTATGCAATCCTTGCAATATGGCAATACTTAGGAACGAAAAAAATCATTCAAGAAACTAAAGAATGCCAGTATTATTTTTTATACACCCAGCCCTAGCTCACTTTCTACTGTAATTCTCCAACTAAAAATAATCTAGTATATATATTAAGCAGAAACATGGCAATTTGATAACATCTGTGCAAACAAACAATGTAAATCCTACCAATTGACCAATAACTATTTATATTTAGCTCAGCTAATAATCTGGTACAAACATTGACAAATAGAAGACAAAAATATTTACTGAATAAGTAAGAATCGAGGCAGACAGTGCTAATTATTGTTTTTCACTTACTTTATAAATAATGCCTGAGCACCCACAATACACCGAGCAGTTTCAATGCTGGAGTCAGAATTCCTAGGCATCTTAGAATTTAGGCAACAGAACCAATTCCTTACTTTTGTTTCTTTTTATATTATTATATTTTATATTTTTATATTATTTCTTTCTGACTCAATTCCTTACTCCCATTAGAAAGAGAATGCCTGAATTGAACAGGGTGGGAGAGGAGGCAGTGTGGGACAGGCTATGCAGTAGAAGTAAACTTGTTTATCAGATACTCTGTCATCTGTTCTATGGATAATGCCACTGGATTCAAAGAGCCTAATGACTATAAAAGTGTGTATGCACACAGTTATTACATATTTACTTTAAATGTGTACATGCACACTTTGAAGATAACACATAAAAGATTTATACTATTTATACTTTTTTAACTCTTCAAATTAATCAAAGACTTATAAAATCAGAATGCTGCGTTCCACCATCAGATAAAGTTTGTAGTAGCTGTTGGTTGGCTTGTAGATTTATTCTTAGGATGTTAAGTTCATTTTTCATGTTTTTGCTAAGTAATAGTGTTAAGAGAAGTACAAGATTCTGTTCTTGGAGATAGCAGGCCTCAGATGACCATGAAAGAGTAAGCTGGCTTGTGTTCTCATCTGATGAAGAACTCTCAGAATTTTAAGTGTCACAGAGTGTTTTTATTGGCTGGACTCCTAGAGGTGGCAGTTTCCTACAACGAGAGAAGTGTTTTATTCTTTTAACAGATTTTGACTTACTTTTCTTCTTCATGTTGCTCTTGTTTCGATGCCCATCCTGTACCATCTTTAGGCACAATATTCACATTAGGATCATTGCCTTTGTTTTCCGCTTTGAGACTTGGGAGGTTAGCAGGTGGGGGCATCCGCCGTGAAATACCAACTTTTCCAAGACTTTGCAACCCATGTCGAGCTGCAACTAAAAGATCAGTAACATCAATTTCCTTATAAAATCTACTGTATTATCCATTTTATTCATCAAATAATATAGATGAACAGGAGTCAACAGAATCTCTGACTAGTACTTAATGTTAAAGTAGAGCTCTGTAAACTCAGTTCTTAAACCTGCAACATTAATTCAAGGTAAAAAGTAAACAATCCACTCAACATATTAAGCCATCTTGGGACCCCAGCAAAATTTGTCTCACAAAACAAAAGAAACCCACCCACCAAAATCCCCGAACTTCTAAATATGGAGCACTATGTACTAGGGGCATGGGGAGGGGGAATGCTAGTTTTGAAATGGTTTCAGGCAATCTATTCTAAGTAAAAAACGTAAAATGTTAAGAGAAGAAAGGTCAAACTACACAACTTAGAAGGTGGAAGTGAGAAAATATCTCTATGTTGGAGGCTGTCCTGATCCACAGTAAGTTCTAAGCCAGTTAAGGTTACACAGTGTGATGGTTTGAGTATGCTTGGCCCAGGGAGTGGCACTATTAGGAGGTATGGCCTTGTTGGAGGAAGTGTGTCATTGTAGATGTGGACTTTAATAGCCTAGTCCTAGCTGCCTGGAAGCCAGTCTTCTCCTATCTGCCTTCAGAATAGGATATAAGAACTCTCAGCTCTTTCCTGCACCATGCCCGCCAGGATGCTGCCATGATCCAACGCTGATACTGGACTGAACCTCTGAACCTGTAAGCCAGCCCCAATTAAATGTTGTCCTTCTAGGAGTTGCCTTGGTCATGGTGTCTGTTCACAGCAGTAAAGCCCTAACTAAAATATACAGCAACAAGATCTTGTCTCATCACTCCCTAACCCCAAGCAAACAAAGCCCACAACAAAAGAATGTTACTGAATATGTTCACAATACTGCAGCAAATGCTCTACTTTTTACTGTATGTACTGGAGCGAGGGACCCAAATTAAAAAGACAGGACTCCCCCCCCCCCCCCCCCCCCCCCCCCGTAGCTAAACAGTACTACACACACACACACACACACACACACACACACGGTTCTTTGTCTCTTAATATGGTTTCTTTCCTATAGACACAGAGCGTGCATATATATATATATGGTTCTGTGAGGTTAAGAACACTAGCTGCTAAGTTCCAAGTCTCACCTACCTGTAACTTCAGCTCCAAGGGGATCTACCATAGCTCTGACTCTGCAGGCACCTACACTCACTTCCCCATATCCACACAAAGACACACACCTACAACATCTACACATAATCAAAAAATAAAAACAAATTTTCAAAGGCAAAATATTTAACTCTTATTCCCTGAAAAGAATGTGAATACATACAAAAAGGCCAATATAAATGGACTCACCCTAGCTTCTAGTCATTAACATTAGGTACAGTGTCATCTCCATTAACAAATCCACAAAGCACATAACGCGGGCTCCGGGGTCTACTCACCTGTAGTCTTCTGGGTTTCCAAGGACTTGCCTTTGTAAGTATTAAACAAACTGAGTGTCGCATACTTCTTCCCATCCTTTGCTTTTGTGCTCTGGCCTGACTTCTCCGACATTTCGGTGGAAACTCATCTAGTCCAAAACCTCCTGCCACACCCCTTAAAAGTAGTCTTTGTGATGCATACAAGAAAAAAAAAAAAAGAGAAAATTTTAGTATTAGCTACTTCCAACAGTAACTGACCATCCTAAACTATGTACTAGTTAAGATTGCACTGCACTGCCTAATTATATTTCTTTTCTGAGCACATTTTCAACTTTACATAGAATATAGGAGTATTTTTGGTTGTAAGCATAGCCTTTAATGACTAAGCTCCTACGCCTGAATAAAGGAATATTTAAGAAGGACTTCCCCATATAGTCCTAGTACTATGTAGACCAAGCTAACACTGAAATCACAGAGCTCCTCCTGCCTCTGCCTAGGATAAAGGTATGCACCACCATGTCTGGCCTTATACAAATATAATTTCTAAAAGCATAGAATTTGCAGCCATAAAAAAGAAAAGTAGGTAAGTAAAAAAGGGCAATCTCACTATAAAATCTCACTATAAATAAATAGTTCAGTTAAAACTAGAGTTGAATTTTGCCTCCTTGCTTTCTAGTGTTTTATTTCTAAAAGACTTGGGGGAATACCTTTCCACACCCAATCAGGCCAAACACTTTATTGAAACAACACACACTTGAGAGAATCCCACTGACTTGTTCAGAAATGACGTCAGCCACCAACAGAACCCAAACAATTCAAAAAGGTATCATCAAGATTTAAGTCTTTTAAATGATTTTCTTATTTACATCCCAAATGTTGCCTCTCTCCAACAGAAGAGAGTTCTTCACCCTATCCCTACCCCCCTTTGCCTCTGGGAGCCCCACCTCCCATCGCCTTTCTCTGGGGCATCAAGTCATCAGGATTAGGAATATCCTCTCCCATTTGGGCCAGACAAGGCAGTCTGTCCTCTGTTACATCCAGACCGGCCTGTGTATGCTCTTTGGTTGATGGCTCCCCGGGGTTCCAGGTTAGTTGACACTGTTGGTCTTCCTATGGGGTTGCCATCCCCTTCAGTTCCTTCAATCCTTCCCCTAACTCTTCCATAGTGATCCTCAATCTCAGTTCAACGGTTAGCTGTAAGTATCTGCATCTATCTCACCTATCAGTTAGCTGCTGGTAGAACTCAAAATTTAATTTTATTTTTGAATTATTATAATGAATCACAGAATCATGATGTGGTGATTTGAATAGGTATGGCCCCCATAGACTCATGTGTTTGAATGCTTGGCCAAGCTAATAGAAAGTGGCTCTACTAGGTGTGGCCTCACTGGAGAAAGTGTGTTACTGTGGTGCAGGGGTTTGAGGTCTCCTATGCTCAAGCCAGGCCAGAGTGGCACACAGTCTCCTTCTGCTGTCTTCAGATCAAGATGTAGAACTCTGAGCTCTAGCACCATGTCTACATGCTTCCTACAATGATGATAATGAACTAATAAACCTCTGAAATTATAAGCTAGACAATTAAAATGTTTTCCTTTTTAAGAGTTGTCATGGTCATGGTGTCTCATCACAGCAAACCCTAAGATATATGGCTACCTAAAATTCTTCTAAGAAACAAAGTAACGATCAACACAAATATCATAAGAGACATGAAATACATCAAAACAAACACTAAAAGTAAATGACCATACTTGTATCTCAGCACTGGAAAACCAAAGTAGAAAAGCTGATCCAGATCAGGCTATGCTACATACCAGATCTTTCCACAAAACTTTAAAAAAAAAAAAAAAAAAAAAAAAAAAAAAAAAAAAAAAAAAAAAAAAAGCATACATAATCAATTGATTATCAATACAGTCATATATGCCTGTAACATTAACAGGTAGAGGTGGGGAGAGGGGAGGGCAAAGGATAGATGGGGTGTGCTGGCTGCTAACTTAGCTCCAAGTATGGAATAGGATTCCCACAACGTCCTCCCCAGACTGGTTTCTTTATACATTACCCCCACCCCCGCCCCCAGCTTCTCTCTCACTACCAGATAGTTTATGCAGAATTGCTAGGGTCAAGCCAAGTAAAAGTATTCCTTGAAAAGCATCCCCTTTGTGTCTCTATAGTACAGTCACAGTTGCAAACTACTGAATTTTATATCCCTGAGGTATAAGGTGAACAGTAAAATTCATGCCTAAAGGAGGGAGTAGAAGAAGTTAAGAGTCAGGAATCAGATTTTATAGAGCTCGCTAGGTACTGCTAAGTACTGCTCTTGTGTTTAGAGCTACTAGAAGAAAGCTAGTTTAAAAATTCACTGCATTTGACATTACTATCTTAACAAACCAGTACAATGTAATTAGCAACCCCCCAAATCCTTCAAACAGTTAAGTTCAAGAACTTGTTTTCAGCCTTTGACTTCTGATTTCAAAATTGTATTAGCATAATTATGGAGACTGAAAGCACTACATTCTCTATCTGTAGCATTTCTAATTTTAAAACACTTCTTCAAGGGGATAGAAAGATTATAATAGCCAGAGGACCAAGTGTTTTCTGCAAGAATGCCTGTTACATAGGACAGGAAAGCTGCATCCAGGAACTCAAACATGGTCACCTACACAAGACTGAAACAATGAAAACACCAATCGGCATGCCAACATGAAGGAATACCGAGCTCCAGGTTATCAGCAGCTGTTAAGAGAGGGAGAAAAATTAGTCCTCTCCAAGGACAAAGACCCTGATAGGCTATCCAATTCCAGGAAGTCAATGCTAAACACATGTCCATGGGAGTAGCACTAAAGGGATTCAACAGGTTATATTTATAATTATATATGTATAACAATAATAATTAAAGAACAAGAGGCTATGGATTTGTTTTTTTGTTTTTCCTGGTCTTCCAAGTGAGTTCCAGGACAGCCAGGGCTATACAGAGAAACCCTGTCT
>NW_022196891.1:60168591-60175649 GCF_008632895.1 Mastomys coucha
AAAAAAAAAAAAAAAAAAAAAGTAATGGAATGGAGGAAATTATTTAAATATAGTACTCACATAATGAAATTCTCAAAAAATTAATTAATAAATAAAAAAAAGGCCTCTGGACTTGAGAGATGGCTTAGTGGTTAAGAGCACTGACTACTCTTCTAGAGGATCTGGGTTCAATTCACAGCACCCACGTGGCACCTCAGAACTGTCTCTAATTCCAGCTTCAGGGGATCCACCCCCGTACACACATACACACTGGCAAAACACCAATGCACATAAAATAAAAATATTTTTTTAAGGAGGCCTCTATAATTGTATAATATTAACAATAATACATGATCATTCACACTAAGGTCTCTAAATATCTGAAGAACTCAATCTGTAAAAACATCTTTTAAATAACTGCTGCCCACCCCAATCTTGCTTTTAGCATTAAAAAATAACCATTCTCTTTAAAATTAGAGGTTCTATGACTGAGAAAACCCACTAAAAATGGCATTTTCCACTGAAATTTAGATATGGTGCATATGTATTTTCTAGATTTTATACAACTATATATTATTTTCTAACAGTTTTGGCTAAAAATAAACAAACACTCTAAAATTTTACATGGCAATAAATGGGGTATATGTGGGGAGCCAATGTTTTTAAAGCAAGTAGCTGGTTTCCAAAAGATGTAATGAAATTTGGGAAGCAGTTTGTCAAAATATAAATAAAAAAGCCCCCAAAATTCCTTCAAACTACAATCTTTGAGACAGTTTTTAATTGCTGATATACTAAAATATCATGTAAGTTTCTAGACAGAGCTTCAAACACAAATGTTCTACCCCTACAGTCTTATAAATATTTACTCAGTGCTTACCCTATACCACAAAGAAATCGTGACCAGGAAATATATTGTCCTCATGTGCTAATCAGAGATAAGAGCTTAGAAATTTGAGATTGCAAAAGCATAAAAAGCAAATGTGAAGACAGAAACCTAAGCAGTGAACATCTTTTGTCAAGTGAACATCTTTTACTTCAAGTGAAGACAGTGTTCAAGCTGCACTTTGAAAGCAGACCTTCTGGCTCTTACCAGCCTCTACAACTGGGAGGTTGTCTCAGGCATGTTACAGCAGCACTAACAGATAAAAGCAGAAAGGAATGAGAGAGAGGAAAGCAGATTAGTGACGTCAGCAACCATCACCAGAACGTCTGTCAGTAACAATACTGAGTTATATACAAAGAATCAGCCTTACTTACATGGTCTTGCATATTTACTAAATCAAGTTCAAGAACTACTGTCAGAAAATTATTGACGTAAGAGTATGATTTTCAGAGATTACAATGTTTAAACACAGACATTAAAAAGCAAACAAAAATGTGTCAGTGTGTACAGAGGTAAATGTTTTCAAAGAAGACAAAGAAAACAAGGTAAAAATTGTTACAGGCAGGACACCTGGATAAAGAAATATGGACAGTCTCTACCATTTTTTTAACTTTCTAGAAAAATAAGTGTTGGTGGACATCACCTGGAGGAGCTGTGGTGAGGTGAGCAAGTGCATGTCCTGGGAATAGTTCACGGTTTTGCACAACTGTGATAGATGTACCTTAGAGAGGCAAAGCACACACACCCTGGGGGGGGGGGCATGGTGTTGTCACCAAAGTGCTTCTTGCTTCTGCTGTGCCTTCTTTTGTTTACTATTGCTATAGTCATCCTGTATCTAGCATGGTATGAATGGGCATGGGGAGAGAGCCTCACTGCTGTGGTCTGATATGATTGGTTCATGAGAGATAGCCCATTCTATTGGGCAAATTTTCTGCAGATCAATATGAAGGATGAACTTTTATAGAATAATGCTGTTCAAATGAGCTGATTTTACAGAATTCTTCACTTGACTTACATAGTTAGGAATTTAGTGTGGTTGATAAGACTCAGGAGATGGTTTAACTAAGAGTAGAGTGTGCCCCGTCTCTGTAGTGAGGGCTGTATAGGCTAGAAAGAGCACAACGGACTCTCAAGCACTGCGAGCACATAGTGGTACTTCAGAAAGGGACACAGGTTTAACACAGGTTAATGATTTGTTCTGACTCATTACCCTGTGATCTAAGGACGTGGTCACAGATTTGAGTGTGCACCATGAGAAGGTGCTGAGATGACAGTTTAGGGTTAGTTTAGTTTAGATAGATGGTAAGGTTTCAAAAAAAATTAAAAAAAAAAAAAAAAGGTTTCTTGATAAACAGAAACTGTTGTCAGCTAACAGAGAACAATTAGCTACAATAGAGGCAGCATGTTTAAAATTGTTAATCAATGACAAAAGAATTATTGCTTTGGGTTAAGTTGATTTGTGGAATGATAGACGGAAAATGTCCAGTTAGGTTTGGGTTTCAAAAGAATATATACTCAGTATAATTTCCCCCAGTGTAATGATTTTAATCTCTTTGAGGTGATATTTTTGGAGAATATGTAACTTGTAGCTATAAGGTGATTTTATGTAGAGAATTTTTGTCTAAAGTGATATATAAAGGAATAAGAGAAAAAATAAAGTTGTTAGAGCCTTGCTTCACCAAATGCCAAAACATTAGCTTTTTGAAAGGCGTGTATATGTTTTCCCCCTCTTCACTGGCTACAGAGAATTAAGTTTTGCTCCCTCAGTGAAAAGTCTGAGTCGCTGACTCCACAACACCCCCTGAGCACCTGAGGTGTTGAAGCTGGCCTTTGGAAAAGTTTATTCCACTCTTAAAAAATTATAAGAACTTTAAAAAGGTAACATGTTCTCCATGAAATAAGTTCTTCTCCCTCAATTTCTCTTAGAGTATTTTCTCTTATCTCTAATCTTAAAAAACACCACTAAACTTTGGTATCAACTTTTCACACTTATAAAAATTACTGAACTATAGTCTAATTTAGCAATGTATTTTGGGACCCACCTTTCAAAAAACTAAGGTTTTGGCATACAAAATATTAAATTCCTGGACTGGGTCTCAGAAGTACTTAAAAGTCTAAATCATTAAAATTTACAAATCAAGAAAATTATAAATACTTGAAACCAGTGGTATCAATATTAATTCAGGTGTGCGTCAAAAGAAGTGTCCAAGATAATTTTATTGTAACAATTTTCATTAAGGAGATAAAAATTTTAAATTAAGTAACATGTTATTTAAAGTTAAAGAGATTCCAAATAGCTGATGGTTTCTTCCCCATAATGTATTACAATATAGAACACCAAATCATTATGAGCACTAAGTGATGCCTCCATCAAATAAATGTACTCACCTGCATAGAAATGTTATTTTCAAGTATAGCATAAAAAGCTCCACAGATTATAAGAGGAATTTGTATAACCTGAAATTATGAAGCTATAACCCTGAGGTGATTGTATTTAGGAACATAGTTGAGAGGTAATTAGGTCTAGATGATGACATAAAAGTCATGAATAGGGGCTGGAGAGATGGTTCAGCGGTTAAGAGCACAGACTACTCTTCCAGAGGTCCTGAGTTCAATCCCCAGCAACCACATGATGGCTCACAGCCATCTGTAAACAGGGATCTGATGCCCTCTTCTGTTGTGTCTGAAGATAACTACAGTGTACTCACATATATGAAAAAAACAAATAAGTTTTTTTTTAAAAAAAGTCATGAATAGATCAACATTCTTATAAGGGACAACAGAGCTCACTCTCTGCTGTGGGAGCGCTCATGCGTAAGAAGGGAAGCAAGTCCTCATTAAGACAAACCATGGTAGCAACTTAGACTTCCAGTCTCCATTGCTTTGAGAAATAAATTTCTGTTGTTTAAGCCACCTAGTTATATTGGGGGCAGGGAATGATTGGTGTACTGTCTAGAACACAGTATTTTATTACTACAATTTTAATTAAAATGTCAAATTTAATTATGACCAAACATTCACCAGCCCAAGCCATCCTAGTTTCAAGGTATTTATGAAATATGAGCCTTCTAAAAAGTTATTTAATTCTTTCATCTTCTGATTTTGAAGCATTACTCAAGTACTAGGCTTAACAATACCCCCTAAATTCAAAAAAGTAGAAAATCACTTCAAGATATGAAGTACAGAAACCACAAACCAGTTTTTTTGATAGAAAATATTTTTTAAAAAACTATAAACATCCTTTTCAAAAAGCCATAAAAAAAATCAATACAGTATAGCTATTTATGTAACATTTACATTGTTTAGGTGTGATGTCTTAGCAGAATGATAGCCATGCACTGGTTATATGTGGATATCATGCTAATTATTTGAGGCTGGGTCTAAAGCAATTTAAGTTGGTCTCAACTTCACATTATGTAGATGATGTTTCTGACCTTCCGATCCTCCTGTTTCTAATTCCCAAGTGTTGGGACTACAGGCATGTGTGTACCAATCATTTTATTATGTAAGAGGACTTGGACATTTATGGAGTTTGCTTTGAGCAGGAGAGTTATCTGAATCTACTGGGCACTAGGGGATGACCAGTATGGTCTAGATAATCTGCTGTATCTTATTCTTTTCTGTCTCTTGTTTAAAAATTTGAAGAGAGCTAGAAAGCAGACACAACAAACGGAATCATAACCATAACTGAAAGAGCAACAATATATTAATGGTTCCGAAAGATAAGATCTTGGCCTTTTAAAGTACTTAAGAATTTAACTATATAGTCACAATCTAGAAACTTACAATTTCCTCTCATGTGCCAGGAGTCTATAAGCCTAGCTACTCAGGTGGCTAAAAAGGAGGATTGCTTATGGCCAAGAGAAGGGTAACCAAACTGGGTTTCACAGGCATAGCCTCCAAAACTATCTCCCCACAAACATAAATTTCTTTATAAATATGGTTGTATTAATAAAAATATAATGCACAGATCTGGGATTTTAACTATTCTACTGAACTTACCATACTAAATTTAAAGTTTGGCTAGTACTACTGTAGGTTCCGCCCTGGCCAGCTTACAACCTAGGCCGATCATAAACTTTGTACCTGCTCAACTGTCCATTAGTGGAAGTAAGTTATTATAAAATAAAACTTGGGGCTGGTGAGATGGCTCAGGGGTTAAGAGCACCGACTGCTCTTCCAGAGGTTATGAGTTCAAATCCCAGCAACTACATGGTGGCTCACAACCATCCTTAATGAGATCTGACGCCCTCTCCTGGTATTTCTGAGAACAGCTACAGTGTACTTACATATACTAATAAATCTAAAAAAAATAAAAATAAAAATAAAAATAAAATAAAACTCATCCCATTCTCTATTTTCAGAATTAACCAGATAACCTAGGAACTGTGAAATGACTTTGCCAAAGCAGAGTTTGCTATTGTGTTTGTTTCTATGAGGGTGAATGTAGGAAACAAGCAAAATGAATTCTCCCTACGCCTATATACTGGGCATCTTTTCCTTTTCCCATGACTTTCTTCATTGTGTGTCTGTCGGGGTGGGGTGGGGGGATATCCAGGAGTGGCATATTTAACTCACATAAAAAGAATCTACCAGCTTCTTAGAAAAAAGAGCTCTGAAAAGAAATAATGGAAGGGGAAAAAGTTTTAATGTTATTATGGTATTTGCAGTTTGGGATATGGAAATACCTTACCATATACAACTTTAATATTTAAAGACTGACTATGGTAACCTATCAATCACAACCTCTCAATAACAAGTGGCTTCCAAGTAAAAAAGCAAGCTATTATATACTGCCCAACTTCTAAGGTCTTACACCCATTGTGTCCAATTAGTAATTTGAATGTCTAAGATGATATCCAATGATTTTACACATTTTAATTATCACAATTATATACTTGAGCCATGATATCGCAAGTCAATGTGTGCGATATATATAAAATCTATACACAGAGTGTGCAGTGATCAGACCAGAGCAACTTTCTTATTCATCTCAAGGGTTCGTTTCTCTGTGTAGAAAACATCAAATGGTTTTAAATTACATTTGTTTCTATAATAGTAAAGCTGAGAATGTACCACAATATGTTGAAGGCCTCTAAATTACCAAAACTTTTCCTTCCTTCCTTTTGTTTTTGGCTTTTCGAGACAGGGTTTCTCTGTATAGCCCTGGCTGTCCTGGAACTCACTCTGTAGACCAGGCTGGCCGCGAATTCAGAAATCCACCTGCCTCTGCCTCCCAAGTGCTGGGATTAAAGGCGTGTGCCACCACAGCCCTGCTAAAAACAAATAACTGTCAGGTCATAATTAGAAACAACACTGCTGGTTATAGTGGTACATGCCTATAATCCCAGCTCTTAGACATGGAAGCAAGAGTATCAAGAGTTCAAGCTCAACCTGGATTATGAGACCACAACTCAAACAAAACAAGAGAATTATGTTTCCAGGACAGACAAAACCCTTTATATTAGAAAAACAATCCAGCTAGCAAATCTTTTGTACAAACAAAACAAAACAAAAAAACCACGGCTCAAAGAGTCAGAGTCAGCTTCTTACGTGGTCATGACATAAAATGTGTAACAGTGAAGGGCTTCTGACCTTGCGATCCTACAATGAATCCAAAGCATTTCTGGCAGCACTCAACCAGGATGTTTGGACAACTTCACTGGGTATACCCTTATGCCATGCAACAATGCAGCCTGTAACACCTTGGTTTAATACTGGCCAAGCCTGTGTGCCACGAATTTCAGTGTTGTGCTGTATACGTAGCATTTTGCTTATATAGAAACATAACTGTTTAATTATGGAAAACAATATTCCTCAGCAGGTATCAAATTAGTTTACTTTTGGACTGTACTATGCTATACTGCTTGATTTTAAAATTGCTTCTCAAGTTGAAGACTTTGTCAAGCTCATTCCAGTTTACAATACAATTCCTACAAATTTCTAAGATGATCCTTAACATCTTCTGTTATGCAAAATGTCATCCTCTGCACTATACCAGTCAATCTCTGAAAAATGCTTAAGATTTTTACACTCAACAAATCAAACAAACAAAATTTAATTATTCAGGCAAAAAATAAACAAGCTATCATCTGTAAAACTTTTATCTTTAAAAAGTAAAATACCAAAAGAATTGTATTAAAATAAATTCATAATCATCACTATCTAATTTGTATATTTTGTATACCAGGACCAC
>NW_022196891.1:60175659-60265263 GCF_008632895.1 Mastomys coucha
AGAGAGAGAGAGCAAGAGCAAGAGTTGCATGTGGAAAGGTTAAAAAGCCCTGTCCTAGAGGTGAAGAGAGCTTAGTGGAAAAATGGACTTTGCAAACATGAATGAGAATATAACTGGGATGCACCGGAGGTAGGGGTAAGGTGGAGCACCTGTTTGCACCTCAAATCCCAGTGCTGAGGAGACAGACAGGAGGATCCTGGGATTTTTTTGGCTAGTCAAACAGTGAGCTGATGAGATCAGTGAGAGATGATCTCAATAAAGGGAGGGCCAAAATGTTGAAAGCTATGAGAAAAAAGAATTCTTTCCCAATGCTCATCCTCCTTCTCCGTCTTCCACATAACCAAAGGGTTACAGTAGGGGCTAGTATTTTTAAGCATAGCATCCTTCCCCTAAATTAGTAACTTTTCCAATATCACTGAAATGTTGGTCTTCAAACATTAAAAGAGTGCATCCCTTCCTTACACTTTCTAATTTCCATTATTTCCATGTTCAAATTTGCCATACATATATTACATGACACCTTTCTTTTTCATCTTCAAAGTGTCAGAATACTCCTCCTACCTTGGAAAATGTTTTGTCTTTCTACAACTTAACCTTAATTGTAGCAGATAATACACAAATCCCAGTATTAGACTCACACAACTACACAACAAAAGCACAACTTCACTTAATAAAAAAAATACAGCAATAGAAGCAAATGTCACACCTCTGACCAGAAATGCTTTTATTTTTGTTTAAAGACCTGAAACCAGCAGCAATCTCCCTGACTCACTCACTCTCCCAGGCATGAAAAACCATTCAGCTTTCTCTTCTCACTTTTAAACTAAAATTTGTACGATCTACTTCCCTAACTTTCAACAGTAATTCTAGAATTACTCCTATATTATGCTTCTTTGATTTGATCTAAAAAAATTTAAATTCTCATAGCAGATTCTTGAATTACAGACTACCATACAACAGCCATATTTTGAAAAATCAAAACTTTAATTCAAACAAAATGTTTGAAGAAAAAATTATATTAAGTAAGGACTCTTTCTGCTTTGTTTTTCAGATAAGGTTTCTCAGTGTTGCCCTGGCTGTCCTGGGAACTCACTAAGACAGACAAGGCTGGCCAGGTGGTGGTGGTGCACGCCTTTAATCCCAGCACATGGGAGACAGAGGCAAGCGGATTTCTGAGTTTGAGGCCAGCCTGGTCTACAGAGTGAGCTCCAGGACAGCCAGGGATACACAGAGAAACCCTGTCTTGAAAAACCATTAAAAAAAAAAAAAAAAAAAAAAAGACAAGGCTGGCTTTGAACTCATAGTGCTTCACCTATCTCTGCCTCTTGAGTGCAGAGATTAAAGATGTGCTGTGACTGATTGGCTAAATAATGAGTCTTATAATGCTCTTACCTCTTTGATAACATGGTATTTAATATACCATTTTCATTTATACTAAACATATTTAAGAAGTTATAATACCCACCTTTGGGGGGGTGGGGCTTGTTTTGTTTTATTTTTAGAGACAAGGTTTCTCTGTGCCCTGGCTGTCTTCAAACTCTGCTTGCCTCTGCCTCCTAAGTGCTGGAACTAAAGGCATGTACCACCATACTTGCCTGGCCTTAATACACATCTTTAAAATGCATTAAAAACGGAACTGGAGTTAGATAGTTGTGAGCCACCACATAGATGCTGAGAACCATCTGTAAAATGATTCCCCTGTAAAAGCGCAAGTGTTCTTACTGATCTATCTCTCCAGCCTGTTCATGATGTTCTAAAGGCCTCTACAAAGTCTTTGAATAAAGAGGAAAATGTATTTTTCTGGAAATAACTAGAGTTCTCAGTCAGAAGCTCATGTCTTTAAAAGAGCATGTAACTGGAATATGGGCTACACTTAAATTGTTATCTTTTTCATCCTAGTACCTTTGTGCAGGTACTTTGTGCATTGACCATAGAACCACAAACAGCAGTCCCATACTTATACATTACCAGCTGGAAAGAGGGAAGCCGTATTACTATCTCTTTTCTTCAGACTCAAAATTTAGTGACTTGTTTGAGACAGGATCTCACAGTATGTATGCTATGGCTGAACTGGAACTCTCTGAAGACATGGCTGGCCTTAAACTCGAAGAATACCACCTGCCTGTCTGCCAGAGTGATTTTTTAACCTAATCTCCCATTTTTTCTTTCCCATGATTGTACTTTAAATATGGCTAAAGCCATGGTAGCCCTTACCTTTGATCCCACCAGAAAGAGGCATGCAGATCTCTGTGAGACTGATGCCAGCCTGGTCAACAGTGAGTTCCAGGACAGCCATGGCTACAGAGAGACCCTGACTCAAAATCCCAAAAATAAATAGGCAAATAAATAAAGGCAAGACTGATGACATGTGGTACCACAGAACAGTAAGTTCAAAAGACATTGAAAAGAACTAAACCTAAGTTCAAATACTTACAGTTCAGAGTTCAAGTACTGAAACACCTGAAACTCGAGGTTTCATTACTTTTTCTCACAACCCTGCCTCTTATCCTTCAGTACTTATCCAGTACTTGAGTTAAAATCTTTTGGGGTTACCAATGATATGTCATTTTGATCAGAGGCTGTTTACCACAGATTTAAGAAATGTCCTTACATTGAACTTTAGTAATCCTACTACGTTTATATTATGCCCTTCTGCCCCATTTCTATAGTAGCTTTGCTTAATCACTCTTGTAATTCTCTTGTTGACACACTAGTACGGTTGTCAAGTTCCTGTTAGGACTAGTTTGCAACCTTTTCTGTAATGCTATCTTTTCCTGTTTCATGAATCTATTCCAGTCTAGGCTTTTAATCACCTTTGGCCTTCATTACCTGCAACTGTTGCTTGATCTTACCCAGCATTCATTTTTTTTTAACAGCAGTTATGTTTCAACGGATGGAAAGACATACTGGTGGAATGCTAATCTGAAATGGCCCACAGATTAGAATTTAAGAGTTTACATGTTTATTTTAAAACATTAAATGGTTAAAAAAAAAAAACCTTATCACCAAATAATCATGTACACTTTAATTTCAAATTCACTTAATTAAAAGTAAGTTCACCTGTAATTCAGTACTCTGAAGCAACTCGAAATCACAATGAGACACAGGTGGGGATCAGGGTGCGGAAATAGGGAAATAAAGTATTAACACATGAGTTGGTGACAAAGTCAAAACTTACTAGCCATCAACTTAAAAAAAAGATTCCTAGTGTTGTAACGGAAGACTCCTCCTCTAACGCTTACTGTAGTGTCCCACTCCCCAAACAGTCTTAGCCTAGGGCTGGGTAGAGTCCTTGACAAATATTAAAAAGTAATAGGAATTAGGATATAGCTTAGAGGTAGAATGGTTGTCAAGCATGTGCAAGAATTATCCCCCAGAACTTGGAACGACCAACCAACTCAGAACACACCTGTAACCCCAGTACTTGAAAAGCTGAGGCAGGAGGACGTGGATTAAAGGACAGTTTAGCTATATAATGAGCCTCTACCTCAAACAACACTCACAAACCTCAGCAAAGGATGATAGCTAATGCCTGTCATGTCAGCACCAGGGGGTTTGGGGGAGGAGTTTGAGGCCAAGCTCTGACACACACACACACACACACACACACACACACACACAGACACAGAGTAAGAAAATTAGCTATTGATATTTGTGTGGTTGTGCCTATATTCAGAGACCAGAATGTCAGGAGTCTTCTAAGACTCTCCACCTTGTTTTTGAGGCAATCTCTCACTGAACTGGAAGCTCACTACTCTGGGTTCCAGGCCCCTGTAGCATGTTCATGAGTGCTGGGAATTTGAACCCAGCTTCTCCTGCTTTCACAGCAAGCACTCTAACCCATTGAGTCACTTTCCCTGCCCCAAAATTATTTTTTATCTTCTAGCCATCATGTCTTCCTTTACAGTAATTAACCAGACATGATACATTTTTCTGTGAGTGGATATTTTTTTCTTCAAGTTTTCTCTTACTTTATCACATGCCTTGATTTTCCTCCTCAGGTATTAATCCTAAGATTATAAGGGAGCTTTTGTGGTGTGAAGGGTAGTATTGGGGACTAAACCTCATGGATGCCATACAAAAAGCTCTCTCCAGTTCTATGGTAACCCCCACTAACACATACCTTATTAATGTAGCCCTGGCAAGCCTGGAACTCAAGAGAACTTTTGCCTTGGAACTGCTGGGAGTAAAGGCATGTACTAAAGGCACCATCCCCTGCTCTTGGTAACTTTAATTATTCATCTTTAAGACTAAGTATCTTGGTAATAAGAAACAAAGTCACACTCGTCTGAAAATTAAGGCAGCTATGGGGCCACAAGCCTTTAATTCCAGCACTCGGGAGGTAGTAGTAGGTCAGTATGTGAGTTCAAGGGCAGCCTAGTCTACACAAAAGACTTCTAAGCCAGTTAGAACCAGTCTCAAACAAACAAAACCAGAAAAATGTGATGCAAATCAGCCTCACAATGAGTACTGGCTCACAAACTTATTTGTGAATGTATTCTTTGGCATTTCTAACCACTCAATAATGTAAATAAACTATGACACTCACCATATAAGCTAAGTGAGAGAACAATGGAAAGGCCCAGTAAAGGAAAGGAAGACTAACTGGGAAAGCAAAAATTCCTAGATAGCAGTTTTGTGAGACAGGGCTTCTTTGTGCCTTGGCTGTCCTTGAACTCATACAGTTCAACCTAACTCTGCCTTAGTATTAGGATTAAAGATGGTTACTATGATCTGGCTTCCTAGATAACAGTTTTTTAAAATACCAGGAATGCTCTCTATATGTTAGTTGTGCCTTTCTTTAATACTCAGCACCCAGTAGTGCCTCTAAGGGTGAATCCAATACACTGCAGCAATAGTTTTAGTATCCTAAGTAGTATATGCCAATAATGCCTGCCAATGAAACAAAAGTTGCTTGTTGAACTTCAGTAATACCCCTTATTTGACTAGCTCTTCTAGTAAATAGACAGAGGCTCCTAAACATGACTGTCCTGCTGTTAAACTCTAGAATAAAATGATAAGTGGCACAAAGACAAATTTATAGTTAGCTCTAAAAGGAGA
This sequence comes from Mastomys coucha, assembly GCF_008632895.1. Classification (NCBI taxonomy): domain Eukaryota; kingdom Metazoa; phylum Chordata; class Mammalia; order Rodentia; family Muridae; genus Mastomys; species Mastomys coucha. Next base: position 60,180,721 of record NW_022196891.1, read on the forward strand.
ACACAAGTGACTCTCTAAAGAAATACTTAGATCCACAAAGATGCTCTGATTGATGCATCAATGGTATCACTGACCTAAAAATGCTGTGACTCAGGAAGCTAACACTAAGTCAGACTTCTTAGCAACAATTACCACACGTTCACTGTGTCACTTCCCTCTAAGGCAACAGACAAGTTTTGCTTTTCTGGAGTCACAAGTGTTTTGGCCAGAACCTGGGTATTAACTGCAGGGCTGCTTTCACTGTAGGATGTCTTCTGCCAAGCATGGTAGTTCTCACCTTTAATTCAGCATCCAGGAGTCTGAGACAGGAGGATCTCTTGAGTTTGAGGCCCAAGCCTGATCTACAGAGCTTCAGAACAGACAGGGCTCTGTAAGAGCCTTTGTCTCAAAACAAACACCCTCCAAAACAAGAGAATTCAGTTTCCTAAACATGTGTGTAACTGACTTCTTTTGCACTTTATCAATGATGAACTCTTACAGATGGCTTTTTATCACCTAGCTAACTAATAATAACTGGAAGTGGGATTGCACAGACTCAGGGAAACAGTATTATATTCAAAGACATTGAAGAAATTCTGTATTTCATTCTGAGCTAGAATCCCAGGGTTATTTTCTATGTAGAGCACAAAGGATAAATTTTTATGAAATAAAGCTCAGTATGTAAATGTAAAGAGGAGAGGAAGAGGAAAAGAAAACTACTTAAGTATCCAAAGACTTAGGCTATTCTGAGAACAGAATATATTGCTTGAAAACTAGCTTCTTCTTCCAGCACTCTACTGCTCTCCCTTCATTTTTAGCTGTCCTTTTTCTTTTTTTACTCTGCACTAACCACAGTAACAAGACCATCACACAGTTCTACAGCAAGCCTGAGAGGTACAGATATTAGCATCTGTAGTTTATATATGAAGGGATGATCTCACAATCATTTCTCAAACAAACCAAAACAACTGAACATTCACCAGGTCTCACTATGCAGCCTAGGCTGGCCTCAAGCCAATCTCTGTCTTCCCCTAGTCTTCCTATATCACCAAACAGATAAAACCCACGTTTACATCTGGCTACATTTTAACCTTCACATGTAACAATGTTCAAACACCCAAAGCAAGCTAAAGAAAAACTACCAGTTAAAAATGGGCCTTATTTTAGCAACAATTATAAACATTCAAGACCAAATGAACACTCTGATGATTCCGAGCATCCCCTCTGGGTTTGGAAAGTATGGCTTTGACTACAGTACCACTACAAATTTGTGACCTTGATCAAATTACTTCAATCTCTCAAATATCTTGTCCTCATCTGTAAACCAAATATAAGAGCACCTTCCTCAGAGACTAGAGGGGATCAAAAAGGATAATGTATATAAAGGTCTTGAGATCATACAGTTAGAAGTTAAATAATGAGAGAACAGCCGACATTCTATGTTCATCACACACACCTACAGACCACCCCCACAAACCCAAACAGCTCATTTTGACAAACTCATCCCAGAAAAATCAAATAACTCCTACTCTACTATATGCAAACTCAACCTATTTCTAATTTTTGGAGAAGCAATGCATTTGGGGCAAGCCAGAAAAAGATGCTGCAGTGCATCTGTGACACACACCTAAAAATGGCTCCAGCCAAAGCAGCATCTTAATGACCAACATGGAAGCTTAAATCTACTTTTAAAAAATGCTGGAGGTCAGACGTGGTGGACGCTTCATACCAACCTATCTATAACGTCTACTTGCAGGAATTGACTACTGAGCACTCAATTAAGCAGGCATCTTCCGATTCTTCTGGTGCATTCCCAAAGAGAAACCCTAACAGGAGGGCCGCCTACTGTACAATTAATTCTAAGTATCCTGCCCGGGTATGAATTTATGAACCGAGGCTGAAGACCAGCCAATGCGGAAATCCGGGTAGTTTTAAGAGTCAGGAATTACTAGGCAAGTTGGACCCCCTCACCCCAAAATCTTGAACAAACTTCAAACAAATACACATCTCTTTAAAGAGATCGAACGGTCCATATATGCAAAAGCAAGCAAGAGTCCTCACTGACTCCCCATGATATTTTCTTCAGTCTTAATAGGGTCTCTACCCTAGCAACCAGTGATACCAAGCATTCTCTGAAAATTAGGCAGCAGCCGAGCCGTATTCCCACAAATGCAGGGCTGGAGCGGCCTAGCGGGAGGAAAAAAAAAAGACTACTCAAATCCTCCAAGAAGTTGTTCAGCTTGTCCCTAGCGGAAGTGGGGTTGGTCCTGGGTCCCTGTAGAGCCTCTACGACCGCCCTGGACTACACACCGCTGGCTGCAAACGCCAGCATCACCACAGGAGCATCCACTGGCGCTAAGAGCCCTCGGAGCTGCCACGGGCACCATCCTCCACGCCGTGGAAAAACAGCGCGCGCAAGGCCCCGCGCGGGTGGAGGCTCCCTCGGCCACCGCAGGGCCGCCCCGCCGCAGCACACGCCGCGCCGCGCACATGGGCAGCGGGCCCGTGCAGGATCTCCGCGGACAGAGCGATGCCGGGAACCCAGGGCAGAGGCGCCGCGGGCCCCCAGGCCCTCCAGCGTCCCGTGCTCGCCCTCCTCCATCGGGCCTCCTCACGGCCCGGACGCCCTCGCTCTTCTTACCCGCCAGGGTGAGAACCAAGTCTGCGCGCTTCCAGGGGCTCGCCCGGTATGGATCAGGGGCAGGGGAGGGGAAAGAGCCTCGAGAGATCGTCCGCAGGGCCGCTCGGTCCGGAAAGCCCAAGCCACGGCCGTACAAACCGCCAAAGCACTTTCGCTACCTCTTGTGAGGGTGAGAGCGAGCGAGAAAAAGAATCAAGATGGCGGCTAGCCAGCCCCTACGTGCTACGTCATGACGTTAGGACGTAAGGCAAATCTCCGCAAGACCCGCCCTCGGGAGGGGGAGGCGTTGAGGCTGCGGGATCACGTGACAGCCACCGCGGCTTCTCGGGACTGCGGTGGAGAGAAACGCTACCTCCTGCTGGAAGGAGGGAGTTCCGTCACTCAGAGCGATCTCAGGGAGACAAAGCTTTTCACCTGGGAAGATTCCAAAAATCTTGAGTCGCCCGGAACTTACGACTTGGCTTGTCTCCGTGCATTGACACAACTGATGGAGGAACATATAAACTTACAACCTGCGCTTTGAAAGACAGAATGTCCTTAAAGTAGGGGGCAAAGTGAGAGGGCACAGTGTGGCAATTTGAGAAGACTGAAGTTACCTCAGAGTGAGAAAAGTAATCCAAGTGTTTAGGAACAAAGGGACTGGCGTACTTTGCTGAGACCACCTTTGGCCTTTGTAATTTTGGTGTAGAATCAGGCACTGTTTATTTCTGACTTCTCTGGCAATGTTTACCTCTTGGACCAACTACCTAACAGAGAAAACTAACAGTTAAGGATTCACTCATGCAGATTTTTTTATTTTTTTATTTTTCCGAGACAGGGTTTGTCTGTATAGCTCTGCTGTCCTGGAACTCACTCTGTAGTCCAGGCTCGTCTTGAACTCAGAAATCCGCCTACCTCTGCCTCCCAAGTGCTAGGATTAAAGGCGAGCACCACCACCGCCCAGCTCAGGCAGATGTTTACTAGGGAAGTGTATAGTAGAGACAAGAAAGTACCCGAAATGATTATATTGTATCTGGGGGCTAAGCATGTACTTCCGGCCCACGTAGTACTTTGTCACATGTATGCAAGTCTCTAGGTTTGATCTTCTTTTCCTAAAGGAAGGAAAGTAATTCACGAGTGTGTGATATTTGTCTACTTTATGAGGTAGCTATAGTGTATAATAAATCCAAAGTTTTTTGTTTTTTGTTTTTTGTTTTTTTAAACTTTTTTTTAGATTTATTTTTATTTATTTTATGTGTATGAGTACACTGTAGCTGTACAGATGGCCGCGAGCTATCATGTGTGTGGCTGCTGGGAATTGGACTCAGGACCTCTGCCGGCCTGCTCGCTCTGGCGTAATTCACTGTAGCTGTCTTCAGACGCACCAGAAGAGGGCGTCAGATCTTATTACAGGTGGTTGTGAGCCACCGTGTGGTTGCTGGAATCCGAACTCAGGACCTTTGGAAGATCAGTCAGTGCTCTTACCCGCTGAGCCATCTCGCCAGCCCCTGTTTTTTGGTTTTTGTTTGTTTGGTTTTTGTTTTTGTTTTTTTCAAGACAGGGTTTCTCTGTGTAGTCCTGGCTGTCCTGGAACTCACTCTGTAGACCAGGCTGGCCTTGAACTCAGAAATCCACCTGCCTCTGCCTCCCAAGCACTGGGATTAAAGGAGTGCGCGCTACCACTGCCTGGCAAATACAAAGATTTTTGTCAGCTATCCTGGTCTGAGTAAACCTCTCCGCTGGTAACTGATATGTGTTCATGGGATGACACCACAACCTTAGAACAACCATAAAATAACAGCACAGTAACCATGAGCAACTTCTTCCCCAACTGACATTTGTGATCATTTGTTTTAGATTTTGTTTGCATTACTGGGGCTTGAATCTAGGCAAGTGCTAATCCAACTGAACTAGAACCCTTCAGAGATCATTTAAAATGGGATGTATTTGCTGATTGATATAACAGGACAGAGAGGGGCCTGTCTTTTCACCAAGAAAACACCTCGTTTATTTTCCCACAATTAAAACCAGTCTTCTGTATTGAAGTATTCAACAAGTCTTCCTGGAATTGAAGTATCTTTCTTGAACAATGTAGGACACCTCCAACAATCAAATATGCTGACATGTGCCTGGTTACGAAACAGACATGTACAAACAGAATATTAGTTCATGAATTTCTAAGAGTTGTGCATTAGGGTCCTCTAGAGTAACAGAATTTATAGAACGAATCTCTATATGTGTATATATAGAAAGAGATTTTGTTAGAATGGCTCTGGTATGGCTGATCCAACAGTGTCTGTCAATGAACAGAAGGTCCAAGACTTCAAAAGGTCTCTCAGTCTACAAAGCCAGATTTCTCAGTTGATCTTCAGTATCTACCAGAATCCCAGAGAAGAAGACTTTAATACCAGTGAAGGAATGGACTTGCTAGCAAGGCAAGAGCGAGAAGACAAATAGCAAAAGCTACCTTCCTCAATGTCCTTATGTAGGCTTCCAGCAGGTTAGAGGTGAGTCTTCCCACCTGAAAAGATTCTGATTAAAGGTATGTTTTCCAAGCTCAAAGAAGCAAGCAGGCAAGCAAACAAATCCTCCCAGGCAAGCCCCTCCATTTGTGGGTTTTAGTTAATTCCAGAGAGTAGTCAAGTTGATAACCCAGAATAGTCATCACAAGCTGTGACTTGTATACATCCGTGCTCGAAGCTGCAGAGCTAGTGAAGAGAAATGATTTTTGAGACATGTCTCACTATGCAGCTCTGGCTGTCCTGGAACTCACTATGTAGACCAGGCTGGTCTTGATCCACCCATTTCGGTCCCCCCTCCTCCAATGCTGGGATTAAAGGCATGGTCCATTGCCCAGGATTAGCCAGAGATCTGCCTATTTCTTCCTCTCAAATGCTGGGAATCAAGGCATGGGCACCACCCCTGGGTAGATAACAGCATTTTCTGTAAGAAGCCAAAGGTGTCAGAAGGTGCTTGGTGAGCACAGGTTCAGAACAAGTAGTTATAAGTGAGGACATGTCTTGATTTATCTGGTTCCACAAGAGGATGGTTTTGTTTCAAAAGTTGAAATAAATATTGAGTTTCTAGTGGTTGCAGTTTTCTACATTGATTGCCAATACAGCAGGAACATCCTGCTGGGCTTTTGATTTAGGCTTCTTTTCTCCTTGACAGTACTTGGACAGCCACCTGCCCTGAAGTGCCCCTGTGTGTTCCTCCCTCTGTTTCCATAGCTACCTCTTAGCAATGTTCTTTCAATAAAAATCAAATCACAGTGGAGTCAGGTCAGTTTGTGCTTTAAAGGTAAGTTTACTTATTTCTACTGGTACTCACTGTATGCAATCTTAAAATTTAACTCTCAGAGGGCAGTCTTTTTTTTTTTTTTTCTCCTTATTTCCCATTTCTTTTGGTTGTCGGAGGAGGGAGAATCCCAACTAAAATCTCCACGTGTTAGTTTCATGTCCAAAGCCAAATACTACTTTGGGTGCTGGTGAGATGGCTCAGTGAGTAAAGAGGCTTACCACCAAGCTTGATGGCCTGAGTTCAATCCCTAGGACTCAGGCTCGAGAGCCAGTTCCCACAAGTTATCAGCTCCTTTCCATGGATGCAGATGGCAGGAACCTCTACACAATCAAGAAATGTGATGTCATAACATTGTTTTAGCAGACATTAAGTTTTAATCACTTTTTGCACTGACCTAATGACTTAGTAGGTAAAGCACTCGGTGTGCAAGGGCTAGGACTGGAATTTGGATCACCACAACCCTTATGTGGTACTTTGAATATGCTTGGCCCATGGGGAAGTGCACTATTAGGAGGTATGGCCTGTTGGAGGAAATGGGTCACTGTGTAGGTGGGCTTTGTGATTCTGTGTTCAAGCTTCCCCTAATGCAGAAGAGAGTCCCCTCATGGCTGCCTGTGGAAGAGAGTGTCTCCTAATTGCCTTCAAATCAAGATACAGAACTCTGAGCTCCTTCTCCTGCACCATATCTGCCAGCGTGTTACAATGCTTCCTGCTGTGATAATAATGGATTAAACCACTGAAACTGTAAGCCAGCACCAATTAAATGTTTGCCTTTATAAGGCTTGCGTTGGTCATGGTGTCTCTTCACAGCAGTGGAAACCCTACAGAAGACACCATCTAACAGTCAAGTAGGCGTGGCAGCTACCTGTAGTTCCCAACACTCAGAAGATAGCCACAGGGATCCAAAGCCACGCTGGCTGATTAGGTTAGCCATACCTGTGTGTTCTGGTTCAATTGGAGAGCTATTGAGGACTCTGATGTCAGTATCAGACCTTCATATCCGTGCCACACACTTGTGCACACATCCATGCATGTGAACATACATATACAAATACCACCTGTGTACACATGTCTATAGATGTACACATACAACATATGTGTACATATATACACATAAAAATAAACAAACAACTTTACTTTGTCTTAAGTTGCTTGTACAGCTCCAAACACCTCAACACTGTAGATAAACTTGATGCAAGAAAAATGTTTTCATGGACAATTAAAAAGAAAACTTGTGGCTTTCTAAACAATAATTTTACACTTTCAGTTGGTAGTATGGAATCAGGCAGACTAGTTTTTAATTGAAAACAATTGACTTCCCAAACAATATAATCTATTTTTTATGATTTTTCAGTGTTATTTGCTAATGATTTTTTAAAATAAGATCCTTACTTATCTGAGTGTGGTGGCCTAAACCTTAAATGACACTTGAGAGGCAGAGGCAGGTGAAGATTCTCTGTTGAGTTTGAGGTCAGCTTGTCCTACAGATGGAATTCCAGGACAGTCAGGACTACATAGACAGATCCTGTCTCAAAAAACAGAAATAAATAAATTTTACTTACTTAATTAAAATGTTTACTTTATCTTTGTTTGATTCTGGAAAGCTGGAAGAACCAAAAATATATGAGACATTAGGTTACGAATAAAACAATCAGTGGGGTTGAGAGTGGTAGGTAGAGCACCCCTTTACCAAGCACTCTGGAGGCAGGACCGGGTGTATCTGTGTGAGTTCAAAGCCAGCCTTAACATAGCAAGTCCCAGCTAAGGTCATATAGTGAAACACCAATGTGAACAAACAAACAAACAAACAAACAAATAATACAATGAGCTGGAAGCTCAGCACGTGGAAACTTGGAAGATGAGACAGGAAGGGGGGCTGAAAGTTGGAAGCCAGCTTGGGCTCTATAAAAGATTCAGCTTCTACAGACAAACAAATCACGATGTCTCCTACTTAGTAAGACTGTGAGACATGATGGACTGGATATAATGAAAGCCCTGATAATCAAGCACTATGTGGAAATGTAGCCTTATTTTATTAGTGACTACAGATGCTGCAAGTCTGTAAATGAAGACAAGAACAATATTGTCATTGCTTCCAGGAACCACCTTTGGAGCTGGAGAGATGGCTCATGGGTTCCTGCTTCACCTCCACTGACCCCAAGTTATGTTTCTAGCAGTCCCATCAGACAGCTCATACACTTTGGTGTGAGCTTTTAGGGATCTTGTGAACCAAGAGTACCCAGAGCACATGTGGCACATTTGTGCATACATATACACACTCACACACACACACTGACACACGTACATGCTCACACACACACATGCTCACACATGCAATAAGATACAGTGCAAAAAGAAACTGCCTTTTGCCAACTCATACATCTTATGTGGAATATTACAATACATATTTAACATATAAACATTTATGTTATATGTAAAGTAAGATTAATATTTTTTATTTGCCAATCTATTGTTAATTAGCTAAAAACTTTTATAATCGAATAAAAGATACATTTTGGCTAAATTTTGTCACCTCATGTGCTAATAAATTTTGGAGTAATTGTGATTTACTCTCCACTCAAAGTAATCGTAACATCTAAGCAGAGAGAAGCTAAGTTCTTAGAGTGGTGAGCCAAGCCAAGAGGGTGCAGTGTGGTTAGAGAGCAGAGAACATTATCTGGGGTGTTTACTCACTCAGGGCTGGAGGAGTAAGAGAAGGGAGGAAGAAGGGAGAGGGAAGATGGAAAAGGCTTGGGTCACAGATGTGCCTTAAGCATTCTTGAATGAGTTCACCTGAGCCACAAAGTGAGTCATATCATAAAGCTGGAACCAGAGGAGAAGATCACCAAGATGGGATTCAGGGGCAGCAAATGCAGAAAAGAAAATGATTAAAAGGGAACATAAGTGGTGGTAATTGGAGCTGCAGGAAAAATGCTTTTTAAATATTTTTAGTCCAGAGATTTGAGATAATGCTGACAAATGTACTTACAATACTCAATTATTTCTGAAATTACAAGCCTGGCTGTTGCTTCTAGCATTTTTCAAAGTATAAGGACCCTTTATTTATTTCCTGTCCAATCTATTGTACATGTACAAGTGAAGCTGCCCAGTTTCAAACCTTATTTTTTGCTCCATGGTAACCAGGCATTTTGAGCAACGTCTTGTGGAAGAGAGAATTTCCTGTACCACAGTCTGGAGCCCATGCCTAGCTTAGTCCTTGTTTATCAGTTTCTTTGTGTTCTTCATTCTTATTTCTGCTGGGGTTAATTAAACGGCTGCTTCAGAAGCACTTCTTCGAGTTGATTAGAGTCTCATTGAGATAATTGCTTCAAATGGGAATTCATTTAATGCTCAGCCCAGTGCCACTGTTAGCTTCACATGGCACACAGAAAGAAGAGAAAACAGGATTAGGGACAAAGAACATTAAAAGGCTTTGCAAGGATCTAATACCCTGGGTGAATTACACTCAGCTGTAACTAGTTGTTCCCAGGAGTCAGTATTGCTTACATGAAACTTACAAAAAGTATTTACTTGTTGTACATGTGTGCTGCATGCATACAGACACTCTTAGAATGTCATGCGTCATTGCTCATATGGGAGAGTCAGGAGAGGAGTCGGTTCTTTCCTTCCACCGTGGGTTCTGGGCACCACACTCGGGTTGCCAGGTTTACATGGCAAGCGCCGAGCCGTCACACTGGTCCCTATATGAAGCTTTTAATTTGGAAATCTCAATATAGCAACTAATTAAATAATGCTACACATTTGTTTACATTTAACCGTGGTAATTTGCATCTACCCAACCCATACCCATAACCCACCCCTTACCCATAATCTAACACTAATTGATAACTGCTCAAAAAGGAAAAATTATAGTTATCTCCAGTGGAATCTCACTGCATATACTTGCCACACTTAAGAGCAGGCTCCATGCCCCACGGTAGATGGCCAACACAAAACGAACTCAATGTATTTTTTGGAGGTTTTTGTCTCATAATGCTTTGTATGGGCATTTTTTTTTTTAAAAAAACCTTTCAAGTTTTCTGCTTATTATGGTTCCCAGTTTTATGTTTTATGAGATTTCTGTGTGCATAGATGTGTGTCTCTTTGTGTCTGTATGTGAATCTTCCCCCCCCTTCTGGTTTGTTTTGGTTTTCTTATTACTACTATTATTATCAGATTCTTGCTTATTTTCTGGGACAGTAAGGAGGATCTGGGAGGAGTTGGGGAGGTGTCTTAGTTAGGCTTCCTGTGGCTGTGATGAACCGCAGTGACCAAAGCAACTGGGAGAAGCCTGGGTTTATTTGGCGTACACCTTCATACCCATGTTCATCGTTAAGGAAGTCAGGATAAGACTCAAACAGGGCAGGAACCTGGAGGCAGGAGCTGATGCAGAGGTCATAGAGGGGTGCTGCTTACTGGCTTGCTCCCCATGACCTGCTCAACCTGCTTTCTTATAGAACCCAGAATTACCAGCTCAGGGGTGGCTCCACACACAGTGGGCTGGGCCCTCCCCCACTGAGAAAATGCCTTACAGTTGGATCTTATGGAGGCATTTTCTCAAGTGAAGTTCCCTCTATCTTCTGTCAAGTTGACATAAAACTAGCCAGGACAGGAGGGCTAACCATGATCAGAATATATTGTATGAAAAAAAAAAACCCTATTTCAATAGAATAAAATAATATTTCTTTGTAGACTTAAATGCCCCCTTCCTAAAATTGAACTCTTGGTCTCCAGCAGGGCACACTATGTTTGGAGGACAGTATGGAAACTTTGAGTAGGTTACTGATGGCGGATCCTGCCCTTATACTCTATGGTTCCTGGTCTGGCCAGGCTGTGAGCAATCTCTGCTCTGTATTTCCTTTATCATATAGAGCATCTTCAGCAACCCTTCCCTGCCATAGTGGACTGAAGTGGAAACTTCTGGTTTCTTTGGAAAGTTAGATGACATTTTCTTGAAACAGACACAGGTGAAAAGATGTCTTGCTATAGCCGATGAGCGAAAGGACGCACGGTGAAGCAGTATAAATATGACCCCACAGCCCGTGAGATCTCGAGCACTGGTTTGCTTCACTCTGCCTCACTGTTCTTTGCTAATGACACATATAGATTGGTTCACCTTACTTTGTGATTGCTGAGCTCCACAAGTGGTGATGTCAGAGACCCTCACCAAAGAACGTCTCATGAGGTTCCTGTGGCTTCTTGCCACTTCCTCAGCCTTGGACAGGTTGGAGAGCCTTACGGCTTCCTCAGGACTGAACTGCCGCTGCTGATTTGAATTTGATGTTTGCTATGGGACTGAGCTGCTGATATCCTGACAACCAAGATTGGACTTGCCTCCGCAAAGAACTATTTCTAAAGAGGTCCACTTCCCCCGTGTCCTAATAACTTTTCTCTTCCACTACCTCTGCTTGGTGGTGAGCTGGAGAAGAGGTTGAATCCTTGCTAAAATTGGCTGTGAGAAATTTATGCCTACAGTGGATCACAAGCCCTGACACTGAACCGAAACCAATCCAGCCTCCCTTTAGTAGTTCCTGCCAACTACTTTTGTTACAGCTGAGAGAAATAACTAACACTCTGTCATAGTTCAGCCGTTCCTAACGAACCTGTATACTACTTGGCTGATGCTTGCGAGTTTATAGCATACACAATTGTTATTGACCCAAGACAGGAGTGTTCTGCGTGTGGACACGAGCGTTTGCCAGCCACGGGAACAGCAGGATGCGCTGCAGAGAGGTCTTCTGTTGAGAAGAAATGCTTTATTTTGTGAGCTATTGGGAGTGCAGGCTGAGAACGGCCCTGGGCTCTGAGCCCTGCTTAAAAAGCTGGCATCATTTAAAGGCAGGTGACTTTCCTAGCTTTGTCTCCCAGGCATACACTGTTGGTTGGTGTGGCGGTGTAGAGGTCTGGCCATTTCACCTCATCAGATATCCCGACAGCCTGCCTTCGTTCCAGAGTCTCACATGGGCTGCCACTGGCTGTTAGATTGGCTTCTCAGCCTAAGTCTGCTGCTTTTTTCTCTCCTTAGGCTGGTGTTCTCCAAAGTTCTGTCTCCTAGCAACTCAACCTGCAGTAGCACCATCTACATAATTTGTTCATACCAGAAATCTGGGAAAACCCCCAGACTCCATTCTTTCCTCCATATGGAGTACTCTAATAGTTAGGTCTTTGCTTTTCTCTTCCATTGGCAGTGACTGTCATCCAGGTTACCATGGCCTGTCACCTCAGGCAACTAGGATGGCTGTGGGTTTGCCTTTCCGTCTTTACCTTTATTAGAAAGAGCCTTTTCCTTGTCATTTTATTAAGCTTTGTGGATTTATTGAGATGCATTTAATGGTGTACCATCTAAATTTAAGGTGTACAAGTTGATAGAGCTTGTCATGTGTGTATACCTGTGTAACTGGCACCATACTCAGGGTGACAAATGTTTCTGTCGGTAGTATATTAATATTATTTTTTGTAAGCCCTTAAAAGCAGTTGAACATGTATATTCACAGGCCTATTTGTATGCATTGTACATATACACTAAGAGGGTGAGAATGGAGATTGTCCCTTCTCATTTGCAGAGGGTCTTAAAATTAGAGACTAAATGAGTTTCTTCCTTTCTTAACTTCCTTTGACTCCTTCAGTTACCTTTGAATGAAGAAAGCAAGTTTTCTCAGAGCTTAGCTAGTTCCCCTGCCCAGCTTTACAGTTTCCTCCAGCAAGGCTTTCTACTTAGCAGTAGACTACCTGAGAACTAAATTATGCAAAACAAAACAACTTAAGTATCTGGGCCTCCTGGGCCACAGACCCTTTCCCTCGATCTCTCTGGCTCTATTCTATCTCCTCTAATCCTGATTTTCCATGTTCCTAAATTTTCTGCAGGAATAATCTTTAATTTAATATTTTACATGAGTATTTATTTATTTAATTAGGTAGTTTGAGACAGGGTTTCTTTGTACATAGAAATATTTCTATGTAAATATTTCTTATCAGTTCATTGAATGTCCCCTTTTTATCTGGTTTGTGTACTTTGTCTCTTAACCCTAGTAAAAGCTCTAATTGAAGTTATCACCCTGGATTTGCAGATTGTAAACAATTATTTCCCTCCAAACCACATAGGTGGGAAGTAAACCTGTTGCTTTGGGGATTTGGCTATAAATTTTAAAAAATAAATAAGAGGGAAAGGACATGAGTGATCCTGGTTATGGTGGAGGAGAAGGTTTATTGTAGATAAAGGGAGACAGACAGAAGCAGGGACGCCTGGGAAGGTCCAGAGTGGACATGATTCTGAGCCATGTGGGGAAACGGGGCAGGGGAGGGGGAGGGAGATAGAAAAGAGGGAATAGGGTGCCATGGAAAAGAAGTCAAAAGGTAAAAGAGGGGTGGGTAAGCAAAATGGATGGACTATGCAGGGAAGAGCCCTGGGCTGGAGAGTTTAAGGGTAGTGGGAGAGGTACCCCAGCCATATTCTGTAACAGGCAGGGAGTGAGGGATGCTGGGAGAACTAGGTGGCCAGGTCTCCTTTGTTAGATTAAATAGGCACCTCAGCCATTTGTCCCAAAGTTAAAGACTGACTTAACAGGCTGTCTTTTGAATCTTTACCCATTGCCAAGTGGCTCCTTTTACAAAGTTTTTACTCAGTTTTCCTTGCTTGAATAGGCCCAGTCTCTGTCTTTGCAAAATAAATTCAAGTTAGAATTCTGTTAGCCCAGGCTAGCCCAAACCCCTTAGTATGTGCATCTTATCATCTTGGCCTGCCATCAGCTACATAGTAAACCTGTCTAGATGGTAAGATAGAAACCCCTTATCTGCAAGGTTTTGTTTTTTGTTTTTTGTTTTTTTTTTCTCAGCAACTTTTCCATTCACTCTCCTCTGTGTTCTAGAATCTCTGCTTTCCTCTGCTGTATTCAGTGGAGCCTTATTTCTCTCCCATGGCCCAAGACCTCATTGCTGTGGTCCCTTAGTGTCATTATTGGGACAGTTCTCAATGAAGTCTGTCTTACTGTCTTCAGTAAGTATCTGGGGAATGTTCTCTTTAACAGGCCAAGGTAAGGTCCTCTTTGCAGGCTTCTGTGTATGATCTTGCATTTTCCTTCATTTTAGTTATTGCTTTGCCTTCCCAATAAAACTGGAAGCTCTTGGTTATCCTGCTGGTCCAGAGTAAGTCCACTACCACAATTTAAAACCAAATTTGAAGCAAGCTTTAGTTAAATACTGGTCAGGTGGATGTACTCTGGTCAGGTCCGTACCAGGGTTCCCAGGAAAATGGCAGTTTGCAAGGGGCTTAAAAAGGCAAAACCCACAATTCCCTGCATTTCCCTTGAGGTCCAATGAGGGATAAGCATACATGCTGACATATTTCCTACACATGTATGTCTCGCCCACGTGTGATCAAGCACACCCAATGGAGTTTGGTCAAAAGGAACTTGTTTAGGGAAGTGAAAACATGTGGCTTGTTATCTCATAAACAGCCTCTAGGATTTCAGGAAGCACCTGTCCTTGGGCAAGGGGCTTATGGGACAGAATCATTTTTGTTTCATGAATCTCTTAGCACCATAATTAAAACTTAAAACATAACTTTGGCACTTACACTGTATGAAGACAGCGAACACAAGAGACTTCCATCTATCTCAGGATCAAGGACGTAGCTCATGCATACAGTAAACTTCTTGAGTGGATATTGAATGGGAATATGCAACGCAGCATGTGCTGCTATAGTTGAGTTTGAGGCCACCATGGGCTACATGAGACCATGTATTAGTCAGGGTTCTCTAGAGTCACAGAACTTATGGGTCGTCTCTATATGATAAAGGAATTTGTTGATGGCTTACAGTCTGTAGTCCAACTCCCAACAATGGTCAGCAGCAGCTGTGAATGGAAGTCCAAGGATCCAGCAGTTGCTCAGTCCCATAAGGCAAGCAGGCAAAGAAGAGAGAGCCCTCCTTCTTCTAATGTCCTCATATAGATCTCCAGCAAAACGTGTGGCCCAGATTAAAAGTGTGTGCCATTTACACCTTTCATCCCAGGTGACCTTGAATTTGGAGATCTTCCTGTCTTAAACTTCTGGGACTTATAGTCACTATGCCTCAAGATCTCCAGGCTGGCCGGGTGGTGGTGGCGGCGGCAGCTGCGGCGGCGCATGCCTTTAATCTCAGCACTTGGGAGGCAGAGGCAGGTGGATTTCTGAGTTTAAGGCCAGCCTGGTCTACAGAGTGAGTTCCAGGACAGCCAGGGCTACACAGAGAAACCCTGTGTCAAAAAAAAAATGCATTTATTAAGATCTCCATGCCAAGATCCAGGTCAGAAACCCTGTATCTCTCAGTCTCCAGATTAGGACCACAGGTGAGCCTTCCAATTCTGGATTATAGTTCATTCCAGATATAGTCAAGTTGACAACCAGGAATAGCCACTACAGACCACATCTAAAGAAAAATGATATAATTATCTTCTTTTCCCTTCTCTCTTCTCTTTCTTCCTTCTCCCTTTGACCTCCCACATTCTACCATTGAGCTACATCCCAGCCCTTTTTTGAATCATTCTGAGAGAGGATCTTGTTAAAGTTGACCAAGCTAGCCTTGAAGTTAGAATTCTCCTGTCTCAGCCTTCTGGCTCTATGGGATCACAGGTGTCTGTCATCATACTTGGCTTACATAATTTTTTCTAATAACGTGTATTAATTTTTGCTTTAACTGGACTCTGTAGAATTCCAACACAATCGAGCGTTCTCTGCTCAGATGTGGTAACTGGTGTTTCCCTCCCCTCATCAGTTCCTTGCTTGGCTCCTTGTTCTCTCATAGTTCTTCATCAAATACGCAGCAGGTTATTTTGAACTCTAATCGATGTGTTGTGCGACACCCAGACCTGGCCCTTCTGCTCAGTGCAATCGTTATCTTACCTCCTTCTGTTATTTCTTCTTTTAAAGAAGGAGGCTTGTGTGACTCAGAGTGACCTAGAACTCAGAATTCTTCTCTACCTCCTACATATCCTGGGATCATCGGAGTTCGACATCGTGTCAGGCATATCTGTGTTACCAACTTTCAGTAATCAGTAGCCTATATTTGGGGCAATAATTTTTTTTTTTTAGCTTGCACACACAAGAGAGAACATGCAATATTTGCCTTTTCTTGTCTGGTCTATTTGACTTAACATCAGTTCCAATCATCTTGTGTCAGGTGACAGGGTTTCACCCTGCTTTGTGGATGAACAATATTACATGTTCATGTTTGTGTGTGCATCATATTCTTTATCCACTTGCCCCTTGATGGGCAGCAAGATTGGCTCCATGTTTTAGCAGCTGTGAACGTGCTTCAACATACATAGGAGCACGGGGAACTCTTTGGTTTGGTTTCATTTGATTTTGATATACACAGAGAAGTGGGGTAGATGAGTCATAGAGTAGATGCACTTTTCCTTACTTACACTTGTTTAAAAAAAACCAAACAGGTACATTAAGTTTTTAACAAGCTTAATTGAGTGTTCAGTGATTCATGAACCAAGCAACACCTGACCACAGTGGTTCAGCGAGCCTCAGAGGAAGCACAACGGGAAATCTTTCATAAAGTTTATTGGAACAAGTAAAAGAAAGAAAGTGCTTGATTGGTTTAAGTGGAGGAGGTTGGTTGGGAGATGAGGATGGGTAAGGTCTCTGGTTAGCACTAGGGAGTGATTCCTGACGGATGGAGCCTATGCTCCCATTTACTCCTCTTGTTATCCATGTCATTCTTGGTGTCCATTCCCTCCACAAGGACTCAATGTGCTGTAACCTACTAAGCTAGTGGTCTCTTACTTCATACTTATAGGATTATGTTGAATTACAGTAGGCATTTCTGTGGGGCCGGGGTTTATGATTGGAGCCTCCTTCCTTTATAAGCCAAGGGATACATAAAGCAAAACACTTTACTAGACAAACCCACCATTTCTGAGCAGAGAAATGATGTTCAGGGGGACATTGGAGTGAGGCTACGTAGATGGAGTTGAGTGAACTTCTGTCTGGGCCAGATCTTGGGTGTGGTCAGAGTTTATTGAGTTGTTAGTTTCCGGTTTTGACACATTTACGTACTGATTCATCAAGCATTCATATAGGACTACTGAAGTGGAAACTTGAAGGGTTCTTTGGAGAGTCACTTATGTTGAATGGTGTTTTGCTGGGCAAACATGTGAAGGAGTGTTTTCCTGAAGTGGACACAGGTGAAAGACTAAGTCAGATTCGTGAAGGAATGCTGAAGCAGACATACAAGAAACGATGTTCTGCTAAGGCAAACACATTAAAGGACACATGATAAAAGATCTTTGCTAACAACACACATATATTGGTCCACTTTAGATTGTGTAGTTGAGCTGCATTTGTTGAGACTACATAGAGAGAAATGCATCAAAAAACTTCTGATGATGACAGACATGAATGCATTTGCTCATATCATCCTCCTGCAAAAACGCTATCTAAAGGGAGGGTCAAGTGGTATTTTTATTCATGCTACTGTTGATGGCAGTAAAACTGTACCAATAGGAAAATACATGGGCTGATGAAATGTGTTTGAAGTTATGCTGGTTTGTCCATAGAAGCACACATAATGGCATAAAGCTGGCTTATATCTAGTGAGGTTCTGGCAAAGAAAGGATGAAATAGAATTGGTTTAGAGAGATGTGCCAAATAGGCTGTCTGGTTAGAAAATCAAGACCTCATAGACACAAAACCATATTGATAAGCAACTCTCTATAAAGAAAATTCTTAGACTTCATCTTCCTTGTAAACAGTTCTCCGGCTTCCTTGAAAGAACAGCTGTGGTGGTGGATACAAGATGACTCTGCTCATGAAAACATAAATGCAGCATGAATCCTGCCATAAACTGGCTCTGTCTCCTAGAGGCACAGGTGTTAGTTAAATCTACCAGTAGATGGTGGTTGGTATTGGTAGGCATAGGAACCTTTCAGAGACTGGACCTAGTGGAAAGGGTTAGGTTATTGGGGACACACTCTTAAAAGAAGCCTTTAGACTATGGGGGTGGCTCTTTCTCCTCTTTTTCCTTCTCCTATTTTCTTCACTTTTTCCTTTTTCCTTCTAGTTACCATGAGGTAAGCATCTTTCTCTGAAGTGTGCTCTGGTCATAACATGCCATAACAAGAGTGGTTTGCCAACTGGCTCAAACTGTGAGCCAAAATGAGCCTTTCTTTCCTTATGACTTTTTTCTTTCAGATATTTTGCCACCATGACTGGTAAGTGGGCTAACAAATTCTGAACACAAATGTACACATTTGTAACAGCAGGAAATGAACAAAAACAGAACAAGGAAATGTATAAGAATTGCTTCCTTCTTCAGTTCCAGAATGTGGAATAATGAATATTAATTGCATTTTGCATAACTGAAAAGGTTTTTTTTTTCTGTTGAAAAATTTAGGTTTAACATTAAATCTAATCAACAAGTATATTTATTTATTTTTATGAATATGTGTTACAAATGTGTACATGTGTGCATGTGTGAATGTGCATGGGCTAATAATTCTGGATATCTTTCTCAGTTGTTCTCTACCTTATGTATTGAGGCAGGATTTTTTGAAACTTTCTACTGATTTTAAGTTTCACATCATTCACCCCATTCCCACTCATCTCCCTTTCCCCTTATATCTGCTCTTTGCCCTTGCGACTCCCCTCCCCTAAACAAACACACACACACACACACAGAGAGAGAGAGAGAGAGAGAGAGAGAGAGAGAGAGAGAGAGAGAGAGAGAGAGAGAGGAGAGAGAGAGAGAATAAAAGAAACAAAGCTAGAAAACAGCTCATCATGGAAGCTGTAGTGTGTCACAGGTGTCTCACAGTAGATCCCTCTGTTGACACATCTTCACTTGCAAATGTTCATTGCAGTGAGCCATTGGTCTGGTTCAAGATCTCTGGCTTCTGTGACACCATCCATATTCGATCCTCACTGGGATTTTATTGTTGCCCTGCGTCATGGAGATCCTGCATCTTTGAAACAGCAGGACTTTCATGCATCCCAACTGTGCGCAGATGATATAGATTTTGGGTGGGCCATCTCAGAACCCTGGATCTGGGTCTGGGTGGTAGCAGAGCTGGTCAGCCTACTGGCTCTTCCTTATCTGCACCATTAGGGTGGGCTATACTGCACTGCTCTAGAAAGGCCACCCAATGCAGAAGTCAGGGTCAGTTCTCTCACTCTCGTGCCCTTGGGGCCTGCTTACTCACACCCAAGCCTCCAGAGCCAGCTCCACTGTGCTGCCCAGTCAAGGTTCAGAGCCCACCCACTCTCCCAAGTGCTGCAGCCTGTGAGGGGCTGGGCCAGCTCTCCTGCTCTCACACCCTTGGGGGGGTGACTCGCCGTTGCCTTCCTCATCAGGGCCAACTCCACTGTATTGCCCACGTGAGGTTCAAGGCCCACTGTCCTGAGTGCTGTAGCCAGTGAGAGAGCAGGGCCAGCTCTCCTGCAGGTGGCGAGGAGAGAGAGGAGGTATCACCTCTACACCCAGACCACCTCATGACGGATGAGTGGCAGCGGCAGGCCAGATCTCTTGAGCTCTCACCCTCCTGTCAGCTCACTTGGGCCTCCTCCACCAAAGGCTAATGCTACTGTGCTGCCCAGGTGAGGTACAAAACTCATTCTCCCAAGTGCTGCTGTCAGTGAGGGATAGGAGCAGCTTACCTGCTCTTCTGGCCCCAGTGGCAGCTCTCCCTTCTGCCGCAGGTGGTGAAGGGTGATGGAAGAAGGGCTTCACTCTTGTACGCATGCCACCTCGTGGCAGATGAGTGGTGGGCCCAGCCCTTCCTTGCTCTCATCTTCAGGGCTGGTTCACCTGTGATCCCTTGACCAGGGTCAGCACTACTGTGAAGAGTAGGTGAGAGGCAGGGCTTTCTCTTGAGTGCTGCAGCTGGTGAGGGGCAGGGCCAGCTCTCCTGCACTCATGACCCTGTGGGAAGCTTTCTTGACTCTCAGAGGTGGTGAGGGGTTGGGGGTTGTACCACCTCTCCACCTATGTCACCCATGGCAGATGAGTGGTAGGGTCAACTCTCTCACACTCATACCCTTGGGGCTTGCTATAACCCCCAAACCCATCTGCCATCAGGGACACCTCCACTGTGTTGCTTACGCAAGGCCCAGGACCACTATCCATTCTCCCAAGTGCTGCCAGCAGCAAATGGGGGTAGCTCTTCAGCGTGCTGCATTCAGTGAGGGGAGGGGCCAGTTTGAGGCAGGATTTTTACTTCAACCTAGCTTACACTAATTCAACAAATAGAGCAAACCATTTTGTTTGGGGAACTCCTTTTCTCCACATGAATGCTGGGATTAAAGGCCGCCATGATACTCATCCAACATTTTTGTAGGCGCTAAGGATCTGACCTCTGGTCCTCATACCTGCACAGCAAGGGCTTTATCCAGTGAACCATCTCCCTCTCCTCCCTAATTAGCAAATATTGCTGTGCACCTATCAAGTATAGAAGGGTCTTAATGATGACATAATCACCCCAGCAAGGGAGTGGATGTGGCTCTGACAACTCATTCAGCTTCAGCATTGGATCAATATATGTTGTGGTAAATTTTTAACCCAATTTACCAAATCAATCAATTCACAACTCAGTTAATTGGTATACATGCTACTTGCCTAGATTGGACAGATCTACCACTACACTACTCTATTCCATATGACTTGCGATTTCTCCAAACCACGTGCTTCAGCTCCATCTTCCTTCCACCTCATCCTCCTGCGTTGTCGTCCTCTCCTGTCTCCTCCCCCCACCCCCGTCTCTTCTCTCTCCTTCTCTCCCAAACTTCCCTCAGCTCCACCTTCCCTCCTGCTGCCCAATCATCAGCCTTAGCCTTTATTTGAAAAGTTAAGGTGAGGAGAAAGTTCACAAGGCACCTGTATACGTGATTTGCTCCTTGTTTGCACTGCTTTCCAGGAGAGGAAAATTAGCATCAAAATACAAGACTGGGGCTATCCACAACATATATATACATACATATATATATATGTATAATACACACACATATATGTATAATACATATATATGTATAATACACACACACACATATATATGTTTAACCAAATATACATATATTTGGTTAAAATTTTCCATGATTGATGCAAAAACACTTTTCCCCAGAAAAAAAATATGATGAAATATATTGAGCCGATGCTGAGTTAAAATATCAGGAAGAGACAAATAACTAAAAATAACAGGACATGATTAATGGTTTTGATTCACAACCTATTTTTATTCTCTGGACTCTGAGTACCCAGATTTATATTTGCAGAACAACAGAAGAAAAAAGGAGGTTGAAAATTTTAGTTTTGAAATTCTCTTCTTTTTGTCTTCTATTTTTTAGAATTCTCAACTTTACTGAAAGATTATAATTTGAAACCTTGATTCATTAGTGTATATACAATTTTATGTTTCTCTTGGTCTAGACATTGGCACATGTAAAGATTTGCCCTTAATTTTATGAAGTATGACAAAGTTTATGTGGAAGTGTAGTTAAAAAAAATACTTCATTCTCAGAGATAATTACTGAAATGTTTGTAGGTAAAATGCTAGTGTTTTGATGTTGCTATAAAATATCCCATTTGGCCCCAGTGGTGGCTTAGCTGTCAGGAACAGCTCCTGCTTTGACCAGTTCCTGCTTTTGCAGAGAATTCTTTTGGTTCCCAACAATGACCCATTGGGTAGCATCCATCCACCTGTGACTCCAGCTCAGGGAATTTGATATTCTCTTCTGTTTTCCCCACATATCCACATTCATATGCATATACCTCTCCCAGATACCCACATTCACATGAATATACCTCTCCCAGACACCCACATTCATGTGACTATGCCTCCCCAACACACAAAAATACATAATCAAAGATAAAATAAATCTAAAAGCTCAATTCCACTAAACAAATAAAAATAAAAAATTGAGTAAGGAAACACATGAACTAAGATGGTAGAATGTTGATAATTGTTCCAAGTGGGCCGATGAATGCTTGTGAGTTTATTATATTCCTTCATTTTCATGAATTAAAGAAAAATTTCATAATATAATTTAAATGTTTTTTTTTTATGACTTCACATCTTATTTTTTTCACCTTCTTTTAGAAATTTTTATTTTCATTACTTGGCCTACCATAACAAAATATGAGTCTGGATAGTTGTGATGTTTTGAATAGGAATGGCTCACATAGATTCATGTGTTTGAATGCTTGGCCCATAAAACAAAAGGCCAGTTTAATTCTTGATGATAGCTTTCTTCCAGGTATCTGAAGTGGATGGGGAAAGAGAGAGCATGGTTCTCATGGAGCCCTAGTGCACATACAAGGCTCCTACGGGCTCCTTAACTGCCTCTGCAAGACTCACCTCCAAGTTCTACCACACTAAAGTTACTTATAGCTTTAATGAATGATATTTAGTAGGCACAAACCTTCACTGCATGGTGTCTTGTTCTAGAAGTGCACTTAGCATATAAGTGATGATATCCTTTCCATTCTTTGTTTACAGTATAAATCCATCACACATTTGTTAAATAATATATGCTTGGTGCTTTGTGCAATTGTTGCTGATGGAAGAAAATTAAAAAAAAAACATAAAAAGCTCATGACCATAAGCAATTCACATTTCTAAGATTTCTTTATTTTTATTTTTGTGGTGCTGGGCATAGAATCCAAGCTTTATGTCTTAGGTAAGCTCCCTACCATTAAGTTATGCCAACCCACATTTCTTACCTTCTGTTTCCTTATTGGAAAATGAGAAAACTAGATTCTATGGCCTCGGCAATCATCCAGTTGTACTCCTCAGAATTACAATGAACAATCTGTTCAGACTGTGTGAAATAATTAAGTACTTTTGCTGTCTTGGTATAGATCACAGAGCTGTAATCTAAGCACTTGGGAGGACAAGGCAGGAAACTCAAACAATTGAAGCTAGCCTGGATTACATAAGCAGGACCTTTTTCACAACACAATGCAAAAAAGAAGCTAAATCAACCAACACATATGTGCTTCAAGATAGTTGTGTTGATGTCTGATCTTTTTTATGTTGTTGTTGTTTTTAAATACAGTTCCTCAAGTTTGGTGACCCCAAACATAAAATCATTTAATTGCTACCTCCTAACTGTAATTTTGCTACTGTTATGAGTTGTAATGTAAATATATAATACACAGGATAGCTGATATATACAAAGAATATATTTTGGTTTGGAGGGCAACATGTTTTTCTGACAGCATGAACAGTTGAGGAGTTAAACAAACTCCCAAATAGTGCGCATGTTTAACCTCAGCACCCAAGAGGAAGAGGCAGGTAGGTCTCTGAATTCTAAGTCAAACTCATCTGCAGAGTGAGTTCCAGGCTACACTGCCCAAACTCAAAACAATAACACCACTCTCTAAATCACCAACTGTGTACATTTTATCAGAGAGACTGAAAAATTACTTTCAACTTCACCTAGTAATGTTATATAGGTATATAATCTCTTCATATAAAAAATGCAGGCTTTCTTTCCCAAGGCAACATAGTCTCATAGTTACATTAACCAAATACAGTAGCTGCTACCACTCCGGGCAGCATGGTGCAGTAAAGAACAAAAGGCTAAATTGCACTAGTGCGATTAAGCAGATGCATGTAGAATAAATACCATGAAACACAGCAGTTAGAGTTATTATTCAGAATATTTAACTAAACTGGAACTTGTTCCATACTGTTATCGTTATCCAAGACTAAGACTTCTTAATGCTGCTTATGATAGCTATTTTTTTCTGAAAATATAGTCAGCACTCAAAAATTTATATTTTGAGTGATCAAAATATAAAATGGATGTATGAGTCACACTTTCCTAAGTCAAGATGTTTCTATATTATTTACAGTAGTAGTAAATTTTTCTTATCAATACTTGATCATATGCATCTGGCTGACGTCCTCAGGAGCGCCCTTCTTCCCCAGCAGCGTAACAAGACCAAAGAGTACCAAAGTATTTTGGCGTCAACATGTTTTTCTCACAGCATGAACACTCAAGCAGTTGAACTTACTCTTTTTTGTTTCTTAGGCAAGATTTTCTAGGTAGCACAGGTTGGCCTTCAATTCACAATTCTTTTGCTTCAGCTCTCTATGTAGTTGGAGCTACAGGCATGTAACACTGAGGTTTTAAATCAGTGATTCTCAGTCTTCCTAATGCTGCAACCCTGTAGTACAGTTCCTCAAGTTGTAGTGACCCCAACCATAAAATTATTTAATTGCTACATCCTAGCTGCAATTTTGCTACTGTTATGAATTGTAATGTAAATATATGATATACAGGATACCTGATATACAACCCCCAAAGGGGTCAAGACCCAAAGGTTGAGAACCACTGTTTTAAATCATCATTCATGCATCTCTCTTCATTCTGTGTATTGCTCTCTTAATTTCTAAGTTCCCTCTGAATTTCCCCTTCTCCTTTCTATCTTACTCTCTTCTCCTACTCTGATGTGATAATACTCTTGCAATATCAATGTTCCTAGTTTCTTATATCTTTCCTAGGGGGAATAGATCTAAAGGTTCACTAAAGGTTTAAACATAAATT
Organism: Mastomys coucha; assembly: GCF_008632895.1. Taxonomy (NCBI): domain Eukaryota; kingdom Metazoa; phylum Chordata; class Mammalia; order Rodentia; family Muridae; genus Mastomys; species Mastomys coucha. Next base: position 60,205,146 of record NW_022196891.1, read on the forward strand.
CAAACCATGAATTGAATAAGAAGTTTATAACAGAGCATGCTTACATATGTATCCATTAAGACTAGACATTCATTATCTGTCACTAATTCTATAAGTTCATGGAGAGTTAAAGATCATAACTAAGTTACCATTGAAGTTTTGTGTAGATAAACCCAGTCTATATTTCATCTTCTGTCCTTTCACCTATAATAAATTGTTAGTTCCCTTTTTATGATTTTTGATTAATTGACTTACAACCTCCTGGAATGTGTTTTAAGCTGTAAATGCCCTTTCTATCTCAGGAGCAATTAACTCATGACACTTGAAGACTGGCAGAGTTCTAATTGCAGTTTTAATACCAGGACTTAGTAGCAGTCTTATTATAAAAGGCTTAGTAATCACTAGTATAATTTTAGGAATTCTTATAGAATCACCATTAAGAATTAAGAAATCATCTATTTGTTTATATGGCATCACTACAAGACAGTACATCATTGTTCAGCAGAAATCTGCTCAAAAGGGTAAGCTAATACTTAGTGATTGTTATATATATTTAATAATAACAGGAAAATCATATCAATAGCAGGAATCTTTCCTCAAATGTAATCTCTTCCATCTTGCCTAGAAGAGTAAATCCATCATGGCTTTACAGTTCATGGTAGAACCATCACAGGAAGATGATCTAGTAGTTTTTAGATTCTCCTCAATGGCTCCACAGTACCAAATTTCCTTTAAGTAAATAGAATGGCATAGAAAAAAGTGTTTGAAAACAAATTAATAATGCTTAAAAGAATTTTGTTTGTGAGACAGGATCTGACTATGTAGCCCCTGACTGGCACCAAATTTGTAGAGATCCTCCTGCCTCAGTCTCTTCCTTCTGAGTACTGGGATTTAAGGTGCCTGACACCGCTTCCAGGTTTAAGACTTCATACATAGGATTAAAGTGCCATGAACTTTGCAAACTTGATTTAAAGTGTAAAGTTTGTATTGACAAGTGTTACTGTGACCTAACTAGGAATTAAGCAGGTTTGTGGGCATACACTATAATCTGCAGTAGATCCTGCAGGCCACACAATCTTCAGCTGCTATCTAATGCTGCCTGAGGCACTTATCCCATAAGTGACCACTTATCCCATAAGTGGTCACTGCACCAAAGTCCTGCTTGTTCCTTGGTAGTACCAGTTGCTGAAATATCTACTACGTAGTTGACTTTGTTCTCCAGCTCCACCAAATGTGGCAAAATGTCAAGGGATGGTAATTGTCTCTCTCGGAGCACAGATCCCACCAGGAAACACCGCTCTCTACAGCTAGTGTATTCTTATTTTGTCCTGCTGGAATGTGAACGTATCTTTACTTTCTTTAAACATAATTGCTCACTTGGCATAGCTTTGAAGTGTTGGTTATTAAAGAGCATTATTATGAAGCAGTGCGATGCTTAAAGCTTGATTGTATCAGGAGCCAAATAAGACACACACATGCGGAGGTCTGGGACAGTATTTCCAGGATTAGCTGAGGGCAGAGGGCAGCACTTTTCTGAGGTGGCTGAGACATGAAGAGGGCTCAGGAAGTTTCAGTGCTTGGTCTGAATATATGCAATAGTGAACTCAATTTCTGGGACACAGGTTTTGCTGTATTATATGTAAAAAAAAAAACATGTTGCTAGTGGAGCACATAGACTTAATTGAAAAGCAATGATTGGGTACATACCACCAAACAATCAAAACTTTCATGAGAAAAAAAGAAAAACAGCTCTCCTTTCCTGTTTAATGACCTCCAGCAAGGCTGCTCCCATTCTTCCATTAACTGCATTGAGAGAGATGTATGTGGGTATCTGTGTGGCTGTTTGTACACATGAGTGCTGGTCCCTGCCAAGGCCAGAGGTGTTGGGTCCCCTTGGAGCTGGAGTTATAAGCAGTTTTGAGCTACTTGCTGGGAATTGAACTCAGGTCCTCTAGAAAAGCCACATGTGTTCTTAACCACTAGGCAATCTCTCCAGCCCGTCTAGGATTACCCTTGATAGTTGGTTGGAAGTGGAATATAAAAAGAGACACTCACTGGGTTTTTATAACAAGGTAAGTCTGGAAAGTAGTTCTGCCACCTGCATCTGAGTGAGGTCAGGTAAGAATAACACTGGTCTAATCATAGAGACACCCAGAAGTCTTAAGACTGTAGGTAGGGGAATCCCTAATGGCAGGAGGAAAGTTTGGTGCTTACAGACAGGTTAGATAGGGGTTGGGGATTTAAAAGCTCAGTGGTAGAGCGCTTGCCTAGCAAGTACAAGGCCCTGGGTTTGGTCCTCAGCTCTCAAAAAAAAAAAAAAGAGGACAGGTTAGATAGATAAGAACGTGTCCTCTTAATCACCATGTGTCAGATCCGCTTCCGCTTCTGTGAATTGCTGTTCAGACAGTGAGAGGATGAAATGCGGGTGTCAAAACCATCTAATTCTCCTTCCAGAGCATCTTAGGATGCTGCTGCCTGGCTTTGCTTTTGAGAAGCACAAGCTCAGCTCAGCACTTCTGTGCATCTGTGGATGCTCCTGTTGCAAACTCGGTCTATGCCAGAGTCGAAATTGACTCCAGGATTCAACATAAAACGACTTGTAAAATTTTCAGGACTTGTAAAAATTTCAGGAATCACCTCACCTAAATCCACTTCTTGCAATTGTCTTGGATGTGTTTCCAGGAAGTACCGCGAGGCCTCCAAGGAACAACCTTGATGACATAAACAAACTGCAGCGGTTATCTTTGAGGCAATTCATTAGTGAACTATGGCTTCTCCAGAAGGTAACGGGGCTGAGAGCTGGGGAAGGCAGCTTTGTGGTGAATAGCAATGCTCTTCTAGAGCAAGCAGAAAGAGAAAAATTGTGGCTAGTTGGTGGAGCTTAAAAAAATGTCTTTCTTTGCATCAGGAGGCAAGTTGAAACAATGTTACTCTGCAGATACTCTTGCTTCAGCCTTTGGAGGCTGAGATGACAGGTGTGGACAACCTTGCCCAGTTGGCATTTGTTATCCCTTATTATGTTTTAGATACAGTATATAAAACAGAAAAAAAATAAACCACAAGAAGATTCCCAAGGTTTTTGATCTTTTATTCTGATGTGGGAAGCAGATACTAAACAAGTGAATGTGTATGAAGATATTTTGAGATGTCAGTGTATAAAGCGCCAAGCAGACCTCACTGCATAGTAAGGTCTAGCCCTTTGTTCTGAAGGTTCTGCGTCTGTGGCTTCAAACATCAGGTAGCCAAAATACTGGAGGACAAGTTGCATTTGTATTCAACATGAACAAATGTCTTCTCTTTCCATTATTCCTTAAACTGTACAACATAACACCGATTTACAGAGCATTTATACTGGGTAGTAGATGATCAAATCAAGATTGTGAACATGTGTGAGAATTACACAGGTTATATGTGGATACTATGCCATTTTATAAAAGGGACTTGAGCATTCACAGATTTTGATATCCCCAAGGGTCTATGGACTCTGAGAGATGACTGTATTTACTATGATTATTTACATTCTTTATAAGACTTCTTTAGATGTGGAGATAATAGTTTGTTTCAATTATGTATGCTCTTATCTATGAAAATATAATTTATATGAAAAACTTTCCTTAAATTCAATTACTTTTCAAGATAAAGTTTACTTCTTTCCTAAAGACTGAGAGAATGTGAATGTTCACATGGAAACAGAACTGTCAGTATCCGTAAAGAATATGGCATCAATGCCAAGTGGTATAACTTTCACACAAGAATCAGTTTTCCAGTTTGAAGGTCTAATGGTTTGGATATCTTGCATCCCTAAACAACTTCAAACTTCACCCACAATTTCTTAAGTTGGTTTATCTACTTGCTTATTCTCTCCAATGTTTTGCTCCTTATAAAGGAGGAGGAGGGGGAGGGGAGAGGAGGAGGGGGAGGGGAGAGGAGGAGGGGGAGGGGAGAGGAGGAGAAGGAGGGGAGGAAGAGAAGGAGGGGAGGAGGAGGAGGAAGGAAGGAGGAGGAGGAGGATGTCATGTGTGTTCTGTGGGCTGTTCTTATATAAAAAAATAGCATGCTGTGAGTGTAAGGATGGTGCTTGTGTCTAAACTGAAAGTAGCATCTGATTGTGTGTCCGAGTGTGTATGTATGTGTGAATATGTGTTGTGTGTGTGTGTGTGTGTGTGTGAGCATGTGAGTTTGTGTGTGTGAGAGTGTGAGTGTGGGTACATGTGAATGTGTATGTATGCAAGTGTTATGTGTCTCTGAGTGCATGTGTGAGAATGTGTGTATGGGTGTATGTGAGTATGTACATGAGTGTAAGTGTATATGTGAATATGTGTGTATGTGAGTGTGTATGTAAGTGTGGGTATATATGTATGTGAGTACATGTGTGAGTGTATTTCCCTAGAGAAATTCACACATAAGAGAACACTCAGCACAGCATCCCACCGACTGTTGTCCAGTGAGTGCGTCTCTTTCCGTTCCTGGAAGGAAATCCCAAGGGGCATATGAGAAAGACCACTCTTGTTAGCTTGAAGCAATCATCTTAGAAACTCATTTTAAAAAAGTTATTGGGCTGGAGAGATGCGACAGCTTTTAAAGGCTCACAACCCAGACACCAAGAATGGGCTCTTAAACTGTTACCCTCCAAAGACTTCTTTACTCAGGCTGGGTTTTATTGGTTTTTGTTTTTTCATTATAGAAAGCTTCGAGAAAAGGTGTTTTACAGCTAAAATAATTTAAATCACTCAATGAAAAGTTTAAAATGTGGAAAAGGAAAACCTTTTAAAGAATGGTTAAAATCTGCCATTAGTTAAACAGTTAATTTAAAAATAACAATCTTCATTTCTAGTATTGCTTTGAAGTATACTCTTAAATCAAATAGTTGACACAATTGTTACTTTTCATTTATTGTAAGTATTGATGGGCCCTTAATGCAAAGCAAAATTGATATTTGCATTTTTAAATCATAACAAATTTTAGGGTAATGTTTTTATGCTTTTCTATTCTCTTAGTTTATTAAGTGAATATACCATGCTTTTACAGTGTTGTTTTTATAACTACATGAGGCTATTTGTGGTCTCCTACCCCATTTTGCTTGGGAGTGACTTGGTTTCTGTATGCAACCCCGACAGGCTGGAAGCTGGGGCTGGACACCCGCTGTGTGGAACACTGACTGCTGCTCCTTAGATCAAAGACTGAGCAGGTCTCATGTTTATGTTAAAAGTTTGCTGGATCTTCCTTTCAAGATCCTCCTCCAGTCTGGTGTTTATGGATTTTCCCGTGTTTATGTTAGATGGGCGGGTTTCGATTTCCCCTGGGCCTCGTTCCTGAGTGTGACTATTTAAACTGAGTGATCCAGTAAATACAAACACCTCTCTCAATGCAGCTACCTGGCATCTGTGTCTTTTCTTTCTCTCTTACCCGCTTGTGTTCACAGGTACCCAAAAATCTCCAGTCCAAGAAGCACCCAACAGAAGTGAGGGTCAGCGGACTAGACCCTCTACAGCTATTAATCAAATAGTATATTTCTTGAGATGAACAGTAATTATATTTATGGAAAAGGTAGTTTCCACCAAGTCTTACATTAATGAAAGTTGACATTCTAAGAAACAGACTTTTGTGGCTTTTCTAGAATATTTTGTAGGGCATTTTCTCTTGAAAAACTTGGAAAACCTTTTAGGAATGAGGATCTTTTATCTGTTTGTTTGGTTTTTCAAGACTTTTTTTTTTTCTGAAACTTGCTTGTAGATCAGGCTAGCCTCGAACTCATAGAGATCCACCTATACCACCACCCTGCAAAGAACTGGGATAATTTTAAACTGAGTTATCATTTCACTCACAGGAACATTCAAAGATATGTTTGATGTGCTAGCAAGAGTGTGATAAAGCTGGGGATGGAGCACATGCTTGCAAAAGCACTTAGGGGCCTGAGAAAGGAGTGGGCTACCCAATAGGATACAGTCTGAAAAAAAATGTATCACAAGTCTGGAAAACTCATAGCATTGATATTGTCAGCTGACACAATCTGCATAACATTTGTGAGTCTGAAAGGTGGAGTGTGTAGACTTAGGATTTATCATGTTAGTATTCTACTTACCTTCTTACTTCATCTCTCCTCCTATTGGCTTTTTTTTTCTAAACCCTAAGTTGACTCTTTTGTTTTTGAGACAAGGTTTCTCTGTGTAGCTCTGGGTGTCCCGGAACTTGCTCTGTAGCCTCAAACTTAAAGACATCCCCCTCCCTCTGCCTCCAGGGTGCTGCTATTAAAGGTGTGAGCCACCACATCTGGTTCAGAAGTACGGTATTGACAGTACCCATCTTTCTAAATTCTTAACCATCCTCAGTGGTGTGAAAGCTTTAAACGTTCATGAGGTGGTATCTCATTGCTAATTTTTTTCCAAGCTAGTCTGGAACGTATGATGTAGCCAAGGATGTTTTTGAATTCCTGGTCTTTCTTCTCTACCCGCCATGTGCTGAGATTACAGGGATGTGCCATCACAGCCCAGTTCTCTGATTGCTATTTTAAGTTGTATGCTTTCATAGATGATCTATCAGATTCTTCTATGATTTTCCCAGTGTAATATTTTCATTGTCTTTTCTGTTTTATTTATTTATTTACAGAAATTCTCTGTAATTTCTATAGAACTGTAGAGTTTTAGCTATGACAGCTTTTGTTTTTCTTCTGAGTCAGGCGCTCGTGTAACTCAGTCTGGCCTAGAACTTACTTTGTAGCCCAGGGTAACCTTGACTTCCTGGCCCTCCCTTCATTCTCTCCAAAGTGCCTGACAGGCTGCATGCATTCTTCTCAGCTGTTTCTTGTCAGCTGACTTTGTGATATCCTCCTTTGAAAAACAATTTCTGTTTTTCTGTTTTAATTTCTAAATTTCTGCGCTGACAATGTGCTGTCCAGGCTGTCCTTCCTGACTCCTTATCTCTGCCAAGTACACAATGGTACCCTCTCCCTTGTCCCTTAGCCACAGAGGTTTCTCTCTCAGATTACAATTAACTTTGCAACTTACAGGGACTCCTGATGTCCTGTGTTCCTGTTCTAACATCTCTTCTTAAATATCTGCCCTTTGAACAGGCCAGAGCATCCCCTATGATAGGTGAAGACTATGTGCTTGAGTCCTTATTGAGACTCCCTTTGTTCTGGTGATTCTGTTTGTATTCCACTAGCTTTCAGTTATTTCTTTGAAGTAGCTTTTTTCTACTTTCATGTCTACATATCTGCCCCCCACACTCAACCCAACAATAAGCTACTTGAAAATCTTTACTATTCTTTGTATGCATTAGAAACTGTTTCTTAACAGCTTCTCAAAATTCAGCAAGAATTTTGACTGAAAATACATTGTGAATGTGGTGAGTAGGTGTTAGTTTTAGAAGTAGAGGTTTCTGTTCGTAAACTACATAAACGTGGCGTATCTTTTCGGGCCTTCTTTACGTCTTTAATGGGACTTGAAAGACTGTACTTAGGACCTTTGGGTATGGGACACATTAGGGATGCGTTTATTTATATCCCTAATTTACAGAAGTGAAGTGCATATATGGCATGCATCTGCATGTTCAACAACAGATGACCAACTTAACGAAGGAGCGTTGGTACATGTGCCAGTAGAAAACCTTCACCACTATAGCCATGTTTTCAGACATGGGAGAAGTGGTACTGCTGTGCTGTGACCTCACTAGTGGGTGAAGCCACGGGGACGTAAGGCCCTTTATTATAGCTCTGAGGTGTGTCCAGAGTTATCTGAAGTGAATGGACTCTATTCTCATCACTGCCTTTTTTTTCTCCCCTTAAAGGAAATCAGCTTTGCCCTTATCACTGTCTGACTCTGTATAGGAACATTGAGAAAACAGTGCCTGAGTCAGCTAATGGACTCATCAAGCAGTGTGCGTAAGTCATATGCAAATTTCCTTCTGACTCGCAGCCTCCTCCATCTGTCAGGGTTCCTCACAGTTATTTAGGCTGCCTGACTCAGCTAAGCACGAGTGAGTGTGACGCTACATATTTGCTTTCTCGTGTAACAAATATTAATCATCTGCTTCTGTGTGCCGAATATTGTACCAGAGCTACCAAAGATATGAGGAAATAAAATTACCTTAGCCCCCAAAGGGCTTAACAAGATACATGAAGGTTCAGAATTTGGCTTTTTGGCCAACCTATTTTTAACTTTTTATGTTTCTCTCCCCAAGTCATCTCAGACTTGATTTTCAGTTTTCTCTGGCTGTCTCTCATTTGGAATTTCTTCCTTTCCTTTGATACCTATAAAACTTCGACTGATTCCTCCCAGCTTTGGGAAGATTTCTCTGATTCTCTTCCTCTAACATGCTACTAGCACTTTAAATGTAGCTCAAACTTGACACAATCTTAGTGTTGGGTCTTAAGGTTTTACTGCTGTGAACAGACACCATGACCAAGGCATGTCTTATAAGGACAACGTTTAATTGGGGCTGGCTTACAGGCTCAGAGGTTCAGTCCATTATCATCAAGGTGAGAACATGGCAGTGTTCAGGCAAGCATGGTGCAGGAGGAGCTGAGAGTTCTACATCTTCATCGGAAGGCTGCTAGAAGAATACTTGACTTCTAGGCAGCTAGGACTAGGGTATTAAAGCCCACACTCACAGTGACACACCTACACTAACAAGGCCACACCTAGTGCTACTCCCAAGCCCAAGCATATACAAACTATCACATGTTGCTTTTTTTGTTTCTTTTAGGAACTCATTTCTTGCAAAAGCAAAGATGACGTTTTGGTTGTTGCCTATACAATATACTGAATTTCTGGCCTCACTGGATAGGAAAAAAATGTAAATTCAAGCACTCATATTTTAAAAAATTGCACAGTACCAAGCTTTTGCTATTGAAGTGTCGGTTAGCAGTGGAAAAACAAGGGGGAAATTATTGCAGGACTGTTTTGAGTCACCAGCCCAGAATAATGATGTGGAAACCTTTTTTTTAATGAAAACTTAGGCTTTAGCTTCTGCTTGTTCTCAAGCTTGTGTAACATAATTAACCCATTTATAGTGGTTCACTTCTGCCACATGACTCATTTGTTTCCTCTGATTCTTTCCCAGAGTTCCTATCTCTGCTCAGTTGCCTCAGTGATCCTCCCCTGCCTAGCCATTGGCTGTTCAGCTCTATTAAACCAACACAGAAGGAGCTTTCGGCAGGTGAAGTAGGGTAGAGACAAACCTTCACACAATTTACGAAAAAGGATAATTCCAATAGGAGCATTTCCTGCAAAGCTTGGAGAAGGGCCAGGCTCCATTAGTGATAAACCACCCTGACTGCTTTGCATTTCTAGCCAAAAGATTATCTGATTTCACTGGTAGACCGCAAATTAACAAAATGTGATAACTTAGGGACCAGAAGAGTCCGAAGGCAGAAAGAAGAGCACAAACAGGCAGTGGTGCTCCTGTGAACTTGGCGTGGGCTCTGCCCACATGGCGAAAGCAGGCTATATTCTAATTCCCACAATGCCTTTCAGTCACCAGGCTTTGCTCCTCAGGGTAGGCTCCCCTGAGAATGTGCCTCTTCCATCTTGGAGCAGAGACTGAGTAGGCTCAGGTGGCCCTACTATTCTATGAGCTCCTCTCCACTTCAGGTGCCAGTTGGAAGCCCTGTACTGTGCTGGGTTCACCTGAGTGAGTTGTTGTAGATGAGGGTTCCCTGCGACTCTCCTTCCTCAATTTGTTCAGTTTGCTAAGAGTGGTTCACAGAGCTCAGGGAAATACTTTATGCTTACTGTTTTTGTAATGTTTATAATAAAGTATATTAGAAAGATAGATAAGGTGTGAGATAGGGAGATGGATAGACATTAGGGAGAAGCCCAGGGCTTCCAAAGTCTTTCAAGGTATGCTACCTTCCTAGTACCTTCAAGTGTGTAGCAAGCAGAAGTTTATCAAATCTATGCCTGGACCTTGACATATATGCATATATGTGCATATGTATGCAGGCATATGTGGAGTCTAGAGGTCAACCCTGGGGATTGTTCCTCCGATGTCCTTAGCCTCTTTTTGAGACAGGGTCATTTCTGGCCCAGAGCTTGTCAATCAGGCTGCCTGGTCAACGAGCTCTAGGTACTCTTCTGCCTTATGGCTCCAGCACTGGGATTATAGGTGCCCTGTACTGCATCAGGCAATTAAAAAGCAACCACACACACACACACACACACACACACACACACACACACACACACATCAAAACCAAACCAAACCATGGGTTCTGGGTTGGGCATGGCAGTGCACGACATTAATCCCAGCACTCAGGCAACAGAGGCAGATGAATCTCTCTGAGTTTGAAGCCATCCTGGGCTATATCACATGTTTTCAAACAGCCAGGGCTACATTGTGAGAATCCATCTCAAAACAGTGGGGGATCCGGGGATAGAACTCAGGTACTCATGCTTGCAAGGCAAATGGTTTACCAGCTGACCTATCTCCCCAGCTCTGTGACCTTTTGTATAAGGGGACAAGCAGGCCCAGATTTTAGTATTAGAAGAGGTGGGCTAAGCAGTCCTGTGGCCAGTGTCCCATAGATCGAGTCTGAGATTTGTTGTGTGTGGGAGGGGAAGCTAATGCAATTGTTTCCAGCAGGGAAATGCATGCTTTGGGAGGCTGAAGAGAGTATGAGTTTTAAGAGGCAAGAGGAGAAGCAAGGATGCCTTAGCTCAAGTAGGAGCCGAGTGTGGAGATCAAGAAGTCTAGAGAGCTTGAACTAGATGGGGGAGGTGAATGCAGAAAGGACCAACGATGTATTTTGTTTTGTCTTGAGAAGCTCAAGAAGTAAGATGATGATAGCTCTGTGAGCTAGTTCCTGGGAGAACAGGAATGATCACTTCCCGTGTAGCTCCTTCTTTGGGTAGACCTCCTAGGAAATTTCTGATGGTCAGATTTTCTTTCTGTTGATTATAATTACATAATTTCTCCTATTGCCTTTCTTCCTTCAATCTACTTCCCATCCATGTATCCCTCTCCTCCTTCCTTTGTTCTTTGGTTCCTTCCTTCCTTCCTTCCTTCTTCCTTTCTTATTCATGACCTCTGTTTTTCACTAATTGTTGGTACATGCATATATGAACATGTATATACTGAAACTGCCCGAAGTTTCAGGAACTAGGATTCTCTCAGAGGAGGGAACAAAGGACCTGAAATAGAGGGTTCGAAATACAAAGAGAAATCATGAAGTCAAGTTGAAATAGCCCAACCAAGACTTCACTTTACTTAGAATAAGCCAGGGTTTTTATAGTCACAGGAGAAAACGAAACCAAATATCTAGATTACATTATATTTGCATACTGCAAAAAAAGGTTCAGGTGCCAAAGTCCCCAGGTTTGGAAGATCTTCAGGCGGTGGGTGTACTCAGGTAGTGGTCACGCTCAGGTGGCTTCTTCAAAGACGAACTGACAGTTTGCAGAGAGCATCTGTCCCAGCTCCCCAGGTGGTAGCCTTCAAGCAGAGACTGCCAGAAGTCCGATGGCTGAGGGCAAGAGGGAGGTAACAGCTCCCCAGGTAACAATATACAAATATGTTCCTAAATATAACCTGCACAGTCTGTACAACGTTACTCATATGTATGCTTTCGGGGTTTTTGAAGGGACAGATCCACTAGGAGCTCTGAACAAAGGCCTTCTGCTTTTCTGGCTCCTCCTCTTTGGAGCAAGCGATTTCCTGTTACCTCCCCTTCCTGGTCACTGTCCACTGTTACATTCTACTTTATCAGCTTTGCTGTTAGAATTTTCTGAGTGTGGGCTGGGAATGACAGAGTGCCCTTATGTCGTCACCTTCCTGGGTGTAGATATTATTCTCATATTCACCTACCTGTTTGTGTCTCTCAATTTGTGGTAAGATGATTATTCCTGAGACCACAGAACCTATTGCCAGGTACTAGCCCAACCTCTTAAACATCCCAACACTTCAACACTCCCACACTGGGACCACGTAAACCACTTCCAAGCTCTGTTCATGGAGTTAGAAATCAACTCAGTGGTTGCTCTGGGAGAGGTGTGGGAAAAGAAAGGTGCCCAGAACACTAGGCACACTTTAAGGTGACTGCCCTGATGAATGACAACTAAGTCAATTTATAAAATTTGTCAAACTGTATTCTTAAGTGGGTGACTTATATCATAAATCAAGCATACCTTAGTATGATTTTTTTTTTAAAAATAAGCTCTATGCAGTATTTTAAATTTCAGAAACATGAATTAAATCATGTTCCTTTTACATTTAGATTAGATCAAGTCAGAAGCAATGGCCACGGCCTCTAAAGTCTTGTTTGATTTTAATCTTGGCTCTTCTACTCTTCATTATCCTGTCTCTTGAGCAATGTGACACACTATCTTTTGCTCAGGGACTTCTTGCCTACTGTCCTTGGCTTGGAATACCCTTACTCCTCCAGTTGGCATCTGAGGAGCAACTATCTCTCCTTTGTGTCTATTTCAAGGCTCACTTCCCTAAACATATTCCTCAGCACATCTCTTCTCTCTATTAGCTCATCAGATGGTTCCCTACTGTATGGTCCCTTCAAAGCCTATCTCACACTTGTCATTATTTGTATTATGGTGATGTATTTAATTTCCCATCTTCCCACTTGAATATTAGCACTAGGAGAATAGAGCTTATTGCGTACATTCATCTTCAGTGTGTAGCTGCCTACTGAATTGGTTTATATAAAATAAATAAGTGGGTTAGTTTGTTTACCCAGGCTCTTCACAGGGAGAAACTAGAGAATTCCAAAGTTTTCCCCACACTACTGCTAATGCAAAAATGAGAACACTTCACAGAAGTTCTTGTTTCTTCTCCTCCCTTTCTGATCCCCCATCCTCCTCCTCCTCCTCTTCCTTTTCTTCCATTAATTCTTAGTAGCTGAGCACATTGAAATCCTGAGCTCAGAGACTCGAGGTATTTCAGGAAAGCATATAGGAGAGAATTTGGACTCTCATGGTTCTCCAGATGCCTTTGTGTGTGTCTACAGAAATGGCTGTCACACCGTACAGATCCTTCACACCACTCGTCTGGAGGGAGCAAACTCAGCCCAAAAACTGACCCAAGAAGACTAACTTCCAAGGATGACCTCCTTCTCGTTTCTTTTTGTGTTTATCTGTGTCCAGGTACAAGTTTATGTGTACCACATACATACGAGAGCCAGCAGAAGCCGGAGGAGAGCGTTGGATCCCCTGGAGCTTGCGTTTCAGGCAGGTGTGAGCAATCAGGTGGGGGTTGGGAACTGAACTCCAGTTCTCTTGAAGAGCAGCAAGCTCTCATAACCTTCGAGCCATCTCTCCAGCTCCTCGGGGGAAGGTTTCTGAGGGCTCTGCAGCAGTCTCTCCATCACATGCCTGTTTACTCACACGGGGTTATTTTGTTCTTCCTAGAATCACTTTTGATGACTTATACCATGAGTCACACACAGAACCACATTGTAAGGCATATTGCTGTTATAAATTTACTGTAGCTATCCAGCGATGTATACCACCCCCTACTTTCTTTATGGGTATTCAGTTTCTCTCAAAAGCTCCACACTTGAATATCCAGCTACCTATGGGCTATCTGAAGTTGGATACATTACTAGGGATGACAGAAAGCAAGATGGCTACCTTCAACATTCACTCATGTAATCCCTTTCTATTAGAGTTGGTAGGAATGATATCTTAATATTTTTTTAACAGGGTATAATTTTCTGCAACAAACTATTTTATTTGTAGGTAGATGCTGAATATTCTTAGTATATAGAGAGCATCTCTCCCCAAAGAATATGTGCCTTGCCTCATGAAGTAGAAGACGCCAAATTAGTCTTTCTGAAGTTAATTTCTCAGGTGATTTCATCTTGGAACAACCAATGTGCCAATATAGCATGACTTGATATAGCTATTTCACATGGTCTTCAGAAAGCAGAGTGTATTTCCCCTTTAAATATTGAATGAATAGCAACACAGTCTCCAGTAAGCATGGTCTGTGAATAGAACAGTTGTTTTGCTTTGAGGAGTTATCTAAGGTTCTTCGGGCTTGTCCATTAAAAACCAGGCCAGCAGGGGGAGCTGCTTGCTAATGTTCATGTGTCCTGTCTGAGTGGGGCATTTCCCGCTGTTTTTCAGAATAGCTCATTTTGCTAATATTAAAATCTGGGCAGAATTAAAAGCAGAAAAAATAATTAGCTTTATATTTTATGATTCAAATATTCATCACCTGCATTCAGCCTTTCCCCATCACCTAATATTTACCCTTTCTTGTTTTCTGTTCTGCATGTTGTCCTGTATGCAAGTGTGTGTGTGTGTGTATGTGTGTGTGTGTGTGTATGTGTGTGTGTGTTATAGGATAGAATGTACATATGTAGAGAATATGTGGGTATTTCCTTTCTGAGACTGCATGACTTCATTTAATATTATATATCTCTATATATCTCTATACATCTCTATATCTCTATCTATCTGTCTGTCTGTCTGTCTGTCTGTCTGTCTATTTATCTAAAATTAAAAAAAATCTGGGTATCCCTGAACACTGAACAAAGTCTTTGTGCTGGGATTGTGGGAGGAAGTATATGGAAGCAAAACCCAAGGCTGGCCTAGCCTTACTGTGTACTGGAAGCAACCCTCCTGCCTCAGTCTTCTAAGTGTGAGATCACATGCAACAGCCATTGTATCTGCACAATTCCTCATCAGCTGTTTCATTTGTGCCTTGGCTTCAAATGCTTTTCCTATGAGAATCTCTCCCAATTCACACCTCCAACCCTGGCTTCTCAGAGCTGAACTCCTGTATCTGGGCTGCTCACTGTTACTGTCATGGGACCTAGAAGCTTCTCATGTCTGAAACAGAACTCCAGGGAACCTGGCTTGAGACTTCCTCACTCATCGTGTAAGGTTTTCAGTGAGCCTTTGCAATCTAGGCTTTCAGACTGGGGGGAGGGGAGATGTGGTATTTCTTTGATATTTCATTCTGATTGTCTATTCTCGTTCTGGAAGCTCTCGTACTCAGCTGTCCAATTTCCAAGGGAATCTGGTAAGAGGTTGACCAGTGTATGTGAGGCTCTAGATTTGACCTGCATCACAGTTAAAAGAGACAATTAAAAACCATGCTATGCTCCCCACATGGTACCCAGTTCTTAGTTTTCTTGTGATTCATTATTTTATCTTGGGTCTCACTTTCTGTAGGATTCCTGAACTTTTCTTTCATTCCCATTTT
Organism: Mastomys coucha; assembly: GCF_008632895.1. Taxonomy (NCBI): domain Eukaryota; kingdom Metazoa; phylum Chordata; class Mammalia; order Rodentia; family Muridae; genus Mastomys; species Mastomys coucha. The sequence goes on from NW_022196891.1 coordinate 60,220,284, forward strand.
TATTTTCTGCAAGCTTCTTTTCTATTGTTCTTTCAGAATATTCTGTTCTTGTACTTGGGTGCAATGATACATTACCCCTCAGAATACATAGCTCATAGTTCTTTTGATGTTAACAATGGATTGTTTTCATCATTGTTTCATTGTTTGTTTCTTTTGACATAGCATTTCATATAACCCAGACTGTTCTCATATTCACTATGTATCCTAGGTTGGCCCCCGGAAGTTCTAGTCTTTCTGTTCCATGTCCCCAGCACTAGAATCACAGATGTGCACCAGCACACCTGGCCTCAGGCATTGCTTTTGCTGTTGAGTTTCTCAAGTGTTACTGAGAGTGGCTTGATTCTTCTGTCTGGCCAGGAGGTCTCTGCTGTTTCAGTTGGAGTCTTTGCTTCCCTCTGTCTTTCCTCGTAGTTGCTCCTCTTCTCTGCTTTTGTCTCTTAGTAGCTTTGCTGGCACCAGTGGGCCATTTGATCCTTCTTTTGCACTACTTGTCACATGCTAGGTAAAGTTCTTTGAGGTCACTGAAGGAGACATCCTTACCTGGTACAAGTAGGATGACTCCAGGAGAACTAGAATGCAAATGTGTGGGTATTTTTGTGTCTCTTTTGCAGATGTGTATATTTTTGTGTCTCTCCTGCAGAGTTAATGTGTAGTTAATTACTACAGAGACTCAAGAGTTGCTTTGTATCCAGTGTATCAGCTGATGTGTATCCAGTGAACTCGGTTCGGAAGATTGAAATGTTAGAACACATGTGTATACAAAAGGGTAGTCCCCCCAAAATAAAAAATAAATGCTTTCAAGATGAATTTATTTATTAATTCATTTTTATCTTTATTAAAGTAAAATGAAATATTTGAAGTTAGTAATTTAAAAAAAACAAAATTTCCCTTCTTTTGAAGGGTTTCCTTTAGAGCAGGTACATTTTCAGAAATTGCACCAGAGAGCTCTGAAAGAACCATTTTGGTTCTGTTTCAAATGTATTTTGATATTGAGCAAGAGATTTTTTTTACACTGGATTAATGTTAATTTCCTTGAGTGTGATCTTCCAAAGTCTGGTCCAGCTCTTAGTCTTCTTGATAGTGCATGATTTTATTTAAGCTATTCTTTTATAATGAACTATATGAATTCTGCGATCACTGACAGGAGACAAAGCGATTTTAATAAAGTAGTGGGTTTGTGGATTATCTTGGGAGTCTTCATTCTCAGCTAGGAAGTGGAAGTACTCACAGTTGCTTCTCTAATCCTTTATAAACATCCAAGCTCAGGCTCACTCTCAGACTAGATAATAACTTCTCCCAATGAACTGTCCACACCACATTCATGCCTGGTTGACTTTGCTGTCTCCAAGGCCTGTTCCGAAATACTTGATCAGCAAAGGTCAGCTGGAGCTGAGCTGAGTTTCTCTAAGAGACTATTTCTCAGTAATTAGGATTAAAGGATTCCAGAAATTGGATCCTAAGCTGCATCCCAAGCTTAAGATGACAGCATATGGCCTGCAGGCCACACTTCACTTGCCACTGTGGTAAGTGTCTGAAATTGAAAAATCTTCCAGAAGAGTTCTGTACCATCAGACAGCACACTTACAAACCTAATACTCCACTCTCCTCTTTGCACTTAGGTGGTGGACATGCATATCTAACTGGCCTCTCATGCCAATTATTTTTCTATTATTTAGTGTGTGAGTACAGGTGCATGTGTGTGCACACACATGGGTGTGTATATGTTTATGGAGGCCTGAGGACAACCTTGAGTGTTGTTTCTAAGCTTTCATGTACTTCTCTAAGATAGAGTCTCATAATGGTTTGGAGCTTGCCAAGTGGGCGAGGTGGGCTACAAGGAAGACCCGTGGCTCCACCAGTCTCTACCACCCTAGTGCTCATGTTACACTCACCACTCCTGGGTTTTAAAATGTGGGCTCTGGGGCTCAGACTCGGGTCCTCATGCTTGCAAGGGAAGCATTTTACTAACTGAGCCATCTCCCTCATACTCCCTCACACTGATTATTTTTATTTAAGGTTCTCTTGCATTTCAATATTGGATCCCTGGCTCTTAGGTCTTGCTTAGGACTGAACCTAAGCAAAAGTTCTGTCACAGAGCTACAACCTTAGCCTATTTAACTCCCCCTCTCAGATTTGTTTAAGTTAAAGTCAATTATATAAAGAGATATGACTCAGGGGATGTCTTAGGTTCTTAAAGAATAAGAAAAAGACACCTAACATATTTGGATTGATTTCATATTTTAAAATCCACTCTCAGCAAAGATATATGTGATGATAGTAATGAAGGTAATTTTGATTACAGGAAACTATTTCTCATTACAAATGAAAATGATGTTTTATGAAAAGTTAAGCCATGTAAATGCTGTCTTTACATGGTAGAAAGGTGGAAGGGCAAATACATTCCTGAAAAGTCAATGAAACAAGAAGCAGCCTTGCTTCATGACAAGCAGCCCATGGAGACTGATTCGGGTTATTCTGTAACTTGAACAGAAGGCATTATGTATGTGCCAGTGGTGATGTGAAATATATTTGGAAGAAAACAAAATTGGCATGCAGGTCCAAGCTCCCAAGTAAACCCTGGAGAGTTAACTGTCTTCATTTCAGAGGCTGACTTATAAGGCATAAGCAGCAAGCTGTCACTCAGCTGAAACAGCAGCAAGCACTGGGACATCTGGCTCATTGAGGATTGCCACCAAGGAAACCTGCCCCTCCAGTGTAGTTCCCATGCATCAGAAAAATGCAAATGTGTTACCTCTACAAAATACTGATCTGACCAATTTTGTTAAGAGTTTAAGGGAGAGGTCAGAACTTAGTGCAGCTGAGTGGTGCAAACTTTTCACACCAGCACTTGGGAAGCAAAGGCAGATGCTCTCTGTGAGTTCCGAGTTCAAGGCCATTCCTGTCTATCTATATAGTGAGTTCTGGGCTAGCCAGTATTACACAGTGAGACTTTGCTTTAAAAAAAAAAGAAAAAGAAAATAGTGAAATTTGGAAGAGAGGCAAAAGTATAGTTCCACTTGTCCATCTACCTCTTTATCCATCCACCTGACAACCATCCACCGAGCCACCCACCCACCTACTTACCAGCCTACCTGTTATCCATCTTCAGTTGAACATCTGCTTTATTATTCCAACATCTATTTATCCAGTCTCATCTCTGAACACTGAGCCAGATTTTGTTAATGTGTCAGAAAGGAAAAGAGATACAGTGTTTGTCTTAGTGGTGCTTTATAGCCTATTGGTTGTGATCAACAAGTTAATATAACCAATGGGTATAAGCTAGTACAAGAAGGGTTTTGATGCAAAGTCAGGGTGCAATGAGGAAAAAAAGAATAATGTGATGCTAGACTTAGTCTGTGAATTAGGTAGGACAACTCTCACAATAGAGTTTTCCCCCATAGCATTTACGTTTAGTAAGATGAGAGATGATGCAGAGGTGGTTTACAATATATGGGAGAGTGTCTATAGGTCATAGACTAATTCTATGCCACTTATTTTATGTAAGCTACTAATACAGCCACAGATCTGGGTCCTCTATATCTCACCAGTCCCCTGTGCCTGATGATTGCATGACAATGAAGACAATGTCCATCAATGACAAAGTGGCACAGGACAGCCAGCAGATCAGGAAGGAGTTTATAAAATTGGTGATAGTGACATTTGAGAACAGTGAAGCCACTGGTGAATTTGAACGTAGCAAAATTAAAGCATAGACACTTTCCCATTCTTATTGAAAATAGATTCTCCTCTCATACAGTATATCCTAAGCATTGTCTCTCCCCCTTCCCTCCTCCCAGTTCCTCCATACCTCCCCCTCCCCTAGAGCCATCTCCATTTCTGTCTCTTATTAGGAAAGAATAACCTTCTAAGAGATAACAACCAAACATGACAAAATAAAACATAGGACGAAGAAAAAACTATCATATTGATCTTGGACCCAGTGGAGAAGAGGAGGAGAGGGGTCCCAAGGGCAGGCATAGAAGTCAGAGACCTACTCGGTCTCACAGTAAGGAGTCCCATTAAAAACTAAGCCAATAGCTATAGTATAGATGCAGTAGACCTGCTGTAGACCCATGTGGACCCTGTGCTTGCTATTTCAGTATCTGTGAGCTCATATGTATCTTGCTTAGTTGATTCAGAGGACCTTGTTCTCCTAGTGTTCTCCATCCCTTCTGACTCTTACAATCTTTCCACCTCCTCTTCCACTGGATTCCCCTGAGCTCTGAGGGGAGGGATTTGATGGAGACCTCCCATTTAGACACTCTCTTCATGTAATGTCTGACTGTGGATCTCTGCATCTTTTGCCATCTGCTGTCAGAGGATGCCTCCCTGATGATTGGATACAACACCCATCTATGAGTATAGCAGAATATCATTAGGAATAATTTTATTGATACTTTTTTGGACTAGTAGTATTTAGTTTTACCATATGAGATGGTTTGAATGAAAATGGCCCCAGAAGCTCATAGGTAGTGGCACTCTTGGGAGCTGTGGCCTCATTGGAGTAGGTGTGCCCTTGTCGGAGTAGCTATGGTCTTGTTGGAGGAAGTACATCAATGGATTTGGGCTTTGGAAGCCCAAGCCAGACCCATGTCACTTTCTCTTTCTGCTGCTAGTGGATCCAGATGTAGAATTCTCAGCTATTTCTCCAGCACTGTGTTTGCCTGTGTGATGTTATGCTTCCTACCATGATGACAATGGACTAAACCTCTCAACTGTAAGACAGCCCCAATTAAATTACTTTTAGAGTAAGCATTGCTACAGTAGAAGTGTCTTTTCACAGCAATAGACTCTGAACCAGGACATCCTAAGTTTCTGGGCTATCTAGTGTCTCATCTTGGTTACTCAAGCAGTGTCAGGTTGGTATCATGTTTCTCTTTTGGTTGCCTATACAGTATCTTCCTGTACCAAGGAGACTAGAGTTTAGGGGTAAGGTTCCATCTAGGCACCAGGTCCACCTCTCCAGTTTCAATGAATTATATGGGTGTTGTCCTCAGCAATGGGGGTCCCACTGTCAGTTTTTTGAGAGCAACCCTTTGTCTCAGCAACAGTCTGGATTGTTTGGTACTTTCCATGAGATCCTGTAGCAGAATTTTCCCTGTCCAATTAATTTAAATATTAATACAACAAGAAGCCTGTGATTGGACATGGAAAAGGGAGGCAGAGCTAAGAGTTTCAGAGACAAGGACAGGGACAGGAAAAAGGGGTTTGGGGGAGGAAGGAAGATGGAGGGAGAGGAAGAGGATCCAGATTCCTCGTGACTGTAAGTAGCCACAGGTAGCTATGAATATCATAAAAGGATAGAATAATTGGGATAACTTATATAATCTAGGTGGGCAGCTTGTATCATTATCAACTGGCTCTGAAATTATTGTGTGGGCATCTTGTGAATTGAGAATTTATTGATGTATAAATCTGACTGATTAATTATAAACTTTTAGAGTTTTGATTTATTGAGTTAAGGGGCTTTGTGACAACTAGCCACAGGGGGTAAATGGCTGAGAAGGAACAGCAGCTCTGAGGCAGGCAAGCTGGAGCTGGGAAGACTGCTCATGGGGCTAGCCTAGAGGCGGTGAGACTGTTGGGGCAGAGAGTAGCTCAGTTTAGCGCGGGATGGTGTTACTTTTTTAATATTTCCTGCAACAGGACCCCTTTGGGCATCAACTCAACTGACTGCAACTCAGTCTCTCCACTGGAAGACTTGCCTGGCTACAAGAGAAGGCCAGCTGAGTGAGACGGTTTTCCCCATTCCCGAGTCCTCATTAGGATCACTTTCATACATCTCAGGAAGCTTCCACTTGCATTAGGTTTCCACACTACAGCCCCCTTCCCAAATGTTCTCCACTTATAGCCATTTCTCCATGTACTCTCTCCCTCTAACCCATCTCCCTTTCAGTCCTATCCCTCCTGCTCCTAACTCTACTTGCCCCAAGCCCACTGGTAAAATCTATTCTATTTCCTCCTCCCAGGGAGATAGATGTATCTCTCCAAGGCCCCTCCTCTTTTCCTTACCTCTCTGGGTATACAGATTATAGATTGGTTATCATTTGCTTAGAGGCTAATGTCCACTTATAAGTGACTACATACCATATTTATCTTTCTGGATATGGCTTCCCTTATTCAGGATGACTTTTTCTAGTCCTATCCATTTGCCTGAAAATTTCATGTCATGTTTTAAATAGCTGAGTTACTACTTTATTGCATAAATATACCACGTTTTCTTTATTCCTTCTTTTGTTGAGGGACATCTAGGTTGTTTACAGTTTCTTGCCTTTACAAATAAAGCTGCAATAAACATGGTTGAACAAGTGTCTTTGTGGTAGAATGGAGCATCCTTTGGGTATATGCTAAGAGTGATATAGCTGGGTCTTGAGGTAGATCAAATCCCAACTGTCTGAGGAACCACCATATTGATTTCCATAGTGGATGTACAAATTTGCACTTTCACCAGCAATACAGGAATAGTCCCCTTGCTCCCACATCCTCATCATCATAAGTAACTTGTGTTATTTATTTATTTATTTATTTATTGTTTTTATGAGACAGGGTTTCTCTGTGTAGCCCTAGCTGTCCTGGAACTCACTCTGTAGACCAGGCTGGCCTTGAACTCAGAGATCTGCCTGCCTCTGCCTCCCAAGTGCTGGGATTAAAGGTGTGTACCACCACTGCCCAGCTGTAACTTGTGTTATTGATCTTAGCCATTCTGACAGATGTAAGATGGAATCTTAAAATAGTTTTACTTTACATTTACCTGATGGTTAAGGATGGTATATATTTCTTTAAGTGTTTCATAGCTATTTGAGTTTTTTTCTCTATAGAAACTTCTGTTCAGATCTGTTTCCCAATGTAAAATTGGATTGTTTGGTTTTTGATATCTAGTTTCTTGAATTCTTTAGATATTTTGGATATTAGTCCTCTATCAGATGCGGAGTTGGTAAAATCTGTTTTTATTTTGTAGGCTGCCACATTGTTTGACTGATGGTGTCCTTTGCCTTACAGAAGCTTCTCAGTTTTATGAGGTTCCTTTCAAGCACCCAAGTTATGGGTGTTCTGTTCAGAAAAGTTGTCTCCAGTACCAGTGTGTTCAAGGCTATCCCCCACTTTCTCTTCTGTCTTGTTTGGTGTATTTGGTTTTATGTTGAGGTCTTTGATCCACTTAAACTTCAGTTTTGTGAAGGGCGAGAAGCACGAATTTATCTGCACCCTTCTACATGTAGACATCCAACTTGACCAGCACTATTGAAGTACAGTTGAAGATGTCTTTTTTTTTTCCCAGTGTCTTTTCTGATCTTTATCAAAAATCAGGTGTTCATATATATGTGGATTTGGATTTATGTCTGGCTCCTCAATCTGATTCATTGATTAATGTGTCTGTGTTTTCTTTTTTGTTTTTTGTTTTTCTAATACCATGCTGTTTTTATTAGGGCAACTCTACAGTGTAGCTTGAGATTAGGGATGGTGATACCTCTGGAAGTTCTTTTATCATACAGTATTGTTTTAGCTGTCCTGTTTCCCCTCCCCACAACAGGAAAAAATGTTCAGAATTGGCTTCTCAAGATCTGCAACCAATTGTGTTGGGATTTTGATGGGGATTGCATTGAATATGAAGATTGGTCTTGGTAGGATGGGCATTTTTACTATGTTAATCCTACTGACTCATGAGCATGTGAGATCATTCCATCGACTAACATCTTCTTCAATTTATTTCTTCAAAAACTTGAAGATTTTATCATACACCCCTTTCACTTGCATCATTAGAGTTATCGCCAAGATATTTTATATTATTTGAGACTATTGTGAAAGATGTTGTTTCCCCGATGTCTTTCTCAATTCACTTGTAATTTGCATAAAGGAGGGTTACTGATTTTTTGAGTTAATCTTGTATTCAGCCACTTTGCTCAAAGTGTTGAGATGGGTGGGTGCCTCCATCCCTCGCCCGGGGGGCATGCCTATCTGCTGGAGGTAATCTCTACAGGCTCTATCTCCCCCTTCTCTGTGCATTTCGGCTAGTGTCATCCCCATTGGGTCCTAGGAGCCTCTCATTTCCCTGGTGTCTGGGACCCTCCAGTGGCTATCCTCATTTCCTTACCCCCACCCAGCTACATATTTTTATTCAATTTCCTGATCCCCTGTACCTGTCTCCCATCCCCTGATATTGCCCCCTTATTTCCTCCCCCTCCTCTTTCCCTCCCAGGTAACCCTCTTCCTCCATCTCCCTCTATGATCATGTTCCTCCCTCAAGGTAGAACTAAAATATTCACACTCTGGTCTTCCTTCCTCCTAAGCTCCATACGATCTGCGGGTTGAATCATGGGCATTATGAGATTTTGGGCTAATATCCACTTACCAGTGAGCACATACCATGTATGTTCTTTCACCTGCTAGTTATTAGCTTGTCCAGTTATGGCTCCTGACAGCTAATTCAGGATGATATTTTCTAGTTCTGTCTATTCGTTTGCAAATTTTGTGAAGTTATCGTTTTTAATCAAGGAGTTGTACTCCATTGTGTAAATGTAACACATTTTCTGTATCCATTCTTCTGTTAAGGGACATCTGGGTTGTTTGCAGCTTCTGGCTATTATAAATAAGGCTGCTATGAACATAGTGGAGCATGTGTCCTTGTTTTATGTTGGAACATTTTTTGGGTATATGTCCAGTAATGGTATAGCTGGGTCTTCAGGTAGAGCTAGTTCCAAATTTCTCAGAAACCTCCAGATTGATTTCCAAAGCAGTTTTACCAGCTTGCAGTCCTACCAGCAATGGAAGAGAGTTCCTCTTTCTCCACATCTTTGCCAACTTCTGCTGTCACCTGCATTTTTGATCTTAGCCATTTTGATTGGCGTGAGGGGAACTCTCAGGGCTATTTTGATTTGCATTTCCCTGATGACTAAGGATGTTGAACATTTCTTTAGGTGCTTCTTAGCCATTCCTCAGTTGAGAATTCTGTGTTTAGCTCTGTACTTCACTTTTAAATAGGGTTATTTGGTTTTCTGGAGTCTAACTTCTTGAGTTCCTGGTATACATTGGATAATAGCCCTCTATTGGATGTGGATTGGTAAAGATCTTTTCCAATCTGTTGGTTGCTGTTTTGACCTATGGACAGTGTCCTTTGCCTTACAGAGGCTTTGCAATTTTATGAGGTCCCATTTGTCGATTCTTGATCTTATAGCACAAGTCATTGATGTTCTGTTCAGGATCACTAGCTTTGTATATATTGGTTATTAGCCCTCTATCGGATATAGGATTGGTAAAGATCTTTTCCCAATCTGTTGGTTGCTATTTTGTCCTATTTGCCTTACAGAAGCTTTGAAACTTTATGAGGTCCCATTTGTCAATTCTTGATCTTAGAGCACAAGCTATTGGTGTTCTGTTCAGGAAATTTTCCCCTGTGCCTATGTCCTCAAGACTCTTCCTCTCTTTCTTTTCTATTAGTTTCAATGTATCTGGTTTTATGTGGAGGTCCTTTATCCATTTGCACTTGAGCTTTGTACAAGGAGAAAGGAATGGATCAATTTGCATTCTTCTACATGCTGACTTCCAGTTGAACCAGCATCATTTGTTGAAAATGCTATCTTTTTTCCCACTGGATGGTTTTAGCTTCTTTGTCAAAAATCAAGTGACTATAGGTGTGTGGGTTCATTTATGGGTCTTCAATTCTGTTCCATTGATCTACCTTTGTTATGTCCAGTATTTCTGTTTAGGTTTTTCATATGACCTGTTCATTGGTGAGAATGGAGTATTGAAATCTCCCACTATAAGTATATGAAGGTCAATATATGGTTTAAGCTATAGGAGTATTTCTTTTACAAACTTGGGTGCTCTTGTATTTAAGACATAGATGTTAAGAATTGAAATGTCATCTTAGTGGCTTTTTTCTTTGATGAGTATGTAGTGTCATTTGCTTCCCCTTTTAATTAGTTTTGGTTTGAAGTCTATTTTGTTAGATATTAAAATAGTTATATCAGCTTGCTTCTTAAGTTCATGTGCTTGTAGTATCTTTCTCTAACCCTTTTCTCGAGGTAATATTTATCCTTGAGGTTGAGGCATGTTTCTTGGATGCATCAGAAGGATGGGTCTTGTTTTTGCATTCATTCTGTTAGTCTGTGTCTTTTTATTAGGGAACTGAGACAATTACTATTGAGAGATATCAATGACCAATGATTGTTGATTCCTGTTATTTTGTTGTTGTCGTTGGTGGTGATACTGGTTGGTGTGCATGTGCACACGCGCTTCCCTTCTTTTAATTTTGATGTTATGAAATTATTTATTTTCTGTGTTTTTGATGTATGTGGTTAACCTCCTTAGGCTGTAGTTTTCCTCCTAGTCCCAGAAGAAATCTAGATTTGCAGATAAATATTGTTTAAATTTGATTTTATCATGGAGTGTCTTTTTTTCTCACTCTATGGTGATTGAAAGTTTTGCTGCATATAGTAGTCTGGGCTGGTATCCGTTGGGGAAAGGAAGCTTGGGGAATCAGGTCTTTGTGATCTGTTGGGGATGAGGTCAAAGACAAAAGGGAGATAGTAGATGTTTTCCTGTTACAGAGCTGGAAATGGGACTGGAAGGATTGGTTTTCGGGAGTAGTGGGAGAGGTGGGTCCACCTTTAATCTACTTGTTGAGGATTGGCTCTTGGGTTTCAGAGGATCCCTGCTGTGGTTCGGTCTGGCACAAAGCAGTGAGTTCGGGGGTGGGGGTGGGTGGGGGTAGGGAGGTCAGAAAGGGAAGAGCTATGGAATCCACAGGACATGTGGGCAGGGGCGGGCGAGGGAAGGCTGTCTTGGTTGTTCTGCTGCAGAGTTGGGGATAAGACAGGTATTGGATTTGGAAGGGAAGATGGAGTGGTGAGGATCTTCAGTTAGCTTTCCTATTTCCCTGTTCTGCTTAGCTGTGTGTTCCTAGTGAATGTCTGCTGGTGTTAGAGGCTGGGATAATAGAATGAGTTGGGGGGAGAAGATCTGTGATTTTGGGGACTGAGGTCAGATAGGAAAAGAAGACTACAATGAGTTTCCTGCTACAGAGCTGGGATGAAACTCCATATAGAAAAAAATAGATGAAAATGGCATAGAGACAGTTGGCAAGCATTCCAACATGATACACTTTTCAAGAGACATTGACAAAAATATGAGGTAAAGTTTGAGTCACTTGGTAAGAAAAAAAAGTCAAACTTTGACTATTAAAATTACCACTAATCTTGGGATAGAAAGATGTTTTGGCAGGTTAGGAGATTGTCTCCAAGCCCCATGACCTGAATTTGATCTCTAAAACCAGCATGGTTGACAAAGAGAATAGGCTCCCACAAGTTGTCCTTTGACCTCCACACGTACCTTATGGCATATGTATGCACACACCTAGTAAATAAATGTAACAAAAGCTTTTTAAAAATCACTCATCTTCTATTCTAGTCTTCAAAGTAGTGCGAGACTAAGGATTGTTCTAAGTCGCTGTCATGTAAATTGTCATAAGGCACTACTTGTTGTCTGACAATACCAATTATAATCACTATGTTGCTAAATAAGACAAAGCACACTTAACGTTCACAATTTTTAGCTTCATTATGTTGAAGTCTTGATCAAGCCTCTTATTTATCATTTAAAATGCATTCAGTTATGCAGTTATGCATATGATGGCCATTTCCTGCTACTGTCTGTTCTTTGAGCACTGGAGTCATGGCATGTGGTAACCACAATATTCAAAGATCTGTTTAAAGTGTAGAAGTAGCAAGGAGGAGGAGAAGTAAGCAAGGGAGGCTCTCTGGAGGAGGCTGTGCCACAGTGCTCATGTTGGGGCTTCAGTGACAGGTACACTGAGGTTGCCTCTCAAGGCAGCCTGGGCTTTAGGGGTTCAGATCCCTGGGTTCTCTCCTATTTGCTGTGCGAACAAGGAAGAGTTACTTCTCTGACACTTTGATTTCTTATTTGAAAATGTATACATAGGAAAAAATATACAGTATATTATATATCTAGGTTGTGGTGAGGTAACAAGGATATCTTTATTCTGCTTGCTTCCTAAGGGACTCGGTGAGAGACACCAAAAGCATAGACAAAGACTTTTGTCTGGGGTTGGTCAGCTGTAGTTAGTTTGAAGGTTTGCGATTAAGTGCCCCTTGGACTGGGGAGTTGTCAGGACCTAGACACATTAACCAGCTATCAAAGAAGGGATGCCTCTAGTGCTTGAAAACAATCCTCCGTAGTTAATGTTCTCTTGCTGTTGCATGTTGGAGGGCACACGTAGGGAATGGTGATGCGGGGCCCAGGGACAGAATAGCAATACAAGCCAGAAAGCATTGCCATGGAGAACTCATGGGAAGCAAAGGCCACACCTCCTGGTTATACCGAAGGAAAACAGCAACAGGAAACAGTGGTAGTTTTCCAATCTTTTAGTTCAGAGGATGGAATATTGCAAACAATCAGCAGTTAGTTTACTCTGAATGACATCCTCTGCATGGCTCAAGCAATGCTCATTGCAAGGTGCCTGTTGTTAGTGCAAGCATTTTCTACATGAGGTCACAGAGGTTAAATAATTTGGCCAAGGCCTCAGAGCTCACAGCGGAGCTGGGATCAAAATCCAGGTCTCCTTCTCATTTGTTCTGGTTAGTTCGTATGCCTCCCGGTTAGTCATCCTAAGCAGCGTACCTGTGTCACGATGACCCAGCAGTTACAGTTCCTCTGATTGCCCCGTGGATTGTCTTTTACTTAAACAGTAACCCTCGGTAGAGTGTCCTTGTTTGTTTACAAGGCTAAATTAACTTGAGGCGAGGCATTATGTTGGCAGAACAAGGACAGATGAAGTCAGATGAAAAATGTTAGTCGATGAGTCACTACTTATTCATCCGATAATCAAATATTTACTTAGATATGCTTTGTATTAAGTAATGCTTAGAATAAAATAATGACAATCGAGAAGGCTCCATCATTTATTATAAGATACAAAACATCAAGTGGCAGCTGGGTTTGGTGGGACACTTTTTACACTGCAGCAATCAGGCTGAGGTGGGAAGATCTCTTTAAGAGTTCAAGGCCAGTCTATACCAAGAGTTCCAGGCCACCCAAAGCCATATACTGAGACCCTATCTTAAACTAAAACCCAAACAAAAATACTCCTGAAATACCAAACCCCACAAAACTCTAAACTCCCTCAAACAAAAAGTCATGTGATTCTACACATGATAGGTATTTTATAATTGTCAGCCTTGCACAACTTAAAATCATCTTGAAATAGATTCTCAGTGGGGATTAACTAGCAAAGAAAGACTTTATTCCCTCAGGGTTTGACTTTTTGGGGTCATTATGTTTTGTCTTCTTTATCACTTGGCTGCACGCTATGGCTAGTGTTAGGTGGCTATTTCTAGGAAGGCATTTTCCTTTTTTAACAATTGCTTTCTTCCTTTGCTTCTTTATGTTCCAAGACAGTAAATCCATTGTTACCAGTCTTGGGAGGCAGGCTCTTCATTATGGTCCCCCCCTCCACATCTTTTAACATAATCTCTATATTGAAACCTTATAGGGTGCTGAGATGGCTCAGCAGATAAAGGTGCTTGCATACTATGCTCTGTTTCTTGAACCCACATAAAAATAGAAGGAAATGCACTGTGTAAAGCTGTCCTCTGACCTCAACACATGTACCATGGGATGTGTGCACCTCCACATTACACACACACACAGACACACACACACACACACACACAAATACTACTACTACTACTACTAAATAATAATAAACAAAATAATTCACAAAAAACAATTTGAGTTTCATCTTGTTTCTTCCAAGACCTTCTTAGATATAATAATCATAATGTTTATTTAAAACAATTTTAGTTAGGGGTTAGAATCTGCGTTAGAAAGCGATATGAAAACGAAGGGACTGAAACCAAAGTAGAAAAATCCTGAACTCTTGGTAAGAGATGATTGGACACGAACTTGGAAGACATCATGGGAAGAGAGTAGGCATGCCCAAGATACTTGAGGCAGAACTCTCATGCCTTGATGCATCCCTCACAAGCAATCATTAATCTTCAGCAATCAGTAATGAGGCATCTTAGACCATTTCCCATCATTACAACAGAATATAGGAAATGGGTAAATGAAGTTTATTTTATTCATGGTTCTGGAGGCTCAAGGGCACAGTGGCAACTTCTGGTGGGAGGTTTGTACTATGCCATTACATGATAGAAAAGTCAAAGGGCATGAATAAATGCACCAAAGAGTGATGAGATCAGAGGCAGCCTTGCTTTATGACAACCTGCCCTATGGAGACTGATTCAGGGTTTGAAAGCAGCACCAATCTGTTGAAGAGGGTGTCCCAGATAACTTCCTCCATTGCCAAACTGGGGACCAATTCATGAATTCTGGGGGATGTGCCATAGCATTCGGTAAGGGGGAAACCTTCCTTGTAGCTTACTTTGCACCAATTCAAGAAAAAGTGAAGATTTGTAGATAAGTAAGAGAGAGACAAGCAGGGCAGGTACTCCCCAAGCTTTTAAGTAATGTGAGAGGGAGACAGGCTCAGGGGACTTAGGAACAATTCGAGTTTTTAATGGTTTCACGGTCCTGTCCCACTGGGTCAGGATGGCATTTCTGGCTCCATCCCATCTTCCAGGGCCCACTAGGCGGTATTGGTAAGGGGTACATGGTCCAAAGAAAACTTCCCAGGCTAATCTTGGATCCTTAATGAACAGAAGTGGAATGTTGGGTTTTGCACCTATGCACTGAGTGAGCTCATCCATGTAGGAAATGAAGTTCAGTTTGTCTTGACTGGTATCTTTAAGCACACCCCTATGGGAAAAAAATGAATAATATTCATTAGCACCCACCCACTGTTCTGCATTTCCCAAGTTATAAGATCAACTCCCTACCCTACTACTTTGTTACTGCTATATTAGGACCAAACTTCATTTGGGAATGCTTTTCTAAGTTGGAAAGAAATAGCAAGAGGGGTTTATTTAGCAAGCGTAGCTGTAAGGCAAATTCTTTGTTATAGGAGGTAGGAAGAGAAGCACTTAGGAAATGGCTTTTGGTGTTTGAGCAAGACATGAGGCTAAAGTCTGGTCTGTCCAAATAAGATGTTGTTGATGAAGGGCTAGATCAGAAAGCATTTCATATGTGGACAGGGGAATGAATAATCCCTGCTACCTGAGTCAGGAGGATTACTTGAGTAATCAATTACACAATGGTATTTAAAGCCACAGGTCAGGATGAGGTAATCTAGGAGTGAGATCTAATTTGGGGGCTCATCAATAAGGAGGAAGATGCTATAGAGGCAAATGCAGACAGAGACCAGCCTGTGAGGAGGGAAGTAATTGCATTCAGAATGGAATCCTGGGACCATGTAAAGGCAAGGCAGGAATACAGGGTCAGATGCTCCACGTCACAGGTAGATGAGTAGAATTTACTAGTGATCTCCTATAGCGGGCTGTACTGCATACCTTTTAATGAGCTGCTCCTTTTTAGTGGCTTCAGCCATCAGTTTCTGAGGTGGAGGTATGCTACAAAGTCCTGTGAGGAAGATCGCAAGCAAAGGTAAAGATGTTAGCGTCTCTTTTTCTGCATCCTCTCATTTCTGGCATTCCTCTGCTCCAACCTTGGAACCCAGTAACCACAGTACACAGGAAACTTCCTGGATGCAAAATCCCATTAACCAGGGAACTTCATTGTCAGATTCTCAGATGGTGTCTGGACAGCTCAATCCTTAGCCCCTCGCCACCCACATCAGACATCACATCGGCTCCAACAATTGCTATAGTTCCTCCACATCTACTGTCATGTTCCCCTTTTCCTTCTCAACATAATCTCTATTACATTGTGTAACGCTCCTACATGACACTTGTGTATGTGTGTGTGTTTTAAAGGCACTTGTTTAACTGAAAATGCTCTGAGTGACTATTTTTGGACACATCTTTTGTTTTGTTTTTGGGAGGTCTCCTGTGGGTCAGTCTCAGCCTTGGAGGCATTCTGTCTGTCTGTGTATATTGTGAGGACCACCTCTGTCAGGACTCAGTTCAGGAAATGAGCTGAGAGAAGAGAAAACCGAATGCTTTCGAGAACACTCCAAGAGAACAAGTCTTGTGACCTCAGATTCTTCAAAAACATGGGATTATTCTTGCAATGTGTTTTCGTGCTCCTTCCAGGTATATCAGATGGGAGTGAGTTTACTTCAGGCTACCCATTATTGTTTGCAGTAGGTATTCAGTTAAATGTTTAAACTATCCTTTCTATACCTCTATAGAAAAATATATTTTTGGCCATGCGGAGCTTGTCCTTGTGATTATATACAGCTTGAACTCATGAGAACTTTACTCATTCAACCTTTTGTAACCCTCAGAGTATAAACTGAGGTTCTAAATAAAGTTGGCTATTGCATAAGACTTCAGTCTGCCTTATTGATTGGTTCCATTCTCCCAGGTCCCACAGACTCTAGAGCAGTGACTGATGAACCTTCTTAGGACAGCTTCAGACCTTGAGCTCTACTCCTGTTCATTTTACTTCTAAACCAGATTTTAGCCTATCACCCTGGGCTCTGACCCTTCTCTCTAATGGCCCAGCTCCAAGCCTCTAAAATCTCATTCTGTCCCTTTGGTTTTTCTGGAACTTTACCCTTCCCTACTTTACGTGAACCTGTCCAACCCCCACCCCCAGCTTTTCTTACTTGCCTCGGGCTACTTGTGACCTTGATAATCCATCCGGTCCCCCATCCTCTTCTGGTCAGTTTCGCTCTGCCTGCTCCCAAATGGAAGCTCTAGACTCATTACCCTCAGAGTTAGGTCTGAGCAACTCTGTGCTATGTTTTCTGCCAGGGTTTTGTTATCTTGTCAAGCAGGACTCTGGTTGCTGAAGTGCGTCTTGGAAACCCTCCAGTGGACCACACAATTACTTATACGGTGTGAGCCAATCCAGCTGTGTCTTGCCAACTGTATCATTTTAATAAGCATTTTACAGCTCATTATTTATAAACAACCCTAGGTATCTGAGAGTCTTCTGTGGTTTTAATGTAATTGGGTAATATTGTAAAAGCACTTTAATTGGCTGTAAAGAAATACAATTTTTTTTGATAATTTAATGAAAGGTTGTGATTCTTTTTCTTGCAATATAAGGACCTTCTAAATGTGTTTTATTTTCTCCTTCTTTCCATTCAAATAGCATGTCTGCAGTCATGCTTGTGGTGCAGGCCTGTGATTTGAAGTGCTCAGGAGACTGAAGCAGGAGGGTGACAAGCTCAAGGTCAGCTTGGAAATTTTAGTAAACTCTTATCTCAAAAAAAAAAAAAAGAATAAAGAAAAGAAAAGAGAAAGAAAAAGAGAAAGAAGGCTGAGAATGTAACTCAGGGATAGAGTGTTGGCCTGGAATGTACAAGAAAGACCCTGGGCTCAAACCCCAGCACTACAAAATACATATTCCCACATGAATAACCAAATACATATATATATATATAAATTGAATATTTATTAATCTAGGAGAAAACAGGCTGCTTTTAATAAATATGTATTACTTTTTTTGTGTTTGAGTGTTTTGCCTACATATATGCATTGGATCCCTTGAAACTGGTAGTAAGCTGCCATACAGCTGTTGGTAACTGAGCCTGTGTTCTCTGCAAGAACATAAAGTTCTCTTAGCCTGTGAGCTCAAGTCGTAGGTTTTCAAGTGTGGTTGATATCTATTGTAATTACAGTGTGAGATTACTGGTGGTGGTTTTTATTTATTAAGTATAACTTATTTGGCCCAAATGTGAAAGCTATTTATATTTAAAAACAACTTGGCTGCAGTTCTTTAAAACACTTGCTAACCTAAGGGGTGTGGTGGGATGCCAACAGTAAGAGCAGCATGTATCACTTAGTAGGCTTCATGGTGGGCAAAATACTCTGCCAACTGCTTTGTAGAAAGTACCCATTAAAAAAATCCTTGATGGGTTGGAGAGATGGCTCAGTGTTAAGAGCACTTGGATGCTCTTCCAGAGGTCCTGAGTTCAATTCTCAGCAACCACATGGTGGCTCACAACCATCTGTAATGGGATCTGATGCCCTCTTCTCTCTCTCTCTCTCTGTGTGTGTGTGTGTGTGTGTGTGTGTGTGTGTGTGTGTATTACATGAATAAATTAATCTTGAAAGAAGATCAGTCATGGTAGCAAATGCCTGTTGATTCCAGCACTCATGGGGCAGAGGCAGGCAGATCTCTTGAGTGTTTGAGGTCAGCCTGGTTTACAAAATGAGTTCCAGGACAGCCAGGGCTGTCACACAGAGAAACCTTGTCTAATTATAACCTGCCACAACCCCAAAACAAATAAAAACAAACAAGCCCCCAAACCCTCCAAAACAAAGAACCTTGACAAAAATATTATATAGATGAAGGACCTGAGATCTTAAGAGATCTTTATAAAGTTGATGAGTTTCAATGCTGGGGTTGGACCCCACAAACTGTGTCTCTAGACATAGCTTCTTGAAATGATAACTGACATCAAGTGATGCCAAAGGTCAAATATTTTATAGGCATGTGTGAGCAGTTATGAGTTAGGATAGAAAGACAGGGAAAATTGTGAGGATGTGGGTCTGGTTGAAGCATCTCACCAAATGTCTAGGAAAGGAGTAAAGCCACACTTCAAAGTAATATAGATTTAGGTCTTAAAGCAGGGTTTGTTGTTAGTTTGACATTCTTTTCTATATTAAAGGACTCTTGTCTCTATGTGGACAACTTTCAGAGCAATTCTTATCCCATCCACAGAATCAGCATAGCTTGCCCTCAGTCAGAGGGAATGACATATGCACATCCCTTATAATGTCACACACATATATGATTAATTGCTCATTAAGTATGCTTGTAGTATTTTATATTACCTTAGCTCACATCTGTTTGACTTTAGGGAAATGGTAGGCACTAAGACTCAATTGATAGCATTTGTGTTTAAATAAAGCAAACATACCTTTGAATACTCTTGTGGCCCACCGTGCTTGGAACTCTGTGCCCACTAAGATAGACCCATTAAGGCTGATCAGGCCAATAATGGCTAATGTTGTTCTCTCCAAATTTGGGGGAAAGACTCTCTTGTATAGGATGATTTTCTTTGTACAAAGGCTTCTGAGAGGCTCTTCAAAAAAGGGAAAAGAAAATTCATATCCTGTAGTGAAGATCACTGCATCAATGTTGGCTTCTGTTGTCCCATCTTCAAAGATGACAGAAGATTCTGTAAAATCCTTCACGCTGGTTTTCATGGTGACTTTCCCACAGAGGATGCAGGTTGGTAGTTCATCATTCACAATAAATTTTGGTTTTTTCCTTGGAGAGAGGAAAAAATATTCACCATAGATACTTACAAGAGATGTAGCAAATGATTTTTCTTTAGTTATTTGAACTAGATTATCTGCCAAGCCAAGGAAGTGAGCTAACCAGTGTTTAATGTGAAGTTGGGAACCTGATACACAATCACTGTGTTTATAATATGCTGCCTCCTTACTACCTGTAAGAGGCAAGTAGAAAATGACTTTTTCCTGACTTGATTTACAATTCCCTTAAAAATTATATTGAGATACATATAGAGATACAGATAGATAGCAAGATAGATAGGAGGAAGAGGAGGATGAAGAGGAGAAAGAAAAGGAGGAAGAGGAAGAAGAGGAGGAGGAAGAGGAGGGGGAAAGGAGGAGGAAGAAGAGGAGGAAGAAGAAGGGGAAGAGAAGGAGGAAGAGGACAGGGAAAAGGAGGAGGAGGAGGAGGAAGAAAAGGAGAAAGAGGAAGAAGAAGGGGAGGAAGAGGAGGAGGAAGAGGACAGGGAAAAGGAGGAGGAAGAGGAGGGGGAAAGGAGGAGGAAGAAGAGGAGGAAGAAGAGGGGGAAGAGAAGGAGGAAAGGAGAAGGAAGAAGAAAAGGAGGAAGAGGAAGAGGAGAATTTGCAGGGGTCGGCTCTTTCTTTCTATTACATGTTCTGAGGAATGGACTTGGGATCTCAGGTTTGATAGCAGGCTCCTTTATGAACAGTCTCACCAGAACTTGCTTTATAACTCTATCCATCAGAATTTATTTCTAGGACAGTGTTTCTGTTTTTGGTTTCTTCCTGTTTTTCTTTTCTAGTGTGGAGATTGAACCAAGGGCCTCACATGTACCAGACAAATGGTTTACCACTGAGCCATACCCCTAGCATAGCAATGCTTAAAGTATGAGCGTAGAATATACAGTCAACCATTTGATGATCAACTTGGGGTTCCACATCACCCAGGTCCCCTGAAGTTATATTAGGTCAAGAGGAAGTCAGTAAGTAATTATTCATCTAAAATTAAAAACTATTCATCTATTTACATGGATAGCTATTTTCATCATTACACAATCACATCAGACATATGGTCTCTATAAAATTGACAGGTCATATAATCTCTGCTGTATTTTTTTATACTTCAAAAATAGATGTTGTTAAAGAGTATTTGAATTAGGCGTATATTAAAATCGCATTTAATGTTATGACATGAGGTTTAAAGTTTTTCTTCTTCTTTCCAATATATAACTCTATATAATAGTATATTAAGACACATTGTGTCAGGGGCTCTTATTAGGAATTCCTCCTCTAGTCACAATCAGACTAGGCATTTTTTATTACATGTAGTGAGAACCAAGACATGGATGCTATAAAGCATTATATTTTTGGATAGTAGCAGTGTCAAGATGCCTCAAAGCAAATTTAAAATTTCCTTTCAAACTGGAATCAAAAGATTTTTCTTTCATTTTATTCTAGCATTGTGAATTTACTAATATGGGTACTAGGCAGAGAAGCTGCCGGTTTTGAGAACTGCTATGGAAATTGATGGAAAAAGTCTTTTTTTTTTTTTTTTTTTTTTTTGGTTTTTCGAGACATGGTTTCTCTGTGTAGCCTTGGCTGTCCTGAACTCACTCTGTAGACCAGGGTGGCCTTGAATTCAGAAATCCACCTGCCTCTGCTTCCCAAGTGCTGGGATTAAAGGCGTGCGCCACCACTGCCTGGCAATGGAGAAAGTCTTAAGGAAATAAGTTTATAACAGGAGAATCTAAGACAATGATATAGTTATTGAACATGTAGAGTTCTGAATAATACAGAATGAGAGACATTGATTTAAAATTTCCCATCAGAAATCCAAATCAAAATGACAACAAGATGCTATCTCACTCCAGTTAGAATGGCTATTGCTTTACTAAAAATGTGGGTGAAGGTATAGAAAAAGGAACTCCTGGTGGGCATGCCAACTGGTTTAGCCAATATAGACTATAGCATAGAAGTTCCAAAACATCATCATCATCATCATCATCATCATCATCATCATCATCATCATCATCATCATCATCATCATCAACAACAACAGCAACAGCAGCAGCAGCAACAACAAAACCCAATCAAACAACCAAACAACAAAAAAACAAGACTAGATCTATCACGTGATCTGTCTACTCACTTCTGGGAATATATCTGAAAGTAATAAAGTCAGCAATCCAAAGAGACATCTGCATCCCATTTTACTATTCATAGTAGCTTAGGTGTAGAGTCAATTTCAATGCCCATCAACAAATGCATGAATAAAAGTGTGACACACACACACACACACACACACACACACACACACACACACCCCAGAGTATTTTCAGCCTAAAGAAGAATGGAATCTTTCATCTACAGAAAAATGGAGAGACTCAAAGACTGTTACATGAAATACATTAAGCTAAAAAATGTAGGTGTGGCACGTTCATTTATGTATGTGGAAGCTAAGAATAGTGACTATTAAGGATGGAGAAGGATGACTACTAGGGAGAGGTAGGAAAAAAAGGACATTGGCTTTGAACAGTAGATGCTACGTGCACGTATAGAACTCCATTGATAATTAAAATTTATACATAGTAGTAAAAACAGTGAGAATGAACTGAAGCCTTCCCATAAAATAAAAACTTGAGTACCCTTTTTCAATGCTTAATCCATAATTCTCATGGTTAAGTATTTTATTCATTTGCCTCTCTTGAATCCAGTTTATAAAACGTGAAGGCAGAACTTGTACAAGAAAATTGCGCCATCTTGTATTCATCATATTGAAAGGGTAGCCACCACCTGAGGCACGGCTTAGAATCCAGGCACCAGTTCTAGTGCTGAGAAACACCTACAAGGAAAAATGAGAAGGATAAACACATGTCCTTTGCTTTGTAGTATTTGCTTTGATGTGTTTAAAATTATATTCTGGTTCTCTAACATAGACCTATGTGTGACCATATGTTCTTGTTGTTATAATGTTCTTGTTGTTATAATGCTACAAATGCATCATTTAATTTACACATATTAGGTGTCTTCATTATATCATGTATAACATTGTGAACATTGAATTGTAGTATTTGTAGCTATAATATGTTGGTCTGGTGATTATATATGTGTTTGGGGTACATATGGGTGCAGATATGTGTGAATAAATGTATAAACTCATTCAAAGGCCAGAGGCCAGCCTCTGATGTCATGTCTTAGGATCTATCTACCTAGTTTTTTGAGGCAGAATCTCTCACTTGGGCCTGGCGTCATATATTAGGCTAGGCTGTCTGTCTGGCAAAGCCCCAGAGATCTGCTTTCCCAGCAGTACATACATGCTGGCTTTTTATGTAGGCTCTGAAAATGGAACTCTGAACCTCATGCTTTTGTGGTAAGCATATATTTGTGTGACTGAGCTAGCTCTTCAGGCTCTGGTCTGGCAGTTTTTAAACATATGAATAATAGAGAGTTAAAAGGTTTAGAAAAACAATTGTAACCACATTAAATATAAATCTATTCTTTTGAGTTCTAGTAACTTTCCTATATATGATGTACATGAAGTAGATCTCTAACTTGTGAGTTGTTTGGAATTTCTAAAATCATCAAGCATGCTTACATACTTATATGACTTGAAGATTGCTTTTGTGTTAAAACAAAGAACAGACCTGATTTCTAGTAGAAGAGTTGGAGACATTTGGCAAACAGCCTTATCACTGGGTTCTAACACAGGGTTTTGACAGGATCACAGAGGGTTTATGTAAAAGAGAGATGGCTAGGAGTTGGTTACATATGCCCATAATTCCAGATTTTGGGAGTCTGAAGCTCTTGCTTCGGAGCCTGCTGAGACTATGTAGTGAGATCATAATCTATGTAGTGAGATCATAATCTATGTAGTGAGAAAAGTATGAAGTGATTTCAGGGAGAGGAAAATAGAGTGGGTGTGCAAGCTGGAGAGAGGAAGTCAGAGAGGCAGAGAGGGAGGGAGAAAGAGAGGAGAGGGAGAGAGGGTATGAATGAGAGCCTTGCCTTCTGTGAGGCAGGTTGCCCAATTGGTCTTATCCCTAAAAGATCATGTTTCAACAATGCCTGTGATTAGGCGTCCACGTAGTTTTTCTGTAGTCTTTTGGACATAGTCGAGTTCTGTGAAGTGTGTTTTCTGAAAGAGCAGACCAAGAGTGGTTTTGGGGCGTTCCCCCTCTTATACCAGCATAGTTTGCCAATTGGGAAGGCATTTATAGTCTTGGCAGCTTCTCTGTAGCCACTATCCATGCTGATGGAAATGGAGACACTGATTCAGAAATAGTGTACCTGAGCTGCTATTCCACTGAGCTCCACTGCGAGGTCCCCTCCTGTGTTTCCAAGACCAATCACCAGGATGCGTTTGCCCCGAAAGGCATCTGGAATCCTGTACTCTTGGCTGTGTAGGATCTGTCCTTTAAACTTATGGATTCCTGAGGGAAGAACAGGATGAACCGACCTGAAATACTTACGTTGTAATTCTGCAGTACGCAGCGGTAGGGAAGCACGTTGGTTGTATCACTACTTGCAGCAAGTAGAAGCAGGAAGATCAATTCTTCCTGGAATTGAGTGAGCCCAAGCACAGATCTCGTACAACCTGCCTGGTTAAAAATACTTTTCGGAGCTGGAGAGAGAGCTCCGTGGGTAAAGGCGCTTGCTGACAAGTCTGATAACCTGGGTGCAATTCCCAGAATCCATATGTTGGAAAGAGAGAAATGACTTGTGCAAATTGTCTTCTAACTTCTGTCTGTACACTGTGGTATGCACACTGTGAATACACATGAATATAGTAAAGTTCCCATAAAATAAGCTCATGGATAAACATGAAGATCTGAGTTTGGATCCCAGCATCCATGTGAAAGGCTAGATGTGGCCTCACTCATTCCTGGAACCCGGGAGCTGTTGGAAGTGGAGACAGGATGTTTCTGGGACCTGCTGGCTTTCAATCTAGTGGAAGGGTCAATGAGAGACTGTCTCAAAGGAATAAGATGGAAGATGGCCTCAGGACACCCAGCATCCCCCTCTTACCTCTGTGTGTCTGCACGCAGGCACCTGTTACCCCCAACATGTGTATATGGTGCACAATAAATACCATGGTCACATACATATATAAAAAAATAAAAGAATCAAAACTTTACTTTCTAGTTGCTTTCAGATCTTGACAGAATGGGGACAGTTTTACTACATTTTAGTAATTCTTACTTCCCTAATTTTATTTGCCATACCTGAATTTGAATGGATATTAGGTTTTTAAATATCTGATTATGATCTCAGAGATGAAAGTTTGCCAGTCATGAATGTGTTAAAAAGAGTGTGCTGAACTGGTTGGTTTCAAAGGGGATTTCAAAACACCCTGGTCTGAGAACTATAATAGGTAATTTTAAAAGAGTAAATGTATTCATTTAGATATATAATTTCTGTTTTGTTCCCTTTAAAACCCACCTGTCAAGCTTCTGTATTCTCTATGTCAGGTTTTTGAATCATAGACCAGCCCTGCTTCATAGGACCTATAACTTACCCCCCACAAATTAAACAGCTTTTTAAAGATGACAGATGTGATATTTTAAGTCTTGTTTCTTGTTTGATTGCTGTACTTGAAGTAGACATGTTGGGCAAGTCTTCAACATTTATATTAATACCTAAATAGTAACACTGCACACTAAAACCAAACTTCTTCCTTTTCTTTTTTTTTTTTTCCATTTAAAGTAATTCTGTGCATGCAATTTCCAAGCAAATGTAACATGGTCTATAACCCCAGGGAAGTATTTTCAACTATGAGCAAGTCATTTTTCTTCTAGAAGAATTCAAAAGAGTAGTGAAGGTCTCAGGTAGAACCGACTCACCGGGGAAGGACTCCAGAGGTAAATGTGGGCTCAGGAATTGCCCAGTGCAAACCATAACAGCGTCAAATACAGCTCTGTCCTGTTGGCCCTCTGTCTCTGTGACGACATCCCACTGGCCGGTTTCAGAGAAGTCTGGGCGCTTTGTTACACTGCGCACAGTAGTCTGTAAGCAAAAGACGAACTGGGATAATAACCGTCCTCTATTTTAAATGGACCAACTGATGGTAAGTAAGGTCTGTGAATATCAGCTAGCTCATTCTTAGTGAAGCTAAGTATAGCCTGTGTAGTCTCGTAGATGGTCATATGTGGACCGGGGACTTAGCTGAATCCCTTCACTGGAAGGATAGAGCAGGACTTACTCTTGATGAGAAGAAAACGAGTTATAATTCCTGATGCAGAGAGGAATCTAAAGAGCAAGCTTTCCTCCATCATAATTTCTATGTTGGGAGCTATAGTCGTTTCTTCCCAATAGGTTTCATGAATAGAATTATTCTTACTCTATTCTCAAGAAAAAATGTCTCGAGTTCCATCCTATACGATACTTTGACATTTAAAGGAGGACTCAGGAAATTCAGCATTTTAATACTTTAAGTAAGGAATAGCAAGGAAAGAATTACCTGTCTTACTCACATCAAGAGAAAAAAAATCAAGGAGAAGTCTCCTTAATCATTTCATTTCCATAAGAATGCTGACCAGGCTGGCCTCTGTTCATGAATGTTCCATAACCCAACCTATCTTACCTTAAACTGAATGTATTTCAGGAGGTCAAAGTGCTCAGCAAATTCTCTGAGGTAGTCCCAAAATTTCTCATGGCTCATGTAATTGGGGTAATCTTCTCGGAATGGGAAGTCACTGTAACATGACATTTCCTTGCACACATTTGTCACTAGTGACCTGTAAACCCTGGTCATCCCATCCTTGGAAGTGTCCTGTAGTGGAGATACAGTTAGTAAGAAGAAGAGAAGGCACAAGGTAGAAGAGAAGATTCTCTCAGTGGCCTTGGGGGCTCATGGGTGTCCGGCTTCGAGGATTCAGAGCAATTAACATTCCACTTGTAATTGTAAAACGTTTTTGAAAACCCAGCATTGGGGGCCCATGTTGCCATGATAAGGCATCCTTATTGGAGCTGGAATAAGTAAATGCGGTCTCTTTGCCCATCACAAAGAAGCTAGTGACAATACACAATTGCTCTTAAATGATTCCACAGATGCAGGGCTCCTGGTGAGTCTTGGCTGGCTGTTCCTTCTTTGCCTGTCATGGTGACTCCCTCCACTCTGACCATTTCTCACCTTGCCTCTGTTCCGGGAACTGCTTGATAGTTTTCCTCATTATATTCTATGCTTACTTACTGATTGCATTCCTTCCATCAGCATTGAGACTATCAAACGTTAAGTTTAGGAACGAAGCCCAGCCTCCTCATTAGCCTTCGCCTGCCCCTCCCATCTTAACCATAGGGAAGATTTATCATGTGCTGGTAACCTCTTTTTATTCTCCTGTATTTCTTAACTCATTCTCTGGTCTTGGCCTCGATCACTCAAAAAACAAAACATCAAAGGCATCTGCCCGCTAGGCATCCATGAGCTTCGTACGTTTGAAACCAATCTCCATCTCTCCCTCTCTCAAATGTGTTCTTTCCCTGTCACATGCCCCTAGAGGCCTCCCAGGACTCAACGGTTTGCTGAAGGTAACTGCTGGGGCCCCACAGCACTGCTGAGCTGCATCTTAGAGCTTCTCACACTGCACTGCAAGGACCTCTTTACTGTTTCTGTTCTTTTCTCAACTACGTGGAGGGTGGTGGGGTCCCTGTCTGTTTTGTATACCATCGTATCTGGCCAGACATGCTAAGCACGTGTTGAGTGGATGAGTCTTTCATAACATCTGAACAATGTCTGGGAGTTGGCTAATTGCTGCTTAACTCCAACTTCATCCTCATCCAGTGTGTGATCCAGTCACCAAGACTGGGCAGCTTGCTGGATGTGACACTCTGCTACTTTTAGAATTTCCAAGTCCAGAAATCATCAGAAACCTCCAAACTATGCTGATATTATTATCAGATTTCTATTCTCTTCTCCATGCCCATGACTAGGCCTTGCCTATTTCTAAGGCTCCGTACTTGTCAGACGGCATCCCACATAGCACTTATCACACACATATTTAGCTTGCCACAGTGAACTCCTGTTTGGACCACCAAGGCAGGCTAATGCCACCACAAGTGAGCAGAAGTGGCCCATGACTGGATTATGGGTGCTGAGATGGGAAGATGAACTACGCACAGCAAACTTCCACAGTCCGCCGAAGTCAGTACTTCTCTCAAAGCAGGTGGGCTCCAGGTTCTCCTCCAAGCAGCACTTGATAGAGGACAGGCCACTTACACCAGCTCCAATCACTGCCACTTTCTTGGCCATGGTGCGCTCTGTGTGAAGGTCAAGGAAAGATCTGTATGACAGTATTGGAAGAGAACCCTTGACATAGGTCTCAGCCTAGGCAGTGTTGGTAACGCTAAATGTTGTTAATGTTAACTGAAAGCTCTTATTTAATCTTTGGATGGGAGTTGAATCATAGTTTGATTAAAAACTGCAGGCTCTGGAAGTCAATGGTTTTGATTTAAGTAGTGGCCTTTCTGCTTGTTAATTGTGTGATCTTGAGCTAGGTGTCACTCTTCTATGTGTCTTGCTTTTTCTCATCAGTTAAATGGGGGTGACGATGAAGATCACTAGGGTTTTTGTGAAGGCTAAATGACTGGTATGTGTTGGAATGGATCAGAAGTACAAGTGCTACTAGTAAGTGCTCAATTAAATCCAGCTGTTTACTATTACTGTTTTAATTACTGAGTGTAACTAGGACATTAGCTGCATAGGATGTCTATAACCCCTCAGTAGTAAAGGGACTTTTCACTATCATCTTGCTTCTCCAAATCTCCTAGAGAGACGGCTCAGTGTTTAAGAATGCTGGTTATTCCAGAGGACTTGCATTCAACTCCCAGCACACACATGGTGCCTCACAACTGGCTGTAATTCCAGTCCCACAGGATCTGATGGCCTCTTCTGACTTGGCAACTCAGCATGCACACAGTTCACTTACATATATACAAGCAAAATGCTCATATACATCAAATTTGTAAAAAAAACCAAACCTTTAGAAAGCAAAGTTAATCTAGAGAAAATATTTTGAAATACACAAAATGCTACTATGCTTAATATGTAAAATAAGCTTATAAATTAATAATAAATAGAAATTTGTATCAGAAAATGATCTATTTTCAATAAAAGAGAATACTACTACTAATAATAAAAATAAAATTCTCAACTGAGGAATACTGAATGACTGAGAAGCACCTAAAGAAATGTTCAACATCCTTAGTCATCAGGGAAATGCAAATCAAAACAACCCTGAGATTCCACCTCACACCAGTCAGAATGGCTAAGATCAAAAACTCAGGTGAGAGTAGATGCTGGTGAGGATGTGGAGAAAGAGGAACACTCCTCCACTACTGGTGGGATTGCAAGCTGGTACAACCACTCTAGAAATCAGTTTGGCAGTTCCTCAGAAAATTGGACATAGCACTACCTGAGGATCCAGCTATACCACTTCTGGGCATATACCCAGAAGATGCTCCAACATGTAATAAGGACACATGTTCCACTATGTTCATAATGGCCTTAATTATAATAGCCAGAAGCTGGAAAGAACCCAGATGTCCCTCAACAGAGGAATGGATACAGAAAATGTGGTACATTTATACAACAGAGTACTACTCAGCTATTAAAAACGATAAATTCATGATGTTCTTAGACAAATGGATGAAACTAGAAAATATCATCCTGAGTGAAGTTTGCACTCAGTGATAAGTGGATATTAGCCTAGAAGTTCAGAATACCAAAGATACAATTCACAGACCATATGAAGCTCAAGAAGAAGACCACAATGTGGATACTTCAGTCCTTCTTAGAAGGGGGATAAAAATACCCATGGGAGGAAATACAGAGACAAAGTGTGGAGCAGAGACTGAAGAAAAGACCATCCAGTGACTGTCCCACCTGGGGATCCATCCCATATACAGTTACCCAACCCAGACACTATTGTGGATGCCAACAAGTGTTTACTGACAGGAGCCTGATAAAGCTGTCTCCTGAGAGGCTCTGCCAGTCCTGACTAATACAGAAGTGGATGCTAACAAGACATCCATTGAACTGAGCACAAAGTTCCCAATGAAGAAGCTAGAGGAAGAACTCAAGGAGCTGAAGGGGTTTGTAGCCCCATAGGAGGAACAATATGAACTAACCAGTACCCCTCCAGAGCTCCCAGGGTCTGAACCACCAACCAAATGGAGGGACCCATGGCTCTAGCCACATATGTAGCAGAGGATGGCCTTGTGGAACATCAATGAGAGGAGAGGCTCTTGGTCTTGTGAAAGCTTGATGCCCCAGTGTAGGGGAATGCTAGGACAGGGAAGCAGGAATGGGTGGGTTAGTGAGCATGAAGGGGGTGGGAATGGGATAGGGGGTTTTTTGGAGGGGATAAAATTTGCAATGTAAATAAAACATCTAATAAAAAATCAATTGAACGAATTGATGTTAATGGGCAATTTATCCAAGGAAAGAATAGCATCAGTCACAAAGTGTATGAAAACCTGTTCGATTTCATGACTAATGATTTCATTAATAATACAAAGCCTGAGGTAATAATTTCTAGTTTTCAAATATGAAGTTTGGAAAATGGAGCTATATCTAGTAAAGCCTGAACTGCAGCAGAGCAACTCTGTGCGCATGCTCCACTCATGAAAGGCGGCAGAGCAACTCTGCGCATGCTCCACTCATGAAAGGCCGAAGAGCAACTCTGTGCGCATGCTCTACTCATCATAGTGGTATTTGCCTTGGGGAACCAGCAGGGTATCCGTGTATGAGGACCACGGGTCCAGCAAAAGAAATCCAGCACGAGTTTCCTCGCCACTGCTCTGAGAAGAGGAGTCTGCCCATAGGTGCACTTCTGTCATTTGAGCCAGCACAGCGTGTGCTGCTGAGCTGAGTGCTTCAGACATCTTGTGACCCTGTCATTGAGGCTCTCTCTGTACCTTTGCTCAGTTTTGAGGGACTTCTCAGGGTTTCCTGTCCCAGACTTACTGCTGTTCATCTCTCTGTGAGGTTGGGGTTCCCTGTACATTGCTTATTTCCAAATCTGTACCTCTTCCATTTCAATCGAGATCATTTGGGAGTCCCTTGGTTTAGAGTGAGTGAGGGAGTGAGGAGACTGGACCTCAGAGGCAGCAAAATTTGAACTTTGCTATTGAATGACAACAGACCCATAGGTTCATATATGTTTTGTTGCCAGGGAGTGGAACTATTTGAAAAGATTAGAAAGATTAGAGGGTGTGGCCTTCTTGAAGGAAGAATGTCACTGGAGGTGGGCTTTGGGGTTTCAGAAGCTCGTACTAAGCCTAGAGTCGCTCTCTCTGCTAGTGGATCAGGAAGTAGCCCCAATCTACTGCCTGCCTACTGCAGTGCTTCCCACCATGACTATAATGGAATAAACTGAAACAGTTAGCAAGCCCTCAATTAAATGTTTTCTCATCAGCGTCGGCTTGGTCATGTCTCTTCACAGCAATAGAACAGTGACTACAACAGCTACTGAGAAGTTATTGGACCCTACCATAAAAAAACAACCCAACAAAACAACAACAACAACAACCACCACTCTACCAAAACACTCCCAGGTGTACCACTGGTAAAATATAAAAGCTACCTGTGTTAATAGACTGTGTAAACAATATCATATGCTTACATAAAAGGACCTGACACAAATAACTCATCCTTCCACCCTCTGACCCTAGGAGAGACAGCTCCTGTAGCTTCTTGTTTCCAGACCAGCAAGTTTGGAAACAAGCGACCAACATGGCAAGCATACATACCTGTGGATTCCCTTGAGTTGTGAACACTGGAATGGCGTTTAAGGAGGGACAAATGGCCTTCACCGTGAAGAACACTCGGATTTCTGGGTGAAGGCTGGAAGTCTCAGATCTCCACCGCGCCCTGTCTTTGAAATGACACAGGAGAAGTGGTTGTTAGTTAAACTGGTAAAGTGAAAAGTATGTTAGTGGAACAGACCAACAGCAAAGGAATTCATTCACTATTGTGCCCAGTCTAGAGCAGACTATGGGATAAAACTGGACTCTACCACTACTTTCAGGATTGGTAACACTGGTAAGAGAAACACATCTGTCCACTTCAATATTAGTATTTAAATACCATGACCCTCCGATGGCGGTAGCCATTTGAAAATGTGGTTTACTTTAGTAAGAGAAAGTTATAAGCAAGATGGAAACAGAGACCTGAACTGTTTTTGCCTCTAGCCAGGTATGTGGCCTTGGCCAAAATTCTTGAAAATATACTTAAGGTAGTTTTTTTTTTCCTCTCAAGTTTGAAAGAAAGTATTTCACCTGAGATGAAATAACTCAAAATAAAAACAAATCCACAAAAAAGAAAGGGAAAAAAAAGCTGCAAGAACCCCAAACAAAAATGAAGACAAAAGATCCCCCCAATTCACCAAACAGCCAAGCAAAATCCAGCTATGAGTTAAAACTTGAAGGCCTAGGAAAATGCACAGTGTGGTATCTCTGTCAGTTCTAAGGAATGCTAAAACGTGAGAAAGACTGCATTGCTCTCTGGCTAGAAAGGAGACCAGAGTTTCTGAACTTGGACCTTTGTACAACAACCAAACCCCACCTCAGACTTGACAGGACAGTAAATGCTTCCAACCTATGGAGTGCCACAGCTAGAATATCTGGGAGATTGCCATGTGGCGATGTACTAATTAATCCACCTTATCACCACCGAGTTGTGTTTTTTCTATCTGGGTTTCCAAGTGTAACTCACTACACTTGTATCATTCTAAGATCAGAGTGGGACCCGCTGGATGACCATGTGTGACCGATACGGGACCTTCCCTTTAGATAGTCTGCTCCAATTTTCTATCTCCTTAACCCTATTGCTCTTACCTTAGTCAACGGGTTTAAGAAGCGAACCATATGCCTTCTGCAAAAACCACACTTTCTGTTCACCTTCCACAAGAGCAGTTTCTTGGAAAATTTCCTCTTGAAGGAAAAAAAAAAAAAATCCAGGGCACTTACCTCGCAAACCTAGAGCAGGTGAGAAGCCAAAGGTGAGAGGTCAAAGGTAGAGTTTGTTTTATAAAACACAAGGAAGAAGTTTCAATCTCAGAACCTTGTCCTAAGGAGGAAACAGAGCGCTGACTTTACTGACTTTGCTCATACTCTCAGTTTAACACAAAAGCCGTGGCTGCTTCTGCCATGCCATAGACAACAGGGAGCTGTATTAAGATGACAACAGGGAGTTGTATTAAGATGAACTTGACACTTCCGCAATCTCGGGGGAGGGCGGAGTGACGACTTAGAATTCTGCTTTCAGATTGGAAAGAAAGAAAGGAGTCCTGCCCCTTTCCTACACCCTCCACTGGACAAGAGCTAAGGGCACCGGGAGGCCGGGCAGTTATCACTGCTGCCTTTAGAGGGCGCCAAAGTTTCATCCTTCTTAGTGACACCCCGATTTCATTCTCCATCTTACTTATATATTTTTTTCTTGGAGATTTCTAATATGTAGTCAATAAAATATGATCATATCCATCCAGTACCCTGTGCCAACTTCTCCCACCCTCCCTACACATTCCGACATAATGGCTTCAGCTTTAGTTCCGTAACTAAGAACACTTAGTATTGCCCATATGTGGATGATAATAGGTTTATTGACTAGAGTACTTGGTGTTTTCTAATGCCTTGTCACAAGAAGATCAGCCGGGGAGGCCGCAGAAGTAGTTAATACCAAGGAACCAGGGCTTGTATTTATTTTATTTAATGCTTGGAAGCCACCCCAGTGTTGGTGGCCCATGTAGGTTTGTTGTGGCTGAGGGAAGTTTGTCACCATGGACAATTTTCTGAACCGGAAGTCAGAAATGCAAACACCTGGAGGAGTCAGGAAGGCAACATGAATAAAGGTGGTCAGATTAGACCTGGTGGGGAAGCCCAGTGGTTTGCTCAGCTTAGCTAAATGCTGTCATTTGGGATTAAGAGCCTAATATCTCAAAGGCTCTTTTCTTCTTTTTCAAACAGGGATTCTCTATGGGCTCTATGACTTTTCTGTGCATTTCAAAATGGCCACCCTTTTATGCCAACTTCCCCAGGGCTGAGATTCTATCATATACCACCACCCCCAGGTTGCAGGCAAAATTATCTGTGTGATTTCTGTGTGGGTGCACCACTTATCACAGTGTTATCTGCCTTGGGGAACCAGGAGAGCATGTGTGTATTGTGTCCACTGGCCCAGCCAGAGAGGCCTAACGAGTTTCCTCACTGCTGATACCTGCATCATTCTGAGAGGGGAAGAATTCCCATGGCTGCATTGCCGGTGTTTGAGCCAGTGTGGGCGTGTGCTGAGCTGTGGGCTTGAGGTGTCCTGAGATCCTGTCACCTCTGCTTAAGGTTTACTGTTGCATCATTAAGTGGGCTCGGGGAGTCTGTCCCTGTGGCTTTGCAACTTGCCTCACAATCAGGCCAGAAGCACCAGGAACAGAAACAAAGTGGGTTTATTGAGACAATGGATCAGGGAGAAAGTCTGAGGCCTCAGACCTCCTAGACTCCATTGGTTGCAGTGATGGATATCTCACGGAGCTCTGTTCCAAACCTATTGCTGTTCAACCCCCTGTGAGGTCAGAGGTCTCTGTACCTGGCTCACTGTGTATTTTCAAATCGGTACCTCTTCCATTTCAGCTGAGTTCATTTGCAAGTTTCTTAGTTTAGAGTGAACTCTGGTGAGAGGAGACTGGACCTTAGAGGCAGCAAACAGGGCTTTGATTTTGATCCTGACTAATCTTTGGACCCAAAGAAGACTAGTAAAAAACACTCTAAGTTGTAATATTTGCATAAGAAAAAAAATCCCGTGCATTAACCTGCACCCCTGTACACAGTCTGAAGTTAAAGGATTGCAGTGCATTTGAGACCAGTTTAGATTACATAGCTAGTACCAAACCAGACACAGCTACATAACAAGACCCTGGCTCATAAAGTACAAAGAAAAGTAGAAAGGGATAAGAGGAAAAAAAAACCCACATCAAAGGATTGTGTATTAAACAAATGTCTGAGCGCAAGCCTGTTTACTTGGTGTCCCTTTCCAATCACATGTCACCCTCCTGCCCTAGGTTCTCTCTAGAAACTGCATCTCACAGAGTTACGAATAATGTGGAAGCAAGTGGACAAACATAAGTTCCCTTAAGTTGAGAAGGAGGCACGCATGGATGGCTTCTAACCAGGAACAGATGGCCATCCCCAAGAAGAACAGTTGAATTGCTAGGCCACTAAGTGAAGGTCTCAGTTGTCAGATTTCTGCTGTGCTGTCTTCGAAATGACACAAGGGAGGTGGTTCGTTAGTTAAACTGGAGACTTGGAAAGTGTGAGAGTGGAATCCACCAGGAGCAAAGGAATTTATCCACTACTGTGCCCTGAGGATCTCTTGGTGCAGGGATTGATACCTCACCAAGTTCCAGGTCCCAGCTGCTACTACACCCTCTCTGAGAAAAGCAACAATGCCCACCGAAACTACCCCTTACATCTCCATGCTGTAAGCTAATCACGACCCAGAGTGTTACCTTCCGTCACCTTCCCTTGTTGAGGTCTGGCTTTCAGCTTCATAGGTTCAGAAGCACACGGTTTAAATAGTGCATGGCTGGGAATGGGCCGGTCACGAACATACTTTCCTACATGAATCTGCCTAGACTCCTTGAACATAATCCTCATTTTCTTCGTTGGAGGAGGACATTGCTTTGAAATAACTTCCATGTTCTCCTTACCTGCCACAGCTAATAAAGTCTTTCCCCATTCTTTTATTTCTTGGCCGCCCTTGTTTTGGCTTTGTACTCGTCCTGATGGGAGCCATCCTGTTTGGTTACAAGAACAGTAAGATCTGGAGACAGAGCAGCAGCTTTTAAGCTGTATGGAGAGAGCCTGGCATGAAACTGATAGCAAGAAAGTCCTATAAAGTCAGTGTGCCCTGGGTCTGAATGCTGGCAACACTCTCTTTGTCCCTCTCTAAAGGATTGCAGGATAAGTGGATCTAGGTAGAATTACTTTGTCTTTTTTATTTTTTATTTTTTTTTAGAACAAGTCTTGATTTTTATTATTTAAAAAAGTTGCATATTTATTTTGCTTTCTGACTCTGTGCTTGTGCCTTCAACACTTTCACAACGATTTTCTGCTCCTCAATAAGGAAAGCCCGCTTGATCCTGTCATGGACACACTTGGCACACAGGGAGCCACCATAAGTCCTGCTGACTTGCTTCTTCGTCTTAGACAATCTCATAAGGACTTTGGGTCTCACGGCACGAACCCCTCGCAGTCTGCCTGGGCATGTGCCACATTCGGATTTAGGTGCTTTCCCAACCTCCTCCTCCTCCTTCTCCTCCTTCTCCTCCTCCTCCTTCTTCTTTTAAATCAAAAATTTGTTTGTTTGTTGGGATAGTTACCTGCTCATCTTGAGTCAGGGTGCTGTCGGTGCACTTCTTCCTAAAAGAGCAGTCTCTTATAGGTCTTGCTTTTTTCCCTGTAGACTGGCAGAGGGCAGTGGAGCAATCAAAACACAAGGCTACGGTCTTGGCCAGTGAAGAGACACCATGACCTCGGCCACTCTTATAAAATAAAACATGTAATTGGGGCTTGCTTACAGTTTCAGAGATTTAGTCCATTGCCACGATGGTGGGGACACGTGAACAGGCAGACATGGTGCTGGAGAAGTAGCTGAGAATTCTACATCTAGATCCACAGGCAGTAGGAAGAGAGAGGGAGAGTGGGTCTCGGTTGGGCTTTTGAAACCTCAAAGCTCACTCCTAGGGACCAACTTTCTTCAACAAGGTCATATCTCCCAGTCCTTCCCAAGTAGTGGCATTCCTTGGTGAATGAACACCCGATTATATGAGCCTATGGTGGCGATTCTTATTCAAACCACCACAGCTATTGTTTATGCAAGACTAAAGGCTGCAGGGGTTGTATAAATGCTCCTGGGCATGTCACGTTCATGAAGCAGGAATGGAGACTTTTATGGAGGAGGATGAAGGAGATCCTTTGTGAGAGAGAGGCATGTTCTCATAGACAGGTCTTCACCACTCCAAAAGCTTTTCTTCTTGAAATCCTGGATACTGAACCCAGGGCCTCAGACATGCTAAGGAGGGGCTCTGCTACATAACTATCCATTTAAGAAATTATTTAGAGACATGGTGTCACTATGCTACTTATTCTGGCTTCTGGTTTCAGCTTTCTAAATAGTTGGAATTACAGGCATGTGCCTCTCCACTTGGCACACATTGTGTTCCGTGTGTATTCACATGTGTAAGTTCATTTGAAAGCCAGAGGGCAGCCTTGGATGTCATTCGTCACTCATGGTCCCTATCCAAGTTCTCCAGTTTTCTAGTGTAAGCTACACCCCATCTCGGCTCCCCCAAGACAGAGTCTTTCACTAGCCTGGAACTTAGCAGGTAGCCTAGCCTGGCTGGCACATGCAAAGCCTTGATAATCTGTCCTTGTCACCTTTAGAGGGAGCCAGACTCACGGGCTTCTTAGTGACAGACACCTTGGTACCCGACCCAGTCTCTTGAGAAGGTCAAACATTCTAAGAGCTGTCAAACAGGGGAGGACATAGTTCAGACCACCACATTCTTCCAGTCTTCTCTATCCCCAGAAGTGTAATTTGGATTTTCAGGATTCACAAGGAATTCAAGTGGTAGTGTCCCTCAGCTTGGGTCAGCAGAGGGAGCTGGTAATCTGTAATTGAGAACATTAAAAAAAAAAAGTGTTTCTCTAAACATTCATCTGGAGGGAGGAGAAGTAAGCGACTGAGGAAGCAGTGGCAGTAGTTAATACCAAGGAGTGGGGGCTTGTATTCATTTCCTCTCAATGCTTAGAAGCTACCACAGTGATGGTGGCCCATGTAGGTTTGTTGTTGTTGAGGGACGTTCCTCACATGGTTCGCTGACCATTTTCTGAGCCGGAAGTCAGAAATGCAGACACCTGGAGGAGTCAGGAAGGCAACATGAATAAAGGTGGTCAGATTAGACCTGGTGGGGAAGCCCAGCGGTCTGCTCAGTCTAGCTAAATGCTGGCATTTGGGAACAGGAGCCCAGCATGCTGAGGCTTCACTACATCTCTCCTCCTCGCTCCTTCCATCTCTCCCTTCCTCTTCTTTCTCCTTTCCCAGGTCTCGCCATGTAGCCCAGGCTATCCTGAAGTGGTTGGAATCCTCTTTCCTTGTGCGAGTGCCTGGACTAGGGGTGTGCATCGCCACTCTGAGTCAGGCTTCTCTTTTCAGTAGAAGTTGCAAGTCCAGATTTTAATATGAACTGCTGTCTGAGCAACAGATTAATTCTTTCAAAAATATTGAGAAAAGTTAAAAAAAAAAAAACCAAACAGTTTTCATTAACGGATACAAATGCATTCCTCGCTCATGTTCTCAATGCTGAACTAATTAGATCCCCTCCCCAGTACAGGTTCTTGCTATGAGGTCCAGGTTGACCTTGAACTTACTATGTATCCTCTTTGCTCACCCTTCAGAGTGCTATTATTACCGACATGAGCCACCAAGCTCAACCTTATAAACCTTTGGTTGCATTTTTGCCCCTGGACTCTCCGTCTCCTCCTCATACACAAACACAACTATTTGCTAAGCCACTTAAAAACAATCTGCCAACCTCAGGATGGCACCAGGGAATTTCAGGGTGTATCTTAAGAACAGGCAACCCTACCACATCACGGTGACTGCCTTGAGAACGCCCACATACAGTCAACAGTATGCTGTGTACTTCAACATTTCTCCAAAATGTCTTAACGGTATGTCGGAATTGGCTTATGTAGAGAATGTGTGTGCATCCACCGCTGAGTTCAATATCACAAGACTTTGGGCACAGTGAGATTTTTACACTAAGGAAAGTGGCAGACGGTATAGTTGGCTTCCTTTGCTGGGCCAGTTGTTTTTATCAGAATATAGCCACTTTGAAAGTAGCTTGAATGAAACATGACTGATAAAAAACTGCACATATTGAATGTAGGCAGTTGGCTGGATCTGAACATCTGAATACCCCCACGGAGCCACTACAACGATGGCATCCATTGCTTCCAACAGTTTCCTCACCCACTCTTTTTTTTACCGAGTCTCTTTGTGCAGAGGAGGGTACAAAGTGCAACATGAGACTCACTATCTTAATTTTTCAACGAACAGTATAGGATCAGTAACTGTAGGTATTATTTACAGCAGATTAATCCAGTTTTTTTCTCTTACATAATTGAAACTTCATACCCATCATATAAAAACTGTTCTTGTCTGTGTTCACCTTCTAGAAGCTACCATTGCGCTCTCTATTTGTATACATTAGAAAATTATAGCTGCTTCATGGAAGTAGAATCATACAGCATTTATCTTTTCATGACAGGCTTATTTCAGTTAGCATAATGTCCTTACAGGCTCATCTACCTTTGTCAGATATAGCAGAATTCATTTATTTATTCATTTATTGATTGATTTTTGTAGATAAGGTCTTATCATGTAGCTTTGGCTGGCCCGAAACTCGCTATATAGACCACTCTGGCTTAGGAATAATAAGCGACTTGGTCAACATCACATAGCTAGTAGTAGGTGGTAGAGCCCATGATCATAAGGCTTGGGTTTGCTTCTCTACGCATCCCTCTAAAGTTAGACATGTGGAAAGACCAAGAGCATTGGTGCAGGAAATGGACATCTCAATTTAAGAGTAACCCAACAGGGTTGCTCGGAGGGTATATTATAAACAAGCTCAGAAACTCTAAAATCACCCCAAGAGACTGAATACCTCACAGCAATGTTTTGACACTACAGTCTGGGAAGTCTGTCTGGCCCTGTTTCACACTGGCCACTAATCATCACCTCTTGGCTTCTCGTTAGATTATTGGATGCTAAAATGCCAGCTTCACCACAGGGCCTCTCAGAAGCAGTCTAGGTTGTTCTCACTGGGGATGGGTTTCTACTATGAGTGTCTGCTACCAAGTGGAATAGGTCAGGAGGACTATTAGGACCAATCCTGGGAGCCAGCAGGGCAGATTAAAGTGAAATGATCTTTATTTAATTTAGCCCCAGCACTCACTCGGGATCTCCGAACTTCTCTTGTGAAGCAAAGCTCCATATCTAAGCCTATTAATGAGGTGCAGGCACCCAGGCACGCCTTGGCAGGGCCACACACGTTCACCCTATGCGACTGCCAGAGGACTTGGCTCTAGTTTGGTGAACTAGTGCTTCTGAGATGGTTCACTTTGGCTTCTTGTAGAGAATTTTCATTTTCATCTAGGGTTTCTACCCTGCCTCTGATCATTCAGTCCCTAGAGAAGAGACACACAACCTTTATATTTATAATCAGCACTAGAACTGGGAAGATATCAATCCTCTATGCTAGTAATAATCCCACTATATAATTTGCCATATTTTGTCTGGGCTGCTCTTAACTCCAATTAGCCAACCCACATGGCCATTGTTTTAAGATTCTTACCCCATGGCATCTTCCTTCTCTTCTCTCTTTCTTCCTTCTCCTCATGATCTCCTTTGACCCCAAGCCCTGGGAACCACAAACCATGCCCAACCATTGGCTGCTGGCATCTATATTTAACTAATGACTTAAAATCAATGAGTAAGGTCTCATTGTAAGTGCAGATTCTCTCATTCCTGGGAGCAACTTGGCCTTGGGAGCTAGCAGATCAAACCTCAATGGTTTCTCTTTTTCTTATCTTTCTATTATAGGTGTCTATTATAGGTTCTTTCCATAATAAATTCCAGAGAATTGGGTTGACTCTTAAGAAGAGGCAGCCCTCATTACCTCCTAAAGCACCACGGTAAAGGAGAGTTGAAGCAGGAGCCCTACCTACATTCCCTTGAGGACTCTTTGGCTTACCCATCTCACCGACTTTATTCAGAGCTTTCATAGCTTGTCCACATCCTCTTTTCTTTTCTCCAAGCCAACAAAAAACGAGTACAAAAGACCACTTGGTACACGTAGTCTCTTCCATTTTATTTGTAGTCAACTAATACACAGAGAACTACTTTAGTGTAGACCAATAGTCCTCAAGGTTGGGCTTTTCATTAAGATCTGGGAAAAGCATTTTTTTTTTTAGGGTGAAAGAATTCTCAGAGTACTCTCTGGGGGCATCTTCTTCCTGAAAAGGGGCCTGGATCCTTCCAACTTTTAAGTGAACAAAATTGCCGGGCATTATCTTCTTGCATTAAACCTAATGGAGCTGCAAGAGACCCAGCAATACCAAGGTGCCAATGAGGTGAGCTGAGAAGGGGGAAGGGTTGGGTTTCATTCTTTGGACATGGTTTATGACTATGAAGGCAAAGTTGTTACATGAGAGGAGCTGGAATGTTATGCTCCACACATTTGGAAAGCCAGTCAGAGCTTTCACTTACAGGAAAATCAAGAAAACAGCTACGAGCAAAGCCAGGAAACTAAAGAGTTTAAGCAAAATTTCAAAGAAAGATGGGGAATCTTGTACGGTTCGAGTTTTGGTGACTTTCACTGTTCGGTCCCACTGGGTCAAGATGGCCTTTCTGGCTCCTTCCCATTTTCCTGGACCAGTCAGGCGGAAATGGTAAGGTGAGCATGGGCCAAAGAAGATGCTCAGAGCCAGGCGTGGGTCAGTCAGGAGCATGGCTCGCAGATCCGGTTTTGCGTTGATAGAGGTCAGGAGGTCATCTATGTATGTTACATAGTCTGTTTGCAAAGCCTTGCAGTAGCACAAGCCAAACCTTTACAATAGGAAGAATGGGAAGAGAAGGAACAACAGTCACAATGATAATAATCCTGGAAAATGTGAATGCAGTCTTTGTCCAAAGTAAACCCTGACTGACTCCAGATTGGGAACGGCTTGCTGTGTTTTCCACTATGTCCACGGGCATCTACAATGCTCTCTTTCTATTTCTTTTGTTGTTTCTTAGGACAGGGTTTCAAACTATAACCCAGGCTGGCCTCTCACTCACTGCCATCTTTCTGTTCAGCTTCCTTCCTTTTGAGTCTATAGTCATGGGCCACCATACTTAGCTTCATTCTTTCTTAAATCTCAATGGTTTCTTCATTTTTATAATATCATGAGCCACAAAAATCCACAGAGTGAAATTGTCATACTGCTACTACTAGTTCTTAGATTCACTGGGTGACTTTTGTGATAAGGAGATTCTACTTTATCTACTAGTTCTAATTATTTATCCATTATATAAGAGTCTGATGAGATAAGACTATATTCCAGTCTGAGGATGAAGGAAAAAAAAACCATCAGGGATAGAGGGATAGCTCAGCAGCCAAGAGTTCTTACTGCTCTTGTAGAGGACCCAAGTTTGGTTCCCAGCACCCAGATGGGAGCTCATAACTGTCTATAACTCCCCAGGGAGTCAGATGCTCTTTTGTGGGCTCTGAAGGCTTCTGCATGCAGGAGGTACAGGCACACACGTATACACATACTCTAACCCTCTTTTAAGAGAAGAAACATAATAATGCTTTTATTATTTTGGACCTTAACTCTTAGGCAAAGCTAGAGCAATGTTTGAAATTTGAGACTTTATGAGTAAGACAAGGACGGTATTAGAACGGAGTAATAATTAATTAAAAAAATAATTAATTTAAAAAAAGAGCCCTCTTCTTTATCCCAGACTGGCCAGAGCTTCACTATGTATCCCAGACTGGCCTCAAACTTGCAGCAATCCTCCTGTAGCAGTCTCTCAATCACCGGGACTACAGGTGTGAGCCAATAAATTTGGCTAATTTGTTAGTGTGTGTGTACACGATGTGTGTGTTCATAAACATGTGGCTGCACTTGTGTAAGAGGGTGCATACCTGCAGGTGTGCACATGTGTGCAGAGGCAAGAAGACGACCTGAGGTATTGTTTCTCACCCTCCCTCCTCTTTTTAAAACAGAGTCTTTCATTGTCTTGGTAATTGCCAAGTAGGTTAGGCTGGCCAGCCAGTGAGTCCTAGGCATCTGCTTTCTCAGTGCTAGAATTACAAGCATTTGCCAGCGCAGATGGCTTTCTGGGGACATGAACTCAGATCT
The DNA here is from genome assembly GCF_008632895.1 of Mastomys coucha. Lineage (NCBI taxonomy): Eukaryota > Metazoa > Chordata > Mammalia > Rodentia > Muridae > Mastomys > Mastomys coucha. The sequence continues at coordinate 60,262,484 of NW_022196891.1, forward strand.
TCATGCTGGAAAGGCTGGCACCTCCTAGCTCATGTTTTGGAATGCTTTCCACTTTAAAAAAAAAAAAATCCCTCCCCCCCCCCGAATCCTTTAGCCTTTTAAGTGAAGATTGCTTCTCAGAGAGTGGAGCAGATAGTCAGAGGTATTTTTGCTACGAGGGAGCCATAGTGGATGATGGCCAGGTGTCTCTTCTTTGTTGCCCATGTCCCTTCCCTTCCCTTTGACCCTTGGGTGGGCATGAAAAGCAGATCTCTGGAGAAGGCCCACTGGGAATGTGAACAGCTTTCAGGGCCATTACAAGGTTTCTGTGTCTAGTGCAGCACGTCTCCGTGGTAACACAGAAGCAGCCATTGACAAAAAGCACATAGCAACAAAGCCATGTACAGTCACCCTGGTTTAAATTTTATCTAATTAGCAAAAATTGCAAAATCTGTCTCTTCAACAACTATTTGAAAATGAAAAACAAGGTCCCACGGGGCAAGATCGACTGACTCTAGCTTTAGAGTAACAACTTGGATGACATAATAAAGCCAGTAGAGACCTGTTGAGTAAACGGAGACTACCCAGAAGCATACAGTCTGCCTGCTGAATGTGGATAAGGTACGCGATAATGTACCTGGTCTGTAAGGGTTCCTTACACTAGGACTAGAACCCAAACTCTAGATGGTTCTAGGAACTTAAAAATGCCTCAATTTAACCGTCTGCCTCCTCTCTCCTTACACAGGCTCTCTTAAGTCTTCGGTCTTAGACATGTCTCTTTGCAGTATAGAGCTAGCTCATCTCCACTCTACTGTTTCATGAATTTCACTATCACTCATAAAGGATACCATTAATTCACTCACCCGCTATGCTTGTTTTTCTTCCGTTCATTAACTTCCTCCATCATGACACTTGGCGGCGGTAATGTAACCGCACCTAGGAAACAATCACATTATGACTGTGCGATCTAACTTCAGCTCTAGGCTTTGGCTGACGGGTACGGCTGCTTCCCCATTGCTTGCCTTTCGTCTTTCTGGGACCCAGCTACTTACCTGGACTGTTGCAAAAGTGTCAGCTGCCCAAGTCCACTGGTGGTGTGTCCCTGGTATTAATTCCAATGTTGCTGTCTGACAAGATGAATATTTGCCTATCTCACTAGCTACTTAATGTGATGGAACCTCACAGCTGGTTTGACTGACTGATGCCATTTAATTGACTGAACCTTTCATTTTTATTGAACTAGTTGATTCAGTCAAAAAAATAATAGGGAGGCACATATCTTTTAAACCCCTGACTTATCACCTGTGCTATGATGATATGTCGATGTGCCAGAATAACTCGGGTTGAATGGATTTCAGTTTTAACTTCCACTATTATGATTCACATGGCAAACAACCACTTAATAAGTGTGCCCAGATATTTCTCATGCAGTTACCTTTTAGGACCTGAACAACCCATCGAGCTTGTGTTTCGCCTGTGGGTATCATGGAGCCCAGGGGCTTGATGAGGCCAATCACAGCCAGAGTTGGTTTTGGCAGATGTGCAGGGAAGATGTACTTGTAGAGTGATGCCTGGCCATCCTCAACTTTCACTACGGATTCGTCCAGGAAGGGGAACGCAAAAGTGTATCCAGTGGCAAAGACGATGATGTCAATGGGTTCCTCTTTTGGTGTGTTGTTAAACACAACAGAGTTTTCCTTCACCTCCTTGATGCTGGGCTTGACCAACACTTTTCCAGTGATGATGCGGCCTGGGAGCTCATCATTTAGCACAGGCTCTCTCAGCTGAGTCCTAAACAAATCAGGAGCAGAGAGAGATGTGCAAGTCAGCGTTGGATCTAGTATTCCCTTTCATTCTTCTCTTGGCTGGACTAGAGCTGCCAGCCTTTGAAAGGAATGAGCAATATCTAAAAGTTATAAAACACGTTTATCAAAAAGTTCCTATACAGAGTTACTAAGCAATCTGAGTAGGAAAAACAACCATTATTTTGAATATACCTTGATAGGCCATGTTTATTTCAAATTGATATTGTTCTAAGGCAAAATATCATGACTATTGATTTTAGCTTGGTTATGTCAATATCTGGTTGGTACTGATCACATTGAGCATTATTAGCAAAATTCAAATGAATGGAGAAGGAAAATATTAGTGAGAAGTGTCTTAGAAAAGTTTTGTCTTAAGGTCTAGTGACATCTACAGGAATGTGTTAATTAAAGTAGTTTAACCATCTCAAAAAAAAAAGTAAATAAATAAAGCTGAGGCAGCAACTAGAGCCCATGACAGCTTGTCTTTCTCTTGATTTTCAGCATTCAGCTACTGCAGTCTAGGGACAGCAGGTTGCTGAAGGACTATAAAGGAAACTGGGAAGCCCACATCTGGCAAGAACGTTTGACCCTCTAGTTCCCCTTTCTGGAGAATAGCTATGTAAGGAAATCATCATTGTCACATCATCATCTTTTTATAGTGTACCTTTTTCTCAGCACAGAGAAATACTTTACTGAGTTGCTTTGGTATGAGTTGAACATGTGCATGGATTGTCATGAATTCTCAGAAAGAGATTATAGCCCGGTAAAATGGAAACAGCATGGGAGAAGGAGGTAGTAAGCTTGGTTTTCTTTACATTGTGGAGTAAAGAGCCTGTGCAAGTCAAATGGTTCTTAGGGGCTTTCTTCTGTTCATTTGAAAAATACATATATTGACGTTTTGGTAGAATGAAAGGGCAGATGAAAAAGTTGTGTGTGGGAATTTTGGAAATGGAAGAAGACTAACTACATCAAAGAGAGTAGGAATTAGGAATTGTA
>NW_022196891.1:60265273-60267194 GCF_008632895.1 Mastomys coucha
ACCAGCCAGGCTAGATAAAACGTATAGAAAAGGCTTTGGTGGGGAGAGCTAGAGCTCTAGAGAGACCAAGAGGTAGTAGAGGGAAATAAAGACATGAGGACTGTAAAGAGAGAAAAGTGTTGAGAGGAAAGCAAACACAGAGAGACAGCGCCCCTGAAGAATGCAGATACTGACACGTCAGAGGAATGAAAAGGCGCATGAGAAAGTATGTCTGTGGCAATTTTAGAAATTAAAAAGGATTGACAACATTAATCATTGTTGACATTGTTGACCACCATTGTGGTCTTGGGATACCCATCCATATTGTTCTAGAACAAAATCTGGAGGAGACCAGAGAGGATTTGCAGTGTACCTGGCAATGAATTCACATTGTTGTGATGGCTACTCTTGGTTGTCAACTTGACTACATCTGGATTTAACTAAAAACTCACGTCACTGGGGACCCTTGTGAGGGAATTTTTAGGAGACCCATCTTAAATCCAGGCCACACCTTCTGGGCAGCCTATATAAAGACAGGAATTAGGAAGCTCTTTCTTTTTGCCTGCTTGCCCTTTTTCTGTCTGGCATGTTTACTCCTTCTCTGGCGTTAGAGCCTACATCTTTGGAATTCTGACACATACTGAAGACTGGCTGAGACATCCATCTGTGTGGACTGAACAGCTTCTGAGCAACTTCTGGATTCTTGGCCTTTCCACCAATAGACAATATGTATGGTTGGACTATCTGGACCAGAGCCTTAAAGCTACTCCAACAAATCTACATATATTTGTGTGTGTGTGTGTGTGTGTGTGTGCGTGTGCACATGTGTGTATACATATATTATGTATATAATATATGTATAATATGTGTATATTCATATACATATATAAATTAAAAATATTAGTTTTGTTCTTCTAGAAAATTCTAATACAATTGTCTAAACTTAATGAATAACGAACTGACATTTGTTTCTTGCTAATGGGATAAACTTTAGGCTTTAGCTAAAGGTTAGACTGAAATCAAAAGCTAGGGAAAATGATTAGTCCAAGTAATTTTGTGTCTTAGTTTTTCTATACTAATAGAATATAGTAATACTTACCTTAAAGAGTTGTTGGCAAAGTGAAATACAAAAATCTGTCAACTGAGCTCTTTCTAGTCATCTCCTATTAGTGAGTAAGCTTGTTTATGAGGTCTTTTTAATGTTCATCACAGCCATTGTCTTGTTTGCTATTGGAAAGGTTGAGACTCCTCCTTCTAGCACCCTTATTATCTAATCATCAAATCGATTAGGCTTACCTGTCTTCTGGAGCCACGCCGTAATTCACATGGTTGAACCAGCTGTTCATCTTGTTTGATATCAACCAACTCACAATTGGAGTTGGAAGAAGGTTTCTGAGCATGTTCTGAAATCGTGTCATGAATATCATGTCCCACGGGTACCCTGAATCAAAGACTCGGCTGATCACCCATGCTCCTCCAGTGGTGCTGAGGAACACCTAGAATCAACCCAAGAGTTTCAAAGAGTAAAGACCGATAATGTCTACTATTGTAAAAATTATACATCTGATATGATAGCCTTGATTCTTCTAATAGTTTGGAGTATACAGAGTATTAAAACACCGTAGGCTTTATTATTAAATAATACCCATTGGTTACTGGGCCTGAGATACTAGAGTGACTTGCCTGGAGCTTTAAGTCTCATGCAAGATGGCAACAGACAGTTGGCTATAATTTTATACACTTGCCATAGGTGTTGGCAACAAGAACAGGGCATGGTGGAAACTGGAAGTTGTCTACAAAGGCGGTATCAATATGGGTGCTGTCAGTGTACTACCTATACTTTGACTGTCAGTATACTACCTATACTTGGACTGGCAGTGTGATTCGTTAAAGCATTACTTTCGGTATTTTCTCCCTCCCTCCCTCCCTCCCTCCCTCCCTC
>NW_022196891.1:60267383-60286739 GCF_008632895.1 Mastomys coucha
CCTCCCTCCCTTCCTTTCTTCCTTTTTTCCTTCCTTCCAGCCATCCTTTTCTTTCAGTCACATTGGCTGTTTGGCCATTTTCATTTACCAGCTAGCCAGTTAAGCTAAGGTAATAGTGTTTTGATCCCCACTCAGTAAGTAATTTCCTGGATAACTGTTCAGAAAGGAAAACATCTGGCTACCAAATCTGTCATTTTGCTGGTACAAACAGACCGAATAGATTGCTTTTTCTCCTATGAGAGTGGTGCAGGAAGGCTACAGCCAATGTTGTTATTTTTGCTTAATTTTATAACTGAATAGACCAGAGGACACTGCCTAGGAAAGGTGGTAAGAGCCTCTGATGTGTGAACTCTTGGCTGCCTCTGTGTTGAGATGAGAATAGTAGTCACTAATTCTGCTTTAAACTAAGGGGGAACATTTCTTTTTTTAATTCAGAAATGACAAGATAAATGTCAAAGCAGGTTTTTTTAATTACAAGAATTCCTAGATATTCAGAGAAAGAAAAAATGTTACCACACGTGGAGAGTGACCCTTCTAAGATTTATTTCAGGAGTTGCTTTCTTTTTATTCAGAACAATGTCATCAAATTGCTATGTCTTTTCAAATCAATTAACCAATGTTTTAGTGAATGGACTATTCACCAATTCATTTTTTCTAAAGGAATAGAAGGGGATCTCAAAGTTACATACCCCCATCCTCTTTTATCATACTTTTCTCATAATTATTTATCTGGCATCTGACTCCCTTACAGTTTCATGTTCCATGAGAGTGGATCTTGATTTTGTTGGTTTGGACCTGGCACCGTGTTTGGCACATTCTGAGTAGGGAAAGGACGCTTTGTACCAAGTGTACATGTATTAGATAATATAAGGGAAAGGTCATTGTGGAAGGAGTGTGTGGATCTGCAAAGAGGAATTAAATACAAGGAAGTGGAAAGGCCCAGAGCAGCTCTTCAGTAAGAATGAAAAAGGCAGATTTGACCCAGGTTACAGAGTGCTCTTGGATGCAGGGCTAGTGCATAAACAATTTATTATCTTCCTTCAGACAATGGGAGTCACTAGGTTTTCAAACTGAGGGTGCCATGTGAGTGCAGGTGTGCGCAGGTTAGTTTTTATTGTCATCTTGATACAACCCAAGGTACCTGGTAAGAGGGAACCTCAACTGATGAACTCTTAAAATCCGATTAGCCTGTGGCCTTGTCTGTCCTGACTGATGATGAATGTGGGCGGTCCCAGCCCATTGTGGGCAGCATCATCATCCCTGGATGGACAGGTGGGCCTGGGTTGTGTAAGCAAGCTGGCTGAGCGTGAGCCAGAGAGGCAGGAAGCAGCATTCCTTTATGGTTCCTTTCTTGACTTCCATCACGATGGACTTGGAAGCATAAACCAAACATCCATATTCCCCCCTTTAAATTGCTTTTGATTGTGTGTTTATCACAGCATTAGAAAGCAATCTAGCACTGTGGCTCTTTCAAGAGTTTGTTGATGGTTTGAGTTTGCATAGTTTGTTAACAGTGGAAGAATGGACTGCAGTTGTCAGGATGAAGGGAGGATTCCCTAACTCATAGACTTTGAGTCTTTGAGGCTTGGGTCTGAGGCCTGGCTCTAAGAGCAGGTAGTGGCATGACTTCTGGCTCCTTACTTCTCTCATTCCTGGTTTACTCTCTGTAGTGAGGGGTATGAGCAGTGTGTTTTGGTGACTGAGGTAATGGATCAAGGAGGATCTAGTACAGTAATGAGTACTCCATATAAATATTAACTGTTTGTACAGTTTTCTTAGGAGACAAGGAAGTGGGCTCAGCATGAGGTGGTAGGGACCTGTGAGGACAGTAACTAAAGAAAGAGAAGGGTAGTTGAGAGATGTTAGCAAGGCCTCAGGGACCCATGGGACTGAGTGAAGAAAACATGTGACCTGCAGCTCTGGTTGAACGATAAGTGACAAAATTAAATGTTAGAGAAGCTAGTCTTGGAGGAAAGGTGACCACTGGGATTTACAGTAAAGCATGTGACAGTAAACACTTATCTGGGCATGATTGTCGTGTCTGTAATTGTAGCACTTGTGTGGCAAGGACTATAGGAGTTCAAGGTCAACATCACCCAGACAGCAAGTTCCAGGTTAGCCTGAACATCATGAGACCTTGTCTCAAATCATCCCAAAAATCCTTCAAAAAACTGTTGTTAGCTGGATATGGTGACATAACTCCAGCACTCAGGAGGATCTAGTACAGTAATGAGTACTCCATATAAATATTAACTGTTTGTACAGTTTTCTTAGGAGACAAGGAAGCGGATCCTCAGAAACAGGAGGATCCTTACAATTTTAAGGCCAGCCTTATCTACATATTGACTAGTAGGCCAGCTAGGTTGACAGAGTGAGATGCTGTGAGACCCTGTCCCCCCAAACTGCATTTTCTGCTGGACATATTTAATCTTTTAACATTTATCATAATTTTAAACACTGTTTAGCTGAGACGTGCACATTAAGATGGAGGTTTCATTAGGTAACATCAAGAGTGGTACCTTTTCTGCTAAGTGGCTGGCCTCCACTGCAATATCTGTGCCAGAATTTCCCATTCCAACCACAAGGACTCGCTTGTCCTTAAATATGTCTGGATGTTTATACTGTCGGCTGTGGAAGTACTGCCCCTTAAAAGTTTGTATACCTATAGAGAAAACAAAACCATGTAGAGAACTTATAAAATCAGTGGGTGGAGAATAAATATTTTTCACCTGATAAACATGATGATTTAGTTATTATTTACATGATTTAGTTAATATATGTATGTATATATGTACATATATTTATGTGTATGTGTATGTATATACACATGTATATATGCATATATATAAATACATATACATATGTGTACTTTATATACACATATATATGATTTTTTTAATACAAGGATACTCTAATTTGAGAAAACCTAAAGTACAAACATACAACTTTACAAAATGTTATCTGACAATTATTTCCTTAATCATTTTATCTAATTATGGGCAGAGGGGATCAATGATATCATTAGACAGACGTTTTGTTTTACTTACGAAATGATTAACTACTAAGTTGAAATACTGGGACAGAAGACATACTGCACAAAAGTGTGAGAAGTTATCACCATGTCAAGGGTAATGGATGCCAATGGGAAGGTAATGTTCCAGTTACCAGATTATTTATGTTGTGCAGTTTTTGGTAAGCAGGAGCAAAAACAGAGAAGTGATTCACTGTTTTGTATTCAGCAAACTTTCGGGGACCCTGGCTACGCACCAGGCATTGTGCTAGATGTTATAGAGAAATGAGATCAATGAGCCTTGGATCCTGTTCGCAAAGATACTTATACAATGAAGATGTTTGCTGACAGTCCACAGCTCAGGCTAAGTTTGCTGAGTCAGAGTTGACTCATTGAAAAAAGGGTTGTGTGTACGACATCAGGGTCACATCTCCTGGGCTCACTAGAAAGGCAGTTGTTGCCAAATCCCATTGGGACATCAAATGCAAACAGAAAGCCTTTGAAAAATCCTCTCAAAGATGTTACACAATCAGAAGTCAGAGAGACCCTGACTTTTGTGGAATGAAGATAAGACATCTAGGTTCTCAGGTTAAGTATGTGTGATTGCAGGAAGTGGTTGTCTTACAAACAGGTGGCTCTGTAGTTCACACTGAATCATTCAAACTTTAGTAGGAATCCTGGTTAAAACTTAATTACAACTAAGATCATTTCGTATTTGGTGCAGATTTTTTTAAACCAAATTCAAGTATTAACTCTTAGGTCAGGAATTCCATATAATTCCGAGACTTTTCAAGAAAAGGACAACTGGAAAGACTCAAAATGGACCATAGAGTTGTCTCTGGATCCATAAGGTACCTACCCTATAATATCTCTGACTCAGGATATTTGGGTTACAAATGGGCAAAAAATGAGAGACTACATGCCTGAGTCTCCTATGGATCAATACCTTCTCCTCTTACCTTACAGGAGGTCAGAATAAGAATTTACAATAGGTGATTATGATTGTGCTACTAAATGCCACAATTTATGTAACTAAAGAAATAAAACTAGTCATTTGGAGGAAATGGCATACTCAATCCAATTGTGATAATTATTATTTTTACAAAGACTCTTGAGACTCCACCTTTAGAATTGTATTCAGAACCTATAATAAATAATTTGAATATCTTCACTGAACTTAAATTTTTGTCATGGTCTATGACCACTCCAAAGCAGGGAGGAGACATTTATAAGGCACACATTTAACATCAGAATCAGTGTTAGAGCCTCGGAGTCTCTTTGACAATCATGGAACCAGGGCTTTCAAATTGCTAGTGCCCAATGAGAATGATAGCAAGGGCTGTAGGCTTTGGACAGCCCTCTTCACTCGATTGTGTGACACACACATTTGGGCAGAGTAATCTGAGTTCTTCAATTTGTTGCCAACTCTCTACTCCCAGAGGCTTAGGAAAGAGAGGGGAGAGGCCAAAGACTGTTAGCTGATGAGCCATGTGGCTTAGCTTATGCTTCTTTGATTGACAGATCATCCAGTTCAAACCAACACTTCTGATGTGGCTCCCAGGGCAGATCCAGGGGCATGTGCATCTCTGAGTTTTGAGTACTCCTATTATTTGGCTTTTATGTAGACTGTGATTCTACCTTGCTCTGGGACAAATCCAGGCCTACTGAAAGTAGATGAGTTTAGTGTGAGATAGAAGAACCCCTTTAGGCCATGATTAAATGAGGAATTAGAGAAAAATTTCCTGGTCCTAACTTTTGAAATAAACTTTCATGCCATCAAATTTTTTATTTCCCTGAGTTGATATAATGCTGAAATTTGGCATAGAGTAACATGAATTGTGGTTGCAAAAGCCAGGTAAGGGAACTGAGACCTAACAATGTCTTGGTTTGTATCCTAAGACTCATTTCCCAGTTGTTCCAGTGCCAGGAAGCTCTCATTTGCCCACTCTGAGGGAGGCAGGCAAGCAAGCAAGCAAGCAAGCAAGCACAGATCATCTTTCTCATTCTGTTATTCCAACACTGTTTTGTGTGTGTGTGTGTGTGTGTGTGTGTGTGTGTGTGTGTCCTTTAAGCACAAATTTGGCAACAAGAAGCAGCTGCTGAGGTGAACAACTTGTGTGAACACCCCACACTTCAGAAGACTAAGTATTGCCTGTCACTTAAGAAAGGAACAGTGAATCTCAGTGAAGCATAAAACTGCTTATTCATTATTCTTATCTGCATTCATAGTTTGCTTATAAAGCCAAAAATTGTCTGACTAGGAAAACCACTGCTTGGGAAAAAATTGTTGCAACAGCATTTTAACTGTTTAGTAGACAACCCACAAGAGTTCATCCTGGGACTACCCAGGTATCAGGATGGGTCCCTTGAGACAATTCACAGTAATTTGTAGAAAATTCTGTACCTGGAAAGGAATCCAGGGGTAGATGTGGGTTAGTTAGAAAACCAGTGCAGACCATGACAGCATCAAAGATGTGTGAGTTTTGCTTCCCTTGAGTGACAGTGACCACTTCCCACTGTCCAGAGACTGCAAAATCTGGGCGTTTTGTTATACTGCATACTTTGGTCTGAAAAGAATCACAGACAGGATTAGCAGCCATAAGATTCCTTGTAAGGGCTTGCTGGTTGATACACTAGTGAACATTTTAAAGCATCTAGAATGGAGAGACTAATCATATCTAATGAACAGAACCCTAGAATCCCAATCAGGCTACCAAATCAAATAAGATTCATTGGATAGAAGGCTTCTACAATTTCTTCCAATTTTCTAATTGAAAAATTAAAAAAAACCCAAAGACTATGAGTGATTTGCTTGAATTCTCACTGGAAGTGATAGAACCTTGGGAGTAGTTCAAGGTTCAAATAATCTATCTTTTTGTTTTTATTGAATACACATATGCAAATGAGAATTAAGTTCTGATTTATTGATTGTGTCCTGGCAATCAAATCCAGGTCTTCATATGTGGCATGCTAAATAAACACTATACTCCAAATCTCAATATCATAACCCAGGCTTCTGATGAGGCCTGAAAATTATTCTTTCTGTTGGGCAACCTTGTTTTTCATAGAGAACATTCTTTAACAGTAGTTGCTTTAATAGAGACGAGGATTATATATCATTGAAAACAAAAGACGTGATTACATGTATCTAAGATCATAAAAAGTCTTAGCTAAAGCATTGTTGACGTATACCCACCTCTAGAGACTAGCTGCTAACTTTATGACCTGAATTATTTGGGAACAATCTAAGGTTCAAATAATATGGTTTTTTTTGTTTGTTTTCATTGAACATATATACAAATAAGTATTAAGTTCTGACTTATTGATTGTGTCAATAAATCAAATCCATGTCTTCAAATATGACATGTTAGTTAAGCCACTTGAGCTTGATTCTCAAGATGTTTATAAAAATAAATTTATACAGGTCAAACTTAAAAGCAAAAGTTGCTCAGTAACCAATAGGTGTTGCTTTCTTTCTTAAAAAAAAATTCAGAAATTTGAGTTTGTTAGGTCTTTCCCACTGGCCTTACTGTTTGGCTCATAATCTGCACAATGCCTCTGGGGCTTCTACATCTGTATTAGCAATTCTGTCTTGTGCACAGGCCTCATTACTCTTACCAGTTCCATAGCTCATCTACAGAACTCAGGGCTGTGCTAGAGAGTGGTAAGGGGAGACAAGTAAAAGAAAACTTCCTGACTGTTAATTGATGTTCATAACTTACATTGAAGTAAATGCATCTCATAAGTTTGAATTGGGTTGAATAGAGTTTGAGGTATTCCAGGAAGAGAGAATTTGGCACAAAGTTTGGGTAGTCTTCTGGAAAAGGAAAATCCGAGTAACAAGACATCTCCTTGCTGCTGTTAGAAACCACAGACTTATAAAGACTGGCTCTTCCTTCTTCAACATGTTCCTGTAAAGACAGTGCATACTCATGAGCATACATGCACACACACACACACATACACACACACACACACACACACACACACACAATGCATGTTAATATTTTTTGAAGTCTCAAACATTGGTTGAGTTTAAGGGAATCAAGATAATATATGCTACTTATTACTTTAAAATAGGATTTGCATTTGGGAAATGATCAACACTGGGCTCAGTGTAAACTGCTTGACAACAATCACTATTTCGGTCATGACATGGTATCATATAAGTCTAGGATGAACTCACATGCATGCAGTATCACAGTAAAGTATCAAAACAAATAGGCCAAATTCTGGACACAGGCTTGGATAAACGAGGGATGCTAGGCACTTGGGCTTCATGGATTACTCTTGGAACAATGCAGAGGAACAGAATTTAAATTATGAAGGCTATGCATAAAAAATTAAGGTTTTTGGATTTTTATAGAAAATTCATGGTGATTCACAGCAAATTCTGAAACTAGTTTTGGTTCTATTAAAGATGTATCAGATATTATGGGATTTGAGGGTTATGATGAAGGAATTTAGCTTAAGAGTCTAAGACACAGATCTTCACAGATCTTCTTGAGTGCTCCCAAGGGCCTGAACAGAGAGAAAGGCAGTTGGAACTAAGAGAGTCGGCACTTGGAAGACAAATTGTGCAGGATTATGAGAGGAATTTGAGTTAGGGAGAAGAAATGTCAAAGTTTCAAGGCTGGACAACTGGGTGAATGGCACTAACCAATTTCCTACCTCAGTTTGAACTCAGTAGCAGTAATATATTTCATAACTACTGCAAGATCGAGTGGTAAGTTTTAGTAATCCTTTGATCATATGTTGCCTCTGTCTTTCAGGTAGTATTGTGGAGGATTGTATTGATTTCAAAGGGAAATTTCTTAGTATTATAATACTATTTGCAACCTCATATAAATATATATACATCTATATATACATCTATATATCTATCTATCTACATACGCATATAGTTCCTTTTTTAAAGAAAAAAAGTTATTTTATTCATACAAATAAGTGGGAACATGAACATAAACCTTTCATATGGATAGGTTCATTCTGTCCCCATAAAGTATATGAATCTAAGTACAGACAAAATGTTTATCAGTCATACATAGTCAATTAAATACAATTAAAAGTCATTGTTACTGGTCATATTGAGTTGATTGTATCCTTGTGTGTGATCCCGCACCTGACAGCTTTACTTTAGTTGCCTAAAACAAGACCTGAATGATAATATCAATAGACCTGCTGATGCCGAAGGGAGAAATCTCAGGGTGTTCTATGTGGAGAAAGAAGTACAGGCAAGTGATACTGCTAAGAGAGGGAGAGTTAGCACTGCCCAGGGACCAGGCCCTTAACTGATTACTCAAGACAAAGTGGAAAACTACACTAAATGGGCTTTACAGGTTGTATTTATATACTTAAATATGTGTATTGTATATGCATCAATAATAATAATGACATGGGAATAGTTGGAGAGAGAGAGTCATGTAACTATATTTTAAAAATATAGCACCATTTGCTTCATGTTGGATAGCAGTTTTTAAACAGAATACTTGGAACTAATAAGGCTTTAAAATCTCCCATTTCAATCAGCATACCTTTGCACCATCCAAGCAATTAGAAATAGTCTGTATTTGCATGCATTTAGGAAGATCCCCGAAGCTGACCAAGAACATGGGTGCTAAATATAAAGTCGGTTTGATTAACTCCAAACAGTAATGAGTTTCCCTGTGAGCTCCAGGGATAAGAACAGTCCTACAAAGAGCTAAAGTCCTGAGGAGTGGAGACAAACTCTGTAGAGGAGAAGCTGCTGCGTTGTCAGCAGAAAAAACATTGGAAGCATTTGGGGATCATTTTGTGTAAGGTGCAAAATCTCTCGTGTTTCTCAGGCTTCCATGAACTTCACAACTACATTTTTGCTAATCCAGCCAAGTTTCAGAAAGGATAAATCATGCACACATGCACAAACTCATGTACTCATGTGCACACACACACAGACAGAGAAAGTGAGAGAGAGAGAGAGAGAGAGAGAGAGAGAGAGAGAGAGAGAGAGAGAGAGAGAGAGAGAGAGACAGAGACAGAGACAGAGACAGAGACAGAGAGACAGAGACAGAGAGAACATCAGTCACACTCTTTGAAGGAGTGGGGAGAGATAACACACTTTGTGAGGATATTCATAGAAATAGTCCCCAAAGTTACAGCAGTATATTGGTGTGTTTACACATCAGAGAGTAATGAGGGCCTTCAGGAACTAAATAATCTACCTTGTATTCCATGAACTCTTCCTCCAAGTGAACAAACCAACAAAGCTAGAAGAAGGGTGGGGGTGGAGAAGCCCTCTATTTTTCAAAACTTAGAAAATGCTTGTAAAGGCAGAAAGAGAGGTTTCCAGGAAACACTAAAGCCTGTTGTGAAATAATCTATCACAGATGTTAGCCACAGAAAGACAGCTTAGCCTTTAGGGCAGAATCCAAGGGGAACTCTACTCCCTTCTTTCTTTCAATCCATTGCTTCTCTTGTATAAACATCAGGGCTTGAGTATTGAACACATGTGTAGAGCCAGAGTCCATGTTACCTCTCAATGCTATTTGTGGGTCTTGGGCCACTCCTTCCAGAATTTACCTCAATGATTCCCCAATCGGTCCCAATGATTTCCAGACCCTCTGGACCTGTCTATAGACAACCCCACCTCCACCCACACCCCCTGGTCCCAAGCAGTGTCAGCAAGTCCTGTGTACCTCTTCCAGTTGCCCTGACACTCCATGTAGACTCCCACAGTATATGCCTGTTGAGAATTGGTGGGGTCATTTAGGAGAACCGTTTAGTTCTTATGAAGTGAGAAAATGAATGAAAGGGATTAAGAGGAGATTGGCTTTGGAGAAAGGGACAGAGAATGAATGGAGGGTTTAGCGCTTCTGGACCTCTTTGATTGGGCAGCACAGTGGGAATCACCACAATTCATCGGGGCACTTAGTAGGACTGTGCACAACTGGGTTTGCCTGACTTTTGAACTGTCAAACAGCAGAAATGTGTGGTGTGTCTCCACAGCACAGGGGCAGACTGTCTAGATCCATATACAAGGATATTTATTTTTCTTTTTATTGGGCAATCTCTGGAATTTTCTTAAATTCTCCTGGTTTCAGTTTTTCCATCTGTATGGAGGGACAGTGGTATGCATCCCCCTGGCTAAATGGTAATGATAGTGTCAAAGGTGCCTGTGTCAGCTCTGCTAAGCTTTTCCTTAAAGTTAACGATTAGCTGTGACATGGGGAGACACTTCAGGAGAGCTGCTGGCCATGGAAGGGCAGGTCAAAGGTCTTTCTTATCTCATTTTGAGAAAGAACTTAAAAGTTGGGCAGGTAGGGAGGAAGAGAGGATCTGAAAGGACCTGGGAGAGGAGAGGAATATAATCAAAATGTATTTAAGTCTAAAAATTGTTTCAAATAACAAAAAATAATAAAAGCAAAAAGGAGGAGGATCATGGAACTAAACAGAGAATTTACAAAAGGGGGAAATGCAAATATTCAAGGAACATTTTAAAAAATAGCCAGTATCCTCAGGCATCAGAGAAATAAAAATAAAAATTTGGAGATTGCATCTGATCTCAGTCAAAATGGCTAAGATTCAAAATAAAAGTAAAACATGACAAAAAATGCAGGCATGGATGTGGGGAAAGAGGAATACTTACTGATTGTTGGTGGCAGTGCAAGCTGGGGCAGACACTATGGAAATCAGTGTAAGGGGGTCCTCAAAAATCTAGAGATAGATTCAGCACATGATCCAGCTGGACCACCCTGGGGCGTATAACCAAAGGATTCCAGCATCTGTCTCCACTGATGCTCCAGTCATTATAGCCAGGAAATGGAAATGGACAAGATGTCAATCAACTGAGGAATGGAAAATGAAACTGTGCTACATTTGCACAATGGAATTCAGTTCTTAAACGAAACTATGGCATTCACAGCTAAGTGGGTAGAGCTGGGAGCACTTATTCTGAGGTAATCCAGACTCAGGAAGACATATGCTGTGTTTTTCCTTTCATTTTCAGATGTTTGCTTTTAATCTTCAAATATATGTATTTCCTTTGGAAATTAGTAAGGAAATTAGTAAGAGACCATGGTGGTATGGTTTTCAAGAGAGGGCAAACAGAACGCAGTGGTATAAAGGGCTAAAGGGGGATAATGAAACAAGGTGGGTTAAATTGGGGTGGTGAATATGTAGGAAGGGTAGAGTTGGAAATACAGAGAGGGATGGAGAGCATTAAAGACCTTTCAAAAACAGTCATATGGAAACTTGCTAGTGTAACATAAGAAGAGTTACCCTATGATGAGGGGACAATGCCCCTACCAGACACCACAGGCTTACCAACAAAAAAAAACAAAAAACAAAAAAACAAAACTAAAACCAAAAAAGCCCAGTGCCAGAAGTGGGCCATCTCTTTTGAACTTTTTTTCCCCATTGTAGACACACAGACCCACAAACATTACTGCCATTGCCAGTACTCTTGGTTCCTCTCCAGAAGTTGACAGTAAGACCCCATTGATGAAAACACCACATAATTGAGTCATAGAACATAGAGAAATCAAACTGGCACCAACCTGGAAGCTTCATCTCTATGGGATCGATTTCACAGGGCTGGAAGATACTATACAAACTACTGGAGGAGAAAAGTAATCCTAAGTCTTACCCAACTATGAACCTGTGTGAGCTACAGTAATGACTGGACTAGAAAGACGTGCCGTGTGCAGTAGTGGTATGAACATCATGGTGGTAACAGCCACTTTCTGATTGTGTTTAAGCATTTGGTACCAAGGACCAGTCCTAGATAGACTAAGGAATGCTTACCTTTCAATGGTAGATCTATATCACAACCCCCTACTCTGGGTTCTCAGGGATTATTATGGAAAAAAAAAAAGGTGGAAATACTGTAAAATCTAGGAGTAGTGTTTTCAAGACACAAAAAGGCAAGCTGCATTTATGAACTCACAGGTGTTGTGACAATATGTGCAAGATCTACACAGACTCAGGCCAGAAAAGTCCCAGCATGGGCAGAAAAGGTGAACATGAAGTCCGATCCCCAGGAAAGGAGCTACAGGGAGAAGGAGAGTCAGTTTTGTTTTGTTTTGTTTTGTTTTCTTAAGGTATAGCTCCTCATACATTGACCACACTCCAGTAGGAGGTCACACATTTAAGAGTATATGGACAGTACAAATTGGACTTGATTTAAAAAGAGAGAAGATGAGGTTGTGTAGGAGAGCAGGAGTATATCAGGAAGGAGTTGGAGGAGAGGGAGAATATGAGTAAAATATATTACATAAAATACTTAAAGTACAACAAAAATGAGAAAAAAAAACCCCAAAATGTAAAGAAAGTAAAAATATAAAGAAATTATTCTGTAATCATATTTTAATTAATTCTTTGAGAATTCAATACCTTTATTTTATATTTTTTTAAAAAATTAATTAAATATAGTTATATCACCAAAAGAAAAAAGATGGTATTTAACTTCCTAACTAGCAGGGGCGGAGACACAGCTCAGCCGGTAGAGTGCTTTCTCAGCACTCAGGAAGTCTTGAGTTTGATCTCCACCACATAAATCTGCACCTGCTAGCACATGTCTGTAATTCCAGCATTTGGGAGGTGGAGTCAGGGGGGTCAGAGATTGAAGGTTATCCTTGGTTATGGATTGAGTTGAAAACGAGCCTGGCTAATAGACATTCTATCTGAAAGCAGCAAAACAACACAATAAACAAACAAAAAATGTACACCAAAAAGTTTCCTAACTAAAAGCTTTTCTTCTTACATGTATGTCTATTCATCAAGGAAAAGGTATCTCTTAGTTTCCTTTGCCTTAAGATATCCAGAGGACTTGGGATGTAGCTTAGTGAAAGAACGTATGTCCTGGGTTCAATCCTGAGAGACAGACCTGGGTGAGCAGAAGTAGATGAAAGAGATAGATAGATAGATGGATAGATAGGTAGATAGATAGAGAGAGAGAGAGACAGAGACAGAGAGAGAGACAAAGACAGAGACAGAGAGAGACAGAGAGATAGAGGGGAGGGGGTAGTGGAGGAAGGGAAAGTGGAGAGTGGGAGAGATAGATAGATAGATAGATAGATAGATAGATAGATAGAGAGAGAGAGAGAGAGAGAGAGAGAGAAAGAGAGACAGAGAGACAGAGAGACAGAGAGACAGAGAGACAGAGAGACAGAGAGTGGCATCACCGTATCACACACTGCTTCTTTGTGAAAGTCACTCTCCTTGAAGGACAGGGCCCAGCTCTTGGGTGTGTGGACACCTTTGAGGAAAATCTGTTGTAGTCAAGAATCTCAGCTGTGTGAGAGAGGGGTCTGCCTAGTGTACTCCACCATGGATAACAGAATTCAATAAATTAGAATCCATGAATAAAAGGAAACCCAGCAAGACAATGAAGTTTTAGAACTAAGCCTTTTAGTTAAGAGAAGATGGTAGGCCTAGGCCAGAGAGATGGCAGCAAATAAGCTTGGCGGCCCCAGTCTGATTCCCGGAACCCACAGAAAGGTGAAAGGAGAGAACCGATTCCGAAGACATGCTCTGACCTTCATATATGTGCAGTGGCATGCATGTGCCCAGCTTCTACATACCACACACATGCACACACACTAATACATTAAATTTTTTTTTTTTTTTTAAAGGCTAAGTCCAGTCTAAGGAAGTGACAGCTGAAGAATGATCTATTTTTAGTCTCTAACTTTTCTCTTACTGAAAATAAAAAATGGAGGGAAATTGTATAGTAGGCTATCAAGAAATATTTGCTGAATGGATGAAAGGATGTATGTGAAGATCTTGATGTACCTACAGAAGGGTATCATCCTTTGGATGGTGTAAGCCCTGACATCTGTCACAGGGTGTGAAGGAGGAAGCAGGATGTGTGTCAGCCAGTACTGTTAATCCTCTTTAGACAATGCTGGTGTGGTTTTACTTAAAGCCTGCTTCCCAAGCTCCCTTCCTACAGTAAAATTCTATAAAAGCAATTTTTTTTTTCTTGAGACTGGATCTGTCTCTGAACATGAAGGTCACTAATGGGCAAGGCGGCTGACCAGCGAAGTCACCAAGATTCTCCTGTCTCTCCTTCCCAGCACTGGCATTACAAGCTTGCGCCACCACACTCAGCTTTTCTCATGGGTGCTGGGGATCTAAACCTAGGGTTTCACGGTTGTACAGTAAGCACTTTACACACTGAGCTCCCTCACAGCCCTCTCACACACGAGTCTCTTTTAAGAGGATTGTCTTTATTTTTTATTTCTCTTTATTTTTTATTCCCATTACTACTCCTACACCCTCCCTACCCTAAAGAGACACCATATTTTCCAGTAAGAACTTAGGCCACTGGTCTGGTGGTGTGAGTGCTTGTTCAACTTCTTGTCTCTTTGCTTCAGTTTGGCTCTTTGTGCTCCCTCTCTTGTGTCCTCCCTTTCTTGTGTGCTCCCTCTCCTGTGTGCTCCCTTTTCTGTGTGCTCTCTCTCCTGTGTTCTCTCTCCTGTGTGCTCCCTCTCCTGTGTGCTTCCTCTTTGAGTGCTCCCTTTCCTGTGTGCCCCCCCTCTGAGTGCTCCCTCTCTTGTGTGCTCCCCCTCTGAGTGCTCCTTCTCCTGTGTGCTCCCTCTCTGAGTGCTCCTTCTCCTGTGTGCTCCCTTCCCTGTGTGCTCCCTTTCCTGTGTGCTCCCTTTCCTGTATGCTCCCTCTCTGAGTGCTCCCTCTCTTGTGTGCTCCCTTTCTTGTGTGCTCCCTCTCTGTATGCTCCCTTTCCTGTGCGCTGTCTCTCCTGTGTTCTCTCTTCTGTGTTCTCTCTCCTGTGTGCTCCCTTTCTTGTGTGCTCCCTCTCTGTGTGCTCCCTTTCCTGTGTGCTCTCTCTCCTGTGTTCTCTCTTCTGTGTTCTCTCTCCTGTGTGCTCCCTTTCTTGTGTGCTCCCTCTCCTGTGTGCTCCCTTTCCTGTGTGCTTCCTTTCCTGTGTGCTCCCTCTTCTCTATGTGCTCCTTCTCCTCCTGTGTGTTCCCTCTCCTGTGTTCTCTCTTCTGTGTTCTCTCTCCTGTGTGTTTCCTCTCCTGTGTTCTCTCTTCTGTGTTCCCTCTCCTGTGTTCTCTCTTCTGTGTTCTCTCTCCTGTGTGCTCCCTTTCCTGTGTGCTTCCTTTCCTGTGTGCTCCCTCTTCTCTATGTGCTGCTCCTCCTCCTGTGTGCTCCCTCTCCTGTGTGCTCCCTCTCCTGTGTGCTCCCTTTCCTGTGTGCTCCCTCTCCTGTGTGCTCTCTCCTCTGTGTCCTCTTCCGTGCTCCCTCTCCCTTTCCTCCAGTCTTTGGGGAAGAGTGTACCTTTCCTCTTTGTCTTCCCAGTACTAACCCCCTTTCTTGTGCCCACAATCCCTCTCTCATCTTTTTTTTTTTGGTAAGAATGGCGTCTCAGTTCGGACTTGCCTACTCATTCACTTCTTACTAACTATGGACTTTCAGTCTTCAGCCACAGCCATGTGTGGGCCTTCCTGCCATGCATATATTAAAATACAACAGCAGCAACAACAAAGAATTTTCTAAAGTTTGCTCTTCTGCTTTTCTATTAAAGTTGCCCAGACATTCATCTGCTTGCTTTCCATCTGCCGCTCCTCTCAGATCCATTGCATGCACTAAGAAATAACCTTTATATTTTCTGGGCATGCTCTGCTCTCTTTATTGGACTCTTCCAGCACCCCTCATGGGCTGTCATTCTACATAGCCTTTCTGGTTTCCAGCAGTGGCTGTAACCCTGCCCTCACCTACAGGGCTGTTTATGACTTGTAAGATTGTTACTCTTGATTCTGCCAATAGTTCTCCAGAGAAGGGGGGAAGCCTTCTCATCTCTGTGTCCCCTACAGTGCTCTTTGTGTAGCTGTTTGATCTGCTCACATTAGCTGGGCACAACTGGATCGAGACGGATTTCTCCAGATGTTTACATGAATAAATTTTAGGGTTAATAGTTACACGACTGTGACTCCAGTGAGCATTTTTGTATAGTGTCTCAAGAAGCTAAGTACAGCTTTTGATCTTTGGACTCACCTTTTTGTTTTGACTGAAGTTTACCTTAGCCAAATAACGGAATTTATTGCAACAATATTTTTTTTTTGTTTTCTGTGCCAGTTCTCAGTATTTGCTGATCAGATGTACTCATCTAGATCACTATACTGAGGCTCACGATAGAAAGGCCAACTGTTTGATTAGTAATGCCTACAATGAATGTGGAAGAGGAGTTTTAGCACATGCAAGAGTTCTGCCATCCTGTAAGAACAGATGCAGTTTGCATCACGAGGACGGGAGTGCTCCTTCATTAGACCCCTGTGGAAAGTTTCTCTACATTGAAGATCACGTCTTGCAGTCAAGCATGTTAAGATAGACATTTTTATGTGAGCCATGCCTGCCTGCACTGGAGGACTCTACCTAAACAGGCAACAGTGGCTTCTCTGAGGTTTTGCTCTCTACTTTAGAAATAAATTACTTTGTTTCAGTTCCAAGTTCCCGGCTTCTATAAACGAGGTTTGTTTCCCAGGGTCTCTGGGGCCCGCCTGTCTGATACTTGCTCCTTTCCCCAGCTCCTGACAGCTTGCCTAAAGTTCGTGGGAAACAAAAAAGTCTTTCCCTGGTTGAGTGCTGGAGCCCAAAGAAAGCTTTCTCTTTTGGCTTTGGGGTTTCATTGGCATGAAGCAGGACTCTTGTGATCCCCACCAGGGCTCCTGGCCAACCAAGGGTGGGTTTTCCAGACCTTGGATCAGTTCACACCATTACCCCACAGAGACTCTGGAGGCTTACATTTTTTTTTTTTTTTTTTGCCTAGACTCACATTCTCTACTACCACTAGTGCACGGTGTGGACGACCTTTGTTCAGGCAGCAGGATCTGGGGTTGTGAGACGCCCGCTGCTTCACCGAACGGAACCCGAACCCGGTGTCACCGTGTCCCAGCTGAAGTGGGGGCCAGGAAACTATGGGACTAGAAGCAGCTCAGTTTTGTGAGTAGTGGCTGAAATTCTCACTACAGCCTCTGTCCTGTGCAGATCCCCGCTCCAGGTCCCGCACTCTTACCCTGTGCTTTCCTTGTCAAACCCAGGCATTGATTTTTCTTCTCTGCTTTATGGGCTTCTCTAGGGGTATTTCAATTCCTCCTCCTCCTCCTCCTCCTCCTCCTCCTCCTCCTCCTCCTCTTTCTAGACAGTTATAAGGCTCCTGTTTCCTTTTACTTTTCTGGGGTCTTTTAACCTATTTTTTTTTTACAATCTGGGGTCTACCTAAATTAGGTCTCCACTTGGCAGACCTTTCCAGTCTTTTCAAGGCTCTTTCCAACAGATAGATAAAAATATGGGAATCACCTACTTACCGTGAATCTCCAAAGTCCCCCCAGGTCACTGCTCCTCTCGAAGCAGGTGGGCTCCAGTCCTTCTTCCAGGCAGCACTTGATGGAGGCCAGGCCGCTGACCCCGGCTCCCACAATTGCGACTCGCTTCACCATGTTTCTCTGCGGAGGGAAAACCGAGAGCTGCGTTTTATTCACAAAAGCCCCACCCAAGCCTTGGCTACTCAACAAACCGGGAAAAGAATTTGGGAGATTAAGGGATTGTCTCAGTTTGAGTCCTCTGCAGACTATCTGCGGTGTGTCAATGTGAGAAAGAAAACGTACAGGTCATTGAGTTAACCCCTGAGCTGGGTTATGTCCCCACCCCTTGGCCGGAGCTGGCTCTCTCTGTTCACTCACTTGTGGTCTTTAACACAATTGTAGCTTCTGGCAGAGTGGCTGAAACCAGACCCTTCGGTGGGCAGAGTCTTGCATTCTGAACTGGCTTGCCTCCATCCTCCTCAGGGCTCCAGCCCGGGAGCAGGCTGGAGCAGCAGACAGGAGAGGATGGCCTTGGAAAACTCTCTCTCTCTCTCTCTCTCTCTCTCTCTCTCTCTCTCTCTCTCTCTCTCTCTCTCTCTCTCTCTCAAGATCACATTTAAGGACACTAGGATTGGTTTGGGACCTCCCAGAAAACTGCACAGCAGCTGGTAGGGTGGGGCTAGGACTACGAGCCAAGACACTTGTGGTCACCACAGGTGGTGCCACAGCACTGCCTTCTGGGTTCTGCCCTGGTATCGTGCCAAGGCCACAACCATGCTCCTGGAATACAATTCACAACTAGTCACCAATGGAAGAGACGAGGGTGGCTGCCAGGGAGGACTTAGAGTGGAAGGTCGGACAGAGGAGATGTTTCTCCTCCTTCGGTCTAATGCGGTTCACCTCTGTGAGCCCATGGCACAGCCCACATGGGTAGAGCTTTGAGGGTTTTCTGGCCATGGGTTAATACCGTGGACTTGTAAGAACACCGTGAGGCAACATAGCACATTTGGGTCAAGAACCAATTCTGTCAGTTAAAACTGTGTGATCTGAATTATTTAGTTCCTCTGGGCATTGTGAAAATGGAGAAAATATTGTAGCGTCTTTGCAGTGCTTTCTGAGGATCAAATGAATTAACCTGTGTCGTGTATCTGAGACTAGGTCCTGGCAACACAGTAAATGCTCAATAAGTAAAGCTATTTCCACAGTTGGCTTCTTCTTTTCTGTAATTTTTCTGAATGTCTGATCAAGAGCATACACACTCAGCACACACTAAATAGAATATTAGGTGTTCTTTCCCAATATGTTTCTAATATAACTTATCTCTTTTAAGTTTGTCTCTCTTTTTAATTTTTTTTTTTTTTTTTTGAGACAGGGTCTCACAAAGCCAAGCTGATCTCAAAGTCACTCTGTAGCCAAAGGTGACCTTGGACTTCTCATCCTTCTCCCTTCACCATCTGGAATGCTGGGATTGCAGCCACCTGCCACCATACCCTGTTTTTGTGGTCCTGGGCATCCTAGGCAGGCGCTGTATCAAATGAACCATGGCTACATGATAGGGTACTTGAGCCCTGTCCCTCAACTACCAGGATGTACCCAGTGATGACATTTTCCTGAACATTTTCTATTTTCTTGTTTCCCATGTGAACTGTTCACAGAGTTGGATATGTTTCATTTGTATTTTTAGGACTGGAAACCCAAGAGTAGCAGTTCAGGCATGGGGGCTCAGGTGCTTTACCCTCTGCTGTGTGCTCTTTCTGGGGAAGCTCTGAGGATATGGTGTAATGGATATACCCTCTGCTGTGTGCTCTTTCTGGGGAAGCTCTGAGGATATGGTGTAATGGATACAGAATTGTTTTTATTTTATTTTATTTTTATTACTTATTAGTATTTTATTATATATTTATATCTTATGTACTTAGATGTGTTTATATATTAAGTACATTTATATATTAAATACATTTATATATTATATATTTATATGTCATATACATCTATATATTACAATGCTTAAATATTATGTACATTTATAAATTATGTATATTA
>NW_022196891.1:60287159-60287354 GCF_008632895.1 Mastomys coucha
CAATCCTCTACTATACACATGCTGCCAGAACAATCAGACCTCTCCATGTGCAGTCCTTGGTTGGTGGTCGAGACCCCGGGAGCTCTGAGGGTACTAGTTAGTTCATATTGTTGTTCGTCCTAAGGGCCTGCAATCCCCTCAGCTCCATTGGTCCTTTCTCTAACTCCTTCACTGGGGACCCTGTACTCAGATCAA
>NW_022196891.1:60287809-60298590 GCF_008632895.1 Mastomys coucha
ATTTCCAGAGTGGTTGTACCAGTTTGCAATCCCACCAGCAATGAAGTAATGTTCCTCTTTCTCCAGAAACTCTCCAGCATCTGCTGTCACCTGAGTTTTTTATCTTAGCCATTCTGACTGGTATGAAGTGGAATCTCAGGGTTGTTTTGATTTGCATTTCCCTAATGACTAAGGATGTCGAACATTTCTTTAGGGGCTTCTCAGCCATTTGGTGTTCATCAATTGAGAATTCTTTGTTTAGCTCTGTACCCCATTTTTTAATAGGGTTATTTGGTTCTCTGGAGTCTAACTTCTTGAGTTCTTTGTATATCTTGGATATTAGCCCTCTGTCAGATATACTGTTGGTAAAGATCTTTTCCCAATTTGTTGGTTGTCATTTTGTCCTATTGACAGTGTCTTTTGCCTTACAGAAGCTTTGCAACTTTATGAGGTCCCATTTGCCAATTCTTGATCTTAGAGCAGAAGCTACTTTATTACTTTATTATACAGTATTTTATTTATTTTAAATTAAATTTAATTTTTTACTCATTCACTTTACATTCCACTCACTGACCCCTCCTGGTCACCCCCTCCCACAATCCTCCCCCCATCCCCCTAAACCTCTACCCCCTTCTCCTCTGAGCTGCGGGGGGGGTCCCCTGGGTACTCCCCAGCACTCTAAGTCTCTGCAATGTCAGGCGCTTCCTCTCCCACTGAGGCCAGACAAGGCAGTCCAGCTAGAAGAACATATCCCATGTACAGGCAACAACTTTTGGGATAGCCCCCACTTCAGTTGTTCTGAATCCACATGAAGACCAAGCTGCACATCTATTGCATATGTGTGGGGAGACCTAGGTCCAGCTTGTGTATGTTCTTTGGTTTTTAAATTTATCTGGGAATTGGATAACCAAAGGTGGGGTAGAAGCTCCTGATTGAGATTAAATATATTTTATAACACAGAACTGTCTTCTTGAATCAAAAGCTCCCCTCTTCGGGTGTCTGTAAAGGTGTTGTAAGATAGGTTAACTTTCTATAGCAATTAGCTATAGATTGCCAGGGAAGTTCTTTCAGAAGAGGCCCGTGTTAGACCACAATGGATACTACACACTTACAGTTTCTCTCTTCCTGGATGCCAGAGAGCACCTTGACCCTATGTTTAGAGATACAGCTGAAGCTTAGGGGCTGGGTCAAGAGGCATCTGTTTTGGGTCCCTGTTCTACTAGGAATCAGTGTGGTGACATGGGAAAACTGCTCATCTCCTTTGGGTCTCAGTTTCCTCACTGTGACAAAGGGTATAATGTTGTTCACTTACCAGTCATTCAATGAAGAATAACCACTTTTTTTTTGAAAACAAAAAACAAAAACAAACAAAAACAAAACAAGAAGAAAAAACAACCTTAGGGAGGAAAAAGAGGGCATTGTGTATAAACGTTGACATTGAAAGCAGGATGCAGAAGCATGCTGGCTCTAAGAGAGTGTTAGCAGGGCAGCCGGAAGCAATGCATGCTACTTTTTACTTACTCTCTGGGAAGGTGAGGAACCTTTTCTAATAGCTGGGTTAAGACAGAGAGGGAGGTAATTCCCCTGTGGCTTCGCTGAAAGTGGAGAGGAGGTAAGCAGAGCATGTGTGGCTGTCTCAGAGAAAGCTGGTTAATAGGGGCTAGCCCTTCCTCAGTGACCCAGAGAAGAATGCTCATTCAGACAGCAGAGAGCAGCTGGTCACTTTCCTTGCCTGGAGTGTTGTTGTTTTAGCCTAGGCTTGCTGAAGGAAATAAGAATGCATCTCTTCTATTGTTAATAGAAGCAGAGGTTACTGTCAGGGCCTCTCAGGAGACAGTTATATCATGATCCTGTCAGCCAGCACTTGCTGGCATCCACAATAGTGTCTGGATTTGATGACTGAATATGAGAGGGATTCCCAGGTGGAGCAGTCTCTGGAAGCTCACAGCCATCCATTGGACTGAGCACAGGGTCCCCAATGAAGGAGCTAGAGAAAGGACCCAAGGAGCTGAAGGGCTCGCAGCCCCTTAGGACGAGCAACAATATGAACTACCTAGTACCCTCAGAGCTCCCAGGGACTAAACCAAAGAGTATACATGGTGGGACTCATGGCTCCAGCAGCATATGTATAGCAGAGGATGACCAAGTCAGTAATCAATGGGAAGAGAGGCCATTGGCCCTGTGAAGGTTCTATGCCCCAGTGTAGGAGAATGTCAGGACCACTAAGCTGGAGAGGGTGGGGTGGTGAGCAGGGGGAGGAGGGATGGAACAGGGGTTTGTTTTTGTTTTTATTTTATTTTATTTTTTATTTTTTTTGGAGGGGAACCTGGGAAAGGAGATATTGTATGACATGTAAATAAAGAAAACTTCTAGTTAAAAAAAATAGAAGCAGAGGGAAGAAGTCATACAGTGGCTCTGCTGTGAGGCTAGTGGGGTCTTCAGACAAGGAATTAAGGTGGCCCTGGTTCACTTTGCAAAAGAGCATATCATAGTGACTCTTACCTGGAGAGTTTAATACAGTAAGGAAAACATTAGCTTTGCCCTCACAGAGATAAGAATTAGGATCAGGACTAGTGGTGCAATTGCAGAGGTTCACTATAAACATTCACCCATATTTCAAGCTCTGAGATTGGCTTTGCCTAAGCCCTAAGCGGAGGCTAGATCACAAAGTTTTGGAGACAGTCTCGGTTCATGTAAAGGGTGGAACCAGATGCCTTCCTTCAAGGATTCTAGATGTAGATTCTATAGATCATCCTCTGGTTAATTCAGGCATCAAACACCCACCAAGTTGCTTCTTTGTTGACGACACTGGTATGTTAGGTTTTTATGGAACCTTTGTTTAGAGCGGGGATCAGTTTGGTGGGAAAGGAAAACTTGAATTTGTTTACCCATCAAGATATTTTATCTCTAAATTGTAGTAAGAGCTGGAAAGGGAAAATGTTAATGTTGACGTTGGAGTGGCAGGGGGCATGGTGGTTGCTTTAGGTTTTGAGGGGTCACTAGGACATCAGCAGTCAGAGGAGGAGAGGCAAGAGGCTCCAGAGTCAGGGAACAGCTCTGGGGTGGCAATGGTTCCGTGAGGCACATGTAGTTGCCTGACTACATGGTGAGCTCAACTCTCTCTTTATTCCCAGGGAAACTACAGCATGCACCCACAAGAGCACTCTACATTTTATTGTTGATTAAGTTGGTCATGTCTGTGGTTCTTCTTCCTACACAAGGACCTGCTTCCCCAAAGTAGGATGTTTTGTTCGGTGTGTTCCTAGTATGATGTTTGTGCTATAATTGCGTTGAATAAATATTTGGTAATGGGTTGATTTCTTGTTGGGTAGAACAAATCCATCATCTTCCATACTTTTCAATAAAAAAAAAGCTAACAGTAAATATGTATTGGAGGTTAATATCCTGAGTCATATATTGATGCCTCACAACCACCTCTTATCAACTATGCAGTATGCAGAACACCTCCCTCCACCAGTCTGCCACTGTAACCCATTGTGAACCGGACTCAACTCAGCCACTTCCGAGCAGTGCATTTCCTCGGGGTGGGGGGGGCTTTGTTTCAGAATTTAAGGTGTTGCAAGTTAGAGACGTGGCTTTGGATTTCAGTGCTGAATAATTATTAGTAGAAGCAGATGATTTAATACGTCTGTGTCTCCATTTCCTCTTCCCTAATATGAAGCTAGAGGCATACCTGACCTCAGGTATAGTGTGAATCTCTCTGTCAATGTACAAGCGGCAATGAGAGTAGCTCTTGGGCTGTGCCAGACCCAGAGAGAAAGTAACTGGTGTCAAATAAGCCTGCTGTCATATGCCTGCTATTGCAGCACTGGTGGGCGTTTAAGACATTTTATTATAGCTTACTAATGTTATTAAACATTGTTGAGTTATTTTACATCTTGACGCAAAACTAGCATTTAAAGTATTATTCCTTTTTAGAACTTTCAAAAAAAAAGACCAATCATTATTTGGAAATTTTAAAAGAAAATTATTATTGTTATGAAGAAAGTATCGTCAAGGTTAAGTGAGTATGGAAGACATCGAGTCATACCTTGGGAAGCCACAGCGAGCTTGCTAAGGTTGCTGTTATAGAGGGAATAGGAATTTAATGAAAATAATAAGACAATTAAGCCACACTGGTTTCCAAGTGAACTGGGAAATCACGCTTGGTTGCACGAAAGCCGCTAATATTTAACGGCAGGGTCAGGAACGACTATGTTTCCCTATGAATTTTGTACTGTCTCCTCCACATCAACGAAGGAAGACACAAATAATTAAACAAGGTCAGACTGAGCACGCCCCTCCATTATTGAGATAATATGTGGGCATGTGGGGGTCTCATTCCTAACTAAAGACAGAGAAGCCTTGAGTTATTTAAGACTGTCAGAGAGCACAGTGATATTCAGTGTTTTGAACCTTAGTTTATGGTATCTCAGATGTAAGTATTTTTTATTATTTTTTATTGGTTATTTTATTTATTTACATCTCAAATGTGATTCTCTCTTTCCAGTTTCCCCTCTGCAACCCCCCCATCCACTCCTCCTCCCCTCTGCTTCTATGTGGTGCTCCCACACCCACCCACCCACACCCACCTCACCACCCTAGCATTAGACAGGATCTCCTAGTATGTCTCAGAGTGGTCTGGACTCACAGTGTAACACTGGCTGGCCTTGAGCTTCGCCAATCCCTCAAGTCAACCTCTAGAGTGCTGGGATACTGGCATGAACCAGGAGCATGTCACGCAGGCAGTTTTAACATGAGACAGGGCTGTGTTCCATTCAATAACCTCCCGTGCAGTTTTGTGAAGCAGTGATTCAACAGCTTCTATGGTAAAAAGTGGGAAAGTGTTCTATGTGGCACAACAAATGAGGAGGTCACATCTTAGCTGATTCTAAGATCTGAAAATTTACAGTGCTCAGTGACTTCCATAAATCCACACTGAGTGTGATTGTGAGTGAAATAAAAATGACTTTTCTTTCAATGTCCTTATTATTTGTACAACCAACTACAGCTGTTAGGACATAAGCACAGAGTTGCTTGGGCTTGATGACTTAACAAGAGGAACTGTGGCCTCGGGGTACTGTGAAGGAATTGCTGACACGCAATTGCTAACATGCAAATCATTACTTTAAACCTGGGAAGTTTGGGAACCTCCAAGCTAAGTCTTACCGTTTGAGTGTGTTTTAAATGGATTGGAGACCTTATTAAAATTTTTTTTTTCAGGAAATTATCCTTGACCTGAGTTCAGCCCTGGATCAGTTAGCCACTCACTTACACATTTACTAGGAAGTCATCTTTAGCCATGCAGGCAGATACCCACACATTCTTCTTTATAAGTGTGTGCAAATATCTCAGAATACTGATGAGCACAGACTGCCCAAGAAGAGCAAAGCCCTAAATGCGTTGTGTCAGTTCAAGGGCTATCAGTTGTAGTAGATTCAGATGGATGATTGGGATGGGTGAAGGCACCCATAGCTGCTTAACTGGAGCAAAAGCTGGTGAGACCTAGCTTGGAACAAGAGTATGTTCTGAGATTTATAACCTCTTAACAGCAGACACTTACTTTCCCAAGCCTAATCCTAACCCAGCCACCACATAACACAAATCCTGCCTCTTTTAAGGTAACAACAAGTTCCCCAAGAGAGCAGAGGCTCTAAGAAAACAACTGGACATTGAGACCCACTTTTCCTATGCTTACATAAAAAAATATATGGAATTAAACTATGTAGAAGTGGCTCTCAAACCCTTCATCTTGATACTTGTGGATTGAGGATTACCAGATAAGATCTATAGATAGTACAAAAAAAAAATCAAGAAATTTGAATCTTAGTCACAGACTAGAGCAGGAAACACAGCAACCGAAGTTAGTCAACCTTTCAGAATGGCTGGCTTTTTTGTTTGTTTCCGTTAATGTAACACACCAATAGGTGGTAGATATACCTTACAAACCATTAACTTACACCGTGCTAGAGGCTGCTGATGGAAGCGCTTAATAACTCACCCAGCAGAGGACTTACCAGTAAACACAGAAGTTTAGTAATCTGACTTTGTGTTCCCGTGACAAGGTCTCAGGTTCTGTGCCTTACTTTGGAGCAATGGATGGTAGAAAAAATTCCTCCAGGGTCTCTCAAGGAGGGAACTGTGTTCTGCTGAGACAATTCCTCTCTGATGTACAATAAGAAAAACAGGAAAACTTTAGCTCCACCTTCTTAACCCAGAGGAATCGAAGATTTTTATCAGGTTACTGTCTATAAGTAGCTGTGATTGCTCATTCCAATGGCTCTGACACAATTAGGATTCCAGAGCTAGTAAAAATCAAAATAGTCTTTGTGAGCCAGTGTTTGGGAGTTCCCTGCACACAGGATGAGCCTGGTCTAAGAGATAAGAAATGTTACGAAAAAAATTGGAACCCAAGGTTAGCTGTTGTTTGCATTTTCAATTGATTAATTGCAACAGTGGTATGCGGAGAGACAGACTGCCTGGTGATATGTACTTAAAACTCATCCTTCTGTTTGCAAACTATAAATTAAATCGGGTACTTATAATGACATCCTTCATTTTACTCTTCCCAGGGATAAGGATAAAATTAACAGCTGCTACATAAAATCACAATCATAGTAACAGCTTCTACATCAAGCCTGCATTTAAAGACTTTTGGTCCATTTCTTATTTGGAGAAAATTATTATTTTAAAGTACATATGTCACTCAAATTATTAAACACATTTTTAAAGCTTCTTTGAGAGTAAATGATTGTCCAAGTGCTTAGGAATTACAAGACAAATGTAAATATGAGAAATATATGGCCTTTGAAGTCACAAATCCTGGGTTCAAATGTGTTCACTAACTCTTTTATCAAAGTAATCTTTGAAAAAAAATGTATGATTTTCCTCAGCTCCAGCTTCCTCAATTTAAAATATGTAATTCAATGGCTTCCTCAAATTGTGGAATTAGATGAGGTAATCTATGTGAGGTCATGTGCATAGAAAACTCCAGGGTGCATGATGGTATTGATGGTGTTATGCATTGCCCAACTAATAATTTATCATTAATTCTCAATATTGAAGAGAATCCTACAGGCACTGAGAGAAAACTCCAAGAGACGCCGGAGGACTGAGGCAGCGAAAGGCTTGCAGCAGGCTGAACTGTTTCTTAACCCTTTTAGCATAGCCTCTAACTTCGCTTCTGGAGGACGCTAATATAACATCAAATATTCTGCTTATTTATTGGGCTCAGCTCTGACCTTCAGAACTCATTAAATACTTGGCAAGTGGACAACATTGCTAACTGTTAGTCGTTAGTTCAAGTTACCCCCCTGCAGCTCTGAAGATGGCAGTAATTGAATGATTTCAAACTTAAATTCTACCATGAAGGAAGCCTTCAAGACTACTGTTAGTTAAATGCCCCTTTGAATGTCTAACGACGTGTGGCCTTCAGTCAGAAGCATCTGAAGA
Source organism: Mastomys coucha (assembly GCF_008632895.1). Taxonomy (NCBI): domain Eukaryota; kingdom Metazoa; phylum Chordata; class Mammalia; order Rodentia; family Muridae; genus Mastomys; species Mastomys coucha. Next base: position 60,295,241 of record NW_022196891.1, read on the forward strand.
GTTAGGACTAGGTTATTGTGCCAAAGTTTAGTACTCAAATTACCTTGGTGTGTACGCGGAGAACACTGCAGGAGTCACTTAGCCCTGGTGGAGACGCTCTGCACATAAGGGAGATTAGGCTGCTGGCTGATCATAAACATGATCCTTTTATCATACTCACTTCCATAATTGGCCAGAGATTTGTATTAATTATGAATGAATGAGGCATCTGGCCTTCACTGGTAGTTTCCATTCTGACTGCTTTTAGAGCTCAATATTAGTTACCCATAGTTAAGGATACACGATGAAAAAAGGCCTCTATCCTATAAGTCAAGTAAGTGAGCCACACTGGTAGCCAATAAATTCTCTAGGAAATAGTATGGGTTTGTACTTCATGGCTCCCCAATGGCTGGTTGGAAACATGGTTAGTCTGCTCGAAAAACTGAGAGCCAAAGTAAGCAAAATGTCCTTTCTGGGCCAGAAGAGTACGTAGACAGAACAAGCTCTTCATTTTCAGCATGGTAACCATCCGCTTTCAAGGAGGATGTTCTGCTGTCTTGGATAGCTGAGTAAGGAGTGCTGAGACATTGCTAAAAGGTCCCCAATGTCTGAGAAAAGTTCTGTTTTTTTATGCAAGTATTGAGATTTGGTGAGATTTGAACACACTGTGCCCAGCCACCACTAAGCAAAGAGCTAGAAGGCTTTCATTATATCACAAAACCATCTCCATTTAAAAATGTACTTTTAGTTATAATTAGTGTGTGGGAATGTGCACATGTGAGTGAAGGTGCCTGCAGATCCTGGAAGGAGCTGGAGTTACAGGAGGTTGTGAGTTATCTTATGTGGGTGCTGGGAACTGGATTCAGGTCTACTACTGTAAAAGTACTTGCTTTTAACTGCTGAGCCATTTCTCCAGTCCCATCATCTTAAATCTCCTTTCCTTCCCCCACTTTGACTCATTCTCTTTTTTTCTTTTTTTTTTTATTGGATATTTTCTTTATTTACATGTCATATGATTTCTCCTTTGCCAGTTTCCCCTCCAAAAAACAAACAAACAAACAAACAGACAGACAAAAAACAACAAGAACAAACCTCTGTTGCCTCCCCCCTCCCCAGGCTTGTCACCCCACCCTCTCCCACTTATTGGCCCTGGCATTCCTCTACATTGGGGCACAGAATCTTCACAGGGCCAAGGACCTCTCCTCCCATTGATGACCCACTTGGCCGTCCTCTACTATACACATGCTGCCAGAAGACTCATTCTTAAAGCCATATAATTTTAGAGCTTAAAAGCTACATGGGGTTAGTTTTAGCCCTAGTTATAAATTAAACCATTATACCCTTTTCCTTTCATGCCATGCCAAAACCAACAAACCAAACCAAACCAACAACCAAACAAACAAAAAAACAAACCCCAAAGGTTAAAATAGATGTAGCTTCCCACTCCTCAACTCCTCTACACAAAGTACTTTTCTTAGCTGTGTTTCATTAAGAAAGCGGACATCTTTAACAGGAGCCAATTCTCCCAGGCACATTCTCTTACACGTTGATGTTATTCCTTTTATCTGTGAGAACACGTCTGTTGAAAGAAGGGACTGGAGGAAGATGGAGGGGGGAGCGCCAAGGGTATTCAAGGCCAGTTATGGCATTTAAGTGTGTCTCTGCTAGAACAGTTGAGCGGGTGATGCACGCCTTTAGTTTGTGAAGACATTTCATAAACCACTTTTGATAAAGGATTTCTTAAGCACTCTTTATAGCCTGATGAGAAATTTCTAGGAACGTATCCAGTTGTGACTTACAAACTCACATCACATAGTGTTCTATACTGTGTCCTCCTGAGGAGATTGTGGTCAGCTGGAACTGCTTATGTGTATTACAATAATCTAACAGAGTGCATGCAGCAGGGAGGCAGATCCACTGAGCCATCAGGACTCGTCTAAATAATCATAATTTGTAATTTGTATAATAAGTATGTGTGTGCAAAGGCATGTGGGCACATATGTACAGAAACCAAACGGGGGCTTTGGGTCCCTTGGAGCTGGAGTTAAAGAAATTTGTGAGCTGCCCAGTGTGTGCTCTGGGATTTGAACTCACGTTCTCTGATAGAACAGTAAGTCCTCTTAGAGGCAGAACAATCTCCCTAGCCCCAATCTCTCCAGCCCCAATACACACTGTTGTTTGTTTCTTTTTTGTTTGTTTCTTAAGTAAAAAGAAGGCTGGGCATATAGCTCAGTGTTCAAGAGCTTGCCGTATAACTCTTTAAACTTAAAATGTCATTTGATTTTTCTTTGGCTGCGTGGGTATTGCCAGGGATAGTATAGTGCCTGATACATGGGAGTGTTCACTGAATGTCAAATGGAAGAATGAATTGCTCTTGCTTGTGGGGGCTGTGTAGGCTTTTCCATGGTGTCATGAGGATGTCAGAAGCTTAAGCTGGTCTCTCTGTGAGAAATAGACCCCTTTAAGGAGCCTAAGTTTAGACAACCAGCGAACTTATTTGAAACCTACGTAACTGGATAGCAGCTGGTATACTCCTGTCCCTGGATATATGTCCCTGGCTTGACACTGTCTCCATGACTCTATTTAGTGCTCTATGGTATTTTTATTAATAACACCTCCCTGATCTCTGACTCTGCTGCTGCTGTTTCTTCCACATCGGCCTGTGTTTGGAGCTCAGCTTCTCTGGTTTGTGAAAACTCTACTTTCATTCACTATGAATGTGATTACGAATGTTCATCATTTTACTGAATACTCAAAAGGTCATAGGTGAGGTGTCACTGACCCCTACGCAGCATTCTCCCATCTTACCAGGTTTATGTTTTCTCTTATTTCTATTTCTTTCTTCTTTCAAAAATAAGTTGTCTTCTCAAAGTCTTGCTTTTATTTCCTATGGCACTTGTAAAGCTATCTCTTATAACAATGTAGTTCCCATTCTTACTTAGATATTATAACACTTAATTTAATGTAATATTTATTGCTATGTACACAGTTTTATTCTATGATGTCAGACACAAATATCTAAAATTTTTTCTTTGACAACCCGCACTTCATAGTATTGCTAAAAGAATTTCCATCTTTGATGATCAGAGATGGAATATGCCGATTGATGTGATAAGTCATTTTTGGATTTTAGGCAATTAATAGAAAATACAAACATATCATGGCTTTGTTACAGTGTACCTTCATACAGTGAAGGCCTGAGAGTGGGTCGTCCAGGCTCTGAAAGCCAAGGATGCTATTTACAAGTCATAAGGCCTGGGCTACATGACTTACTTTGATTGCAATCTTAAGACAGGCTGTAATAACTCTAAATATAATTAAGTCAAATTGAATTGTTTTTATCCCTAAAGAAATAGAAGCAGTCATTAAAA
>NW_022196891.1:60298600-60300131 GCF_008632895.1 Mastomys coucha
GGACCAGATGGGTTTGGTACAGAATTCTATCAGACCTTCAAAGAAGACATAATACCAATACTCTTCAAACTCTTCCACAAAATAGAAACAGAAGGAACACTACCCAGTTCACTCTATGAAGCCACAGATACACTGAGTATTCTCCCTTGGAGGTGGAATGGTTTCCCTCTAATCAGGAGCTTGTCACAATTTACTTTCATAGAGGTCTTCATAAGACATTTTTTTTCAACTTCTATCATGTTCTAAACAGATTTTAAAAACTGGTTGAGTGCATATTACTTTTAGCTTCAGAAGTTATCATATATATTTAAGAGACATTTAACTATTATAAATTATTTTGATTTTATTAGTTTATAATAAAAAAGAAAAAAGAAAACAATACTTAAAAAATTGAATTGTTTATGACATACAATGGCTTTGAGTATTTTATGCAGGTCACAAAGGTTGATCAACCTTGAAATAGCTCAGAAAGAGCCATATTTAAGATAAATTGATGCTTTTATACAATCATCCACCATCTACAGGCCAGCTGCTTAAAGAATAGAGCTATTTAGTAGCAAACCTCCTCCCGAATTGTGAGTAGAATCCTGCCCCAGAATCCGTAGTGGTTATAGTCAAGTGTCTAAGTACAGTAATGCGCTACAAGCCTCAGAAGAACACTTGTCATCACATGGTAGAATGGTCAGTCCTTATGATGGTTTGTTTGGATTTGTAGGACAGAAACGCTGGCTCCTCTGCCCTCCCCCCTACCCCTCGGACAGTGGCCCTGAGTTCTCGTCCTTCCATTGTACATCAGTGTGTGCTGTTTACACCCGATCTTTCTTCCATCTCTCCCTGGTAAAGACCGGGACTTGCACTGTGGGTGGATAATGACGCCTGCAGCTTTCCCAGGCTCCCCTCTTGTTCTCCGGCACAGACATCTTCCTTAACAACATATCGCCGTTTCATCTAACTTTGGCATCTGACCTGGATCAAGTGGGGTCCAATGCTGAGAGACCTTGCCTTAGCTGCTTTGATCTGTTCCTAGGTCATAGGGCAGGATGGACAGGCGAGTTGGCTTGGTGTCAGCACATTGCACCTCCTGGAAGCAGGCCAGAGTTGTTCCAGGTCAGGAGTGGCGTCCAGGGAGGAAGACTGGCTTCAAAGAAGACCCTTCCTCTGGGTTAAGCTTCCAAGCCTTCATGTTTTGGAATGGTTGTTTGAAATTCTTTTATATGTCATGGCCTGGGTAGTGCTCTAACAATGTCTTTGCTTTTCTCTACAGAACAAATGTGACACATCTGGTTTTTATAGAGGAAACTAAGGAGTTCCCATGCAGAGGAGGGTTATATGAAAGATTAGTAAGGAGGATTCTCATGGGGAGAGATTTGGAGGAGGGTGGAAACCAGCTCACATTTTGTTCAAAAGAGCAAACATTGCTGACTGCAGCAGGAAGTACCGGAGTGCAGGAGGAATTTGGCTCTAGGAGAGGCCAGGCCAGGGACTCATCCCTGAAAGGAACACTTCTCCCCTCCCCTCCCCTCCCCTCCCC
>NW_022196891.1:60300319-60308985 GCF_008632895.1 Mastomys coucha
CCTCCCCTTTCCACATCTGTCTGTCTGTCTGTCTGTCTGTCTGTCTGTCTGTCTCCCTTTCTCTTTTTCTCTCTTTCTTCCTTATTTTGAATCAGGGCTTGCCATGTAGTCCAGGCTAGCCTTAAACACGTCTTCCTCTCTCAGTCTTTTGAGTCTTAGGTGCTACCACACCTGGTTGAAAGCAGCTATCCTGCTTCCTCTTCCTCTTCCTCCTCCTCCTCTTCCTCCCCCTCTTCTTCCTCCTCCTCCTCTTCCTCCTCTTCCTCCTCCTCCTCCTTCTCTCACTTCTCTCTCTCTCTTTCTCTCTCTCTCCCTCCCTCCCTCTCTCTCTCTCTCTCTCTCTCTCTCTCTCTCTCTCTCTCTCTCTCTCTCACACACACACACACACACACACATAAGTGGTCTTTCTTTCCAAACTCACCAGCTCCTAAGTTTAATGTGCACAGTTTTTGAAACAGCAGAGATCCTGACTGAGCAGGCTATTGCTATATATCTATGTTCAAAATTTTATAAAAACTGTGAGGTTCTCTGTAGTAGTTGGTCTGTGGATTGTAATTTGGAGCAAAAAACCCTAGAAAATTGGTCTGGGGCAGCTTCATGTTCAAGATACACAGAGGCAAAGGGAGACTGAATGACTTCTCAGAGGCATCTTGATTAAAGAAAATGATTATCAGAAGATTTGGGGAAAAATGAAGAGATTTGTAACATTTTTAGTGTTGTTAATTTAATAATAATTTTGTCTTAGAACCAATCCTTCCGTAGAACCATTGACTTAGCATCAATCTAAGAGGTGTTCTTCATCTCTTCTTTTGTAGAGGTAGGACAATATGCAAAGCTGCTTCAGTGGGCCGTCGCAATGATAAAGTGAATTGAGGTCTGAGAGACCATGAGAGTGTTGCCTGGAACATGCGAAGCAGATGGGCATTTTTTTTTCAAAGGGTCAGACATTAAAGATATTAGGGTTTCAGGTCCACATAACGGGTTCTGTTGCAAATACTCCACTCTGCCATGGGAGCACAAAAGCAAGGGCAATAAATGAGTGGGTGTGTCTGTGTCCTCATGAAACCAGCATAAAAATTCATGTTTTGGTCCCTATACAGTAATTTGTTGATTTTTGCTTTTCAGCCTTGGTAATTTAACATAATGATTTGAAAAGAATTTTTAATAGTTGACAAAAACAGTAATCTGCTTTTATTTATTTTTACCTCATTTTCTTTCTTTCTTTATCTAGTTATTTGTTATTTATTTATTGTGTGTGGGTGCAGGTATGAGTGCCCATACAGAGGCCAGAGGACATCTTGCAAGAGTTGGTTCTCTCCTGCTGTGAATTGAACTCAGATCTTGAAGCCTGGTGTCGAGTTCCTCTGCCTGCCGGGTCATCTCGTCTGTCACACCTAATCAGCTTCCTCCCCTCAAGAGCTAAGAACACATGCATCTCATTTGTAATTTTTAGTTTTAAAAAAAATTTTGTTTGAGAATTTCACAGATGCACACAATACATTTGCCTCTGTAACTTTTGAAAGGAAATCGCTTATAAGTACAGTAAAGGGTCTTAAATGCGAATGTAATAATGTCAGCGAACTTTCGTATGTATGTGTAGGTACATATGCTCGTGCGTGTTCAAGCGCGTGCAGTTGCATGTGTGTGTGTTGCAGGGGTGCATGCGAACGTATGCAAGCGTGTGTGTGTAGGCCAGAGGTGAGGCTCTGGTATTGTTCCTCGGGAACAACTGCCCACTTTTATTGGCAAGGGATACTAAAGACACTGTTTTCATTTCTCTCCCCAGAGCCAGGATTAGAAGTGTGTGCTTCCACACTTGGCTTGTAAAACGTGGGTTCAGAAGCTCGAATTCAGATTCTTATGCTTACAAGGCCTTGCCAACTGGGCAGTTCTGCAGCCTAATTTAGTGGGCTAAAAGAAGGAACTTTCTATTGGAAGAGATTGCCATCAGAATGGAAAGGGGGGAGGAGAGCAAGGGGAGAGAAGGCAGAGGGACTGGTTTAAAGAGTGTTCACAAAGTTTTGAAGCAGTAGTTCTCAACCAGTGGGTCGAGACCCCCACAAGGGTCACATATCAGATATTTACATTACAATTCGTAAGAGTAGCAAAATTACAGTTACGAAGTAGCAATGAAATAATTTTAGGGTTGGTAGGTCCCCACAATGTGAGAAATTGTTTTAAATGGGTGTAGCATTGGGAAAGTTGAGAACCACTGCTTGGAGGGATAAAGAAGAGCTATTTACTTAAACCTCCAATAGCCTGACCTTCATCCCCCTCCCCCCTACAGAGGCACGGGTCTGGTTTCTGGGCATAGCTTATCTTTCACAGAGCGGTTCATGGAAAGAGACGCTGTCGGGTGTGTTTTGTAGCCTGGTGTTTGCTTTGTTGCTCAATGTTGGTTGACACTGAATTGCTTGTGTCTCCTTTAGTTTTCCGTTCCAAGAAAATGTCTCTCATAACTGACAGCCCTCTCCCCCCTTATCAGATGACAAAGACAGCACAGTGCTGAGATTTGCTTTTTTTACTTAGGATGTTAACTCTAGACACTGGCTCAGCCACTGTGCCAGTTTCATCCACTTGGGAGATACACTTCACTTCACTTCTTATTCTTTCAAATGGTGATGATTAAATATTACTGCATAGCTATTTTTTCATTCTAAATCTCTTTGAAAAATGATTTTTCTTTTGAGATAGTGCGTCACCAGGTAGCCCAGACTGGCCCAGCTTTTGCTATGTAGACCAGCCCAGCCCAGCCTCAAGCTTGAAGTGATCCACCTGCCTTGATTCCTTAGTGCTGGGATTAAAGGTCTGCACCACTGTGCTTAGCTCAAATGCTTTTTAAATTCCAGCTGACATACAGTTCTAATATTGTAATGAACCTAGACAGATTCTATTTGCAAGGAAAGTGCCATTTTCTACAATAGGTTTTAGAAAACTTTATGCTGATGAATAGAACTATAGTGTGATCTTATAATGGATAAAATAAATGGTTACAAAGTACTTCATCAAGAGTGGAGTTTCCGTAAATAAGCATATTGCATGGTGAGGTCATGACCATTAGTTTCAGAGTTTAACAAATTGGGCTTCAGTTGAAGGCTCATCTCAAGAGCATGTTTAGGGCATGCTCTATAATGTCTCCCCCTCAGTGCCATCTGTAGAATGGGTGTTATATATAGCTCTACCCATCTCACAGTTCCTGTGAGAATTAAATACAATAAAATACATAGTATACACACAGCAAAATGTCTAGTCTGTGATAAATAGTATCTAATTATATGCAAGAGAGCAGACCCTAATAAGTGGGAACTGTGAGCAGAGTATGCATAAGAACAACACTGAGCATAGTGTACAAGATGTGAAATGTCTACCACAGTTTGAGTTCTTCAATGTCTTGTCTTCTTCTTTTCTTTTCTTTTTTTTTCTTTTTTCTTTTTTTTTTTTTTTTTTTTTTTTTTTTGATACAGGGTCTCTCTATGCAATCCTGGCAGTCCTGGAACTCACTCTGTAGGTCAGGCTGGCCTTGAACTCATAGAGATCCATCTGCCTCCCAAGTGCTGGGATTAAAGGCATGTGCTAACACGCTCAACTATGACTTACTTTTTATTCTGCATAATTTTATTGATTTTTTTTTATCATGTAACTCAAAACCTGCCATGGCTGATGACACTATCTACCTGTGCTGGTGTTATTGTAGAATACCGTGTGGAGACTGATGAATTTGAAGAAACAGAATGATAAGAACATCCTGTGACCTTAATTTAGTTTTATATCTCGACCTAAGTCTTCTGATCTCCCTACAATTAGTCCCACTACCTGTTCCCCTGAAGTAAACTTATAATGAGGATGTAATTTCTTCAGTCTCCCTTTTAAGAAGCAGTGATGGAGAAGAGTGCCATGTGACTGATTAGAACCCCTGAAGTTGGAAAAAGAAGGCCAGAACCACAGCGAGCAGCCCCAGGATCTTGAGCAGGAAAGACACTGGGGCACTAGCTGAGGTCTGGAGAGTTCGAGTCTTTAGGGGCTTCAGAATCCTCTGCTTCTGGGTGAGGATGGCATTCCTGGCTCCTTCCCACTGCCCAGGTCCAACGAGGCGGTACTGGTAGGAATTGCAGGGTCCGAAGTAGAGTTTCACAGCCAGTTTAGGGTCTTTGAAAAGGAGAGAGATGAAGTCTGGCTTCGCACCTATCTCCAAGGCGAGTTCATCCAGGTAGTCAACGTAATTGGTCTGCAGTATCTGGCTCTGGCTTTTTCCAAACCTTAATGAAGTAAATGAAAAGGGGCTGATTCATAAGATGCTCTAAGTTGTATCTTAATAGGAGGCACTCAATAGTGGTTTACATAATAAAAGAACGAATGAATGAAGACATGAGTTTTGAATGAATCTCTGGGAGGTTCTATCAAGGAGGCTTGTATCTCAGATTGGGGAGTAGCCTACAAAATTATTAGGCAAATTTATGGAGACTCGAGAAATGTAATGATATTGAAATGGTGACTGTTATTGGTTACTTGTTAAACTGCTTGTAAGTGTCCAAGTAAGAATTTATGACTCAGGATCCAAGCAAATGCTCATGAGATGGTAGAGAGATAGTGTCTTCCAGCGAAGGGATGCATAGTATTCATTCCCTTGTTACACTGCTAAAGTACCCTTTAGTCTGGCTGACATCTAGTAGATGCTCAATGTATGTTAGATGAATTAGAACTTGGACATGAGGTAACTCCTTATGCCTGTAAGGCAAGTCAGCTTTCCAAGAGTACCTGATTACAGTCAAGCTCTGTGCCACCTCAGAAAAACCTGACAAACCCAAGTAAGTTTTGAGAGTGCCTCAGGCTACCATCACCATCGCTGCCACCACTGCCCTATGACATCCCCTGAGTGTGGGTGGCCTTAAGAGATATAGAATTTCACATGGGTATCAAAGAAAACAGAAATGAGCCCAAGGAAAGATGTCCTGACTTGGCACTATTTTTTTTTTTTTTTTGAGTAATGGGTTCTTTAACTAGGATGTCTAAGAGTCAAATAAAAAAATCGTCAGTTTACAAAGTTCCAGTCTCATCTATAGAACATTTGACTCATAGGTTTGGCCTGGGCTGTGCTAGGATTGCACCTTCTACAGCTAGCTGACTCTCACGGGCAGTCAGGTCCTGGTGTTCTGTGACACACTACTCTGTGTAGACCATGTGTTAGAAGGGAAGTGCTTACAGGTCGATTCTCTTTTTATTTCTCTCTACAATGTCTGCCATCATAGTCGTCTCCGAAGGCAAGCTACACAAGCCTAGAAAACAAAAGCAAAATTTGGTTTGAATAGTGAGTTTGGTTCTGTGTCACTGACTTGTGTAGTAGTTGTTTTCTAAAATTAAGTTTGGGCCGTTTAGTTGTCACACCAGGCAGGACTTTCATGCTTCTGGACAGCAGGAGTGAGACCTCCATAGCAGAGCATGGTTAATGGCTAGACTATGAGCTGGGGAAGGCAGAAAAGGGAAGAAGCTGGAGAAGGGAAACGTGCTGGTGAAACTGGGTCAGGTGGGGTGGGTTCTGTTCTGGTAGCAGCAGGACACCGTAGAAGAGTTTTCTGGATGACGTAACAAGATTAGATTTGCCCTTTGGAAAGAACTATCCAGCTCCTTGATTTAAAAAAAAATAAAAGAGGGCTCAAGGGAGTCGAACTTACTACTAGGGAAACTAGGTAAAAGGCAGTCTGAAGGAAATCTGGTGAGAGAGGAGAGTGGCCCCCATTGCTGAGGGCAGTTTGGCTAGATAAAATTGTGTGGTGATTCTCTCTCTCTCTCTCTCTCTCTCTCTCTCTCTCTCTCTCTCTCTCTCTCTCTCTCTCTCTCTCTCTGTGTGTGTGTGTGTGTGTGAACAATGGCCATATTCCTGCATATGGCCAGACATCTAGCATCTCAGATGTTAGTAGCCCAAAGCTGAGTCTGCCATTGAGACCCCGCTGCCTCTATTCTCAGCCACAGCCAGTCTCCAGGGCTGGGTCCATGATTCCTCTCCTTTCCTGTGTTGAACCACAAAGCATGCTCTGCTGCCTTTATCCTTGACTGTCTCTAACACGTTTGTCCACTTTGTCTCTCAGCTCTGGTCCGGGCTGCATCGCTCGTTTGTCCACTTTGTCGCTCAGCTCTGGTCCGGGCTGCATCGTATTTTATAGCACAGGTGGGTTCTGGTGCTTTCTCAGTGGTCTTTGAGTCTCTAGCCCTGGTTATTAAATCTGTGTTCCCAACTCCTGATGGAATTACCTTAAACGCAAAGGAGACAATTCCTATTCTTCCAGTGTACTCCCTCCCCGGTGCCTCTGATTTAAGAGCTCTTTAAAATGCAGTTTCCAGGTTTGCAGACCAGGTTTGCAAACCTGCAGACCAGGTTTGTATGGCTCCTGAAGGGTCATCTAGATAGTTCTTAGGCGCACGTGATTTGGGAAGAACTGATTTATATTTTTCTTCTCTTTCTCCTTCCCCTTCCCTCATTTTTTACCCCCTTTCTTCTTTACTTTCAAGAGAGTCTTTCTAGAAGCCCTAGCTGGATTGAACTTGCTCTGTAGCCCAGGCTGCCCTTGAACTCTCGTCCATCCTCCTGCCTCTGGAGTGCTGAGAATTATAGGCCTGGAACCACTTGAGAGATAGAGGCACGTGATCTGGAGTTCAAGGCCAGCCTTGGCTACATAGCAAGTTTAAGGACAGCCTTGGCTACATTAGATTCCTTCTCATTCACCTGCTGCAAAACAGAAACAGAAACAAAAGAAAAACAAAATATAAGAAAAACAAAACAAAACCTCCCTTACAGGTGTCTATTCATTTACTTTTTGTAATCCGGGATCCTTAACGCATATACAAAGCGGGTTCTTCTCTAAGATTGATCTCTCATCCCCTCCCACCTCCAGCAACTTGGGGCTCCCAGTTCTCCGCAGCCATCCGGCCTCTGTGCCTTTTGCTCAGGAAATCCCTTTTCCGGATCTGTGAAACTCAGACACCAGGAAGCTTTCCCGGACCACGCACGCACGTTGACAGGACCAAGCTCCCGTCTCTCTTCCATAGTATGCATTCTGCCAGCAAAGCCCTTGTCATGTTATTAAAATGACTTGTTTAAGTGTCTTGCTGACTCACTAGCTTTCAGCACAGGCTAGGTGCCAAGTGAGACTTTAGTTCAACAGAATTGCACTCCCCAAACAGGAGAAAAATTACCCTTTCAAGGAAGGTGAAGTGTTGCACAGACAACCCCAGCAGCAGCATATGTAGCAGAGGATGGCCAAGTCGGTCATCAATGGGAGGAGGGGCCCTTGGCCCTGTGAAGGCTCTATGCCCCAGTGTAGGGGAATGCCAGGGCCAGGAAGCAGGAGGGGCATGGGGTGGCTAGCAGAGGGAGGGGGGAGCAAACAGGGGTTTGTTTTTGTTTTTGTTTTGTTTTTATTTTATTTTAATTCTTTTTCTTTTTCTGGAGGGGAACCTGGGAAAGGAGATATTGTATGACATGTAAATAAAGAAAACATGTAATTAAAAAAAAAAAACGAAAAAAAAAAAAAACCTTGTCAGAGTGAGCCGGGCCAAGCTCGAGTGCAGGCAAACTGAGATTTACCTCCGTGTCCCACAAGGTGGCAGTAGAGAGACAACTCCCCTTAGGGTAGCTGTCCTTTGGTCTCCCCATCCACCTCTTTGACACACATAGACACAGAGATAATTAAAGTTTTAAAAATTAAGGAAGAAATGTAAAACTTCCGCTGAGTTGAGCATCTCACTCACCTTTGAAAACTCTTGTCGCCCAACGCGCCTGAAGCTCTACAGTTGGGAAGATGGAGCCCAGAGGCTGGATGAGACCCACACATGCAAGGGTTGGCTTCTCCAGATGAGGGGGAAACATGGCTTTGTACAGTGAGACCCGATTATCCTCCACTTTAACAAGTGAGTCTTCCAGGAAAGGAAAAGAGAACGTGTACCCCGTGGCAAAGACAATGACATCCACATTTTCCTCCACCGTGCCATCCTCGAAGACCACAGCTGTCTCCGTGAGCTCCTTCACTCGTGTTTTCACTTTGATGGCTCCGTACAGCAGGCGGCTGGGGAGATCGTCGTTCAGTACAGGTTCTTTCATAAGGTATCTGAGGCATAAAGGAAAGAATGCATTCAGAGGAGCCACTGACAGTTTTAGGGGTGGCACTGAAAATTCAGGGATTTTTCAAATAGCCAGGACACTCTAACTCAACTAGTCTGCCTGCCCCGAGCTGTGTTATTGAACTTATTCGAATCTTGACAATCTCAAGTAGATGACAAAAGCAAAATTAACCCAAAGGTGGAAGTCACTCCAGCGGCTTAGATATGATCCCAGCACCTACTGTTAATCTTTGAATTTGCCGGTAATCATTTCCCTTTGACGCCTCTCTTTCTCTCTCTTTATGCTATGTAGTCCTCATTATTTGTAGCTTCATTTAATCTCTACCTGATAGCAAATAAGGGAAAACGGACTACATTAGCAATGAGACCTACTGTGGGGTCAGTGTGAAAAATCAATGCATAAAATGAAATTGGCTGATATTTACTGAACCCAATATCCATAGAAATCCCAATTGTGGTAGCATGGGCAGTGGAGCAAAGTCTGCTTATAATCCTGGAGTTCTTGGTTTGTAAGCCATTTTCTTCTCTCTCTCTCTCTCTCTCTCTCTCTCTCT
>NW_022196891.1:60309110-60310851 GCF_008632895.1 Mastomys coucha
CCTCTCCCTCTCCCTCTCCCTCTCCCTCCCCCCCTTAATAAAATAAGGCAATACATGGCATACATACTGGCCTCATCTTTCAGCCTAGTGGGGTTATCTATGACAAGAGACAAGACTCTCTATGTCTCCCCATCCTCAGGGGAAGGAGACTGCTATCAATTGAAAAAGGTAAACACCATCAGTGTTTACTTTGATATTAGCAAATATTTGTCTTCTGGCTAGGAGGGAGAGATATGTTTGCATGGAAACAGCCTTCAGGGTACATGGGTGTGGCAAAGGTTGACCTATCAGATGGAGAGCAGTGTTTTCCCACACTGTGCTCTGAGAGGGTCACCCATCAGAGGTTAACCTTGAGGAGCCTTGGACAGTCTGAGAGTTAGAAAACGCTTTCAATCAATCCCAACCCTGATTTCTGGAGCAGCTTCTAAGCCTATATTCCAACTTCCTAAATGTGGTTTTTGTTTGTTTGTTTGTTTTGTTGTTGTTTGTTTGTTTTTAACACACAGTACAAATTTGAAATAAAAACTCCAGGATCAATACAACTATACATATTGCTGGCTGACAGCTTGAACTACTATAGCAAATAGGACCTTTGCAAAGAAAGGCAATATCAGGTAACCTTCCCTGGGATGAGTATACCACAAAAAGAGAAATAACAGTACTTGTTTTGAGGCACCAGGCCATAATTTTCATGGTTGAACCAGCGATTCATCTGTTGTTCCATCATCCACTTGACAACTGTGCGGGGCAGGACATTTCGGAGCATGGAGCTAAACCTGGTGTGGAATACCATGTCCCAAGGGTAGCCATCTTCAGAGATTCGGCTCAAGACCCAGGAACCATGTCTGGTGCTGATAAACACCTGGTGAACAGAAATTTCAACAGCAGGTGAAATTGCCTTCCGGGCTTTGACCAGCTGCTATGAAAGGTGTTAGGTGGCACAGTTGACTGAGTTCTATTTACTATATTAATTTGTGTGTAGCATATGTGTGTTCATGTGTGAAGATGTGTGTGAGTATGTGCACCTGTGTGTGTGTATGTGTGTGTCTAAGAAGGTCAGAGGTTAACCTTGAGTATCATTTTCATTGTTATCCATCTTTTTTTTTTCTCTTTTTTTTTGAGACAGAATTCTCATTGGTCTGGAGCTCACCAATTAGGCTAGGCTGATTTTCCAGTGTCCAGGAAACTGCCTCGATTTGTCTCCCCAGCACAGGAGGCATGCGTGACCAATACTAGTTTATGTGTCTCCCTCTTTTCCTCCCTCCCTCCTTTCCCCTCCCTCCCTCCCTTCTTCTGTTCCTCTCTCCTTCACTCCTTTTTTTCCCCTTTTTTTTAACTTTTGCTGCATTATGAAGAGAAAAGTTACATGATTTCAATTTATCTGAATTTGTTAACATTTAAAAACATATTTTAAGTAAATAGAATTAAAACACATTCTTGTTTCCCTTTTGTACCCCAACTCCTCCCAGAGACCCCCCTTCAAAACCTACAATATCTTTTTTGTCATATTCCTTAACATTTATAAAATATTATAACAATAAAAAATAAGTATTATAAAAGTTGTTTGATATAAAACAACAATCAATTTAACAGTCTTGTGTAGATGCTTATCTACAGCAATAGTGAAAATACATTTTTCTCAATATAAATTTTAAATTACTCCAACATATTAGCTGTACATTTCAAAATAATACATCACTACTAGTATTTTCTTAAATGAACATAAATATATAAAGTCTTT
>NW_022196891.1:60311311-60311466 GCF_008632895.1 Mastomys coucha
CTAGCTTTCATAGTCTCTGGTGAGAAGTCTGCCGTAATTCTGATAGGCCTGCCTATATATGTTACTTGACCTTTTCCCCTTACTGCCTTTAAAATTCTTTCTTTGTTTAGTACATTTGGTGTTTTTATTATTATGTGATGGGAGGAATTTCTTTT
>NW_022196891.1:60311570-60317296 GCF_008632895.1 Mastomys coucha
ATGGGCATCTCTTTCTTTAGGTTAGGGAAGTTTTCTTCTACAACTTTGTTGAAGATATTTACTGGCCCATTATACTGGGAATACTGTGAGTCTTGACTCTCTTCTATACCTATTATCCTTAGGTTTGGTCTTCTCATTGTGTCCTGGGTTTCCTGGATGTTTTGGGTTAGGAGCTTTTTGCTTTTTGCATTTTCTTTGACTGTTGTGTCAATGTTTTCTATGGTGTCTTCTGCCCCTGAGATTCTCTCTTCTATCTCTTGCATTCTGTTGGTGATGTTTGCATCTATGACTCCTGATTTCTTTCCTAGGTTTTTTATTTCTAGGGTTGTCTCTCTTTCTGATTTCTTTATTGTTTCTATTTCCATTTTTAGATTCTGGATGGTTTTGCTCATTTCTTTCATCTATTTGATTGTGTTTTCCTGTAGTTCTTTAAGAGATTTTTGTGTTTCCTCTTGAAGGGCTTCTAGCTCTTTACCTGTGTTCTCCTGTATTTCTTTGAGGGTGCTATTTATGTTTTTCTTAAAGTCCTGTATCATCACCATGAAAAGTGATTTTAGATCTGAATCTTGCTTTTCCGGTGTAGTGGTGTGTCCAGGACTTGCTATGGTGGGAGAATTGGGTTCTGATAATGGCAAGTGTCCTTGGTTTGTGTTGTTTATTTTCTTACGCTTGCTCCGCATCATCTGGTTATCCCTAGTGCTACCTGCCCTCGCTAAATCTGACTGGAGCCTGTCCTTCCTGTGATCCTGGTTGTGTCAGACCTCCTCAGAGTTAAGCTGTCTCTGTGATCCTGTGATTCTGGGATCTTCTGATCCTGGGCGTGTCAGAATGCCTGGGAGTGGGGCTTCCTCTGGGTATTGTGGGACTGGCTGTGGAGCTTGTGCCCAAGGTCTGCTCAGGACAACAGTTCAAAGAGACCAGAATGTGGGGAGCTGCAGCTGCCACCCTATACATATATATTGAACACCTGGTCTCTGGCCAGAGCAGAGAGCATTGAGACAAACAAGCCTTAGTTGGAAAAGCTGTGTGCCTCTAGTTTGTGATGCAAGCTGGTATGAATTTCCCGCAGCCTATTATGCTTTGCCAAGTAGCTGATGCTGATTGGGACCAGGGAAAGTATTTAACCCACAAGGGCTGGGGGCTGAAAAGAGAGACTGGAGAGAGACTGGAGAGTAAGTAAGTATGTGGAGATAGGAGTAAGTATGTAGAATTAGGGCTGGTAATGGGTTAGAGGTAAGATGTAGATTTAGAAGAGTAAGTATGTAGAGATAGTAAGTAACTATGTAGAATTAGGGCTGGTGATGGAATAGAAGAGTAAGTATGGTATATAGAAGAGTAAGTATGATAGATAGTAAGTATGTAAGGATAGAAGTAAGATGTAGGAATAGAACTAAGAATAGGAATAGGAGTAAGTAGAAATAGTAATAAGTAAGATATAAGAAGTAAGATGTAACTAATAAAATGTAAGTAGAAACAAGTAAGATGTAACAAACAAGATTACAAGGATCCTAATAAAACTGCATGGGGAAGAGCTTGGTGTTTGCCTCCTTACTTCTAACTGGACGGGTAAGGCGGCTTACACCAGAAGGAACCAGAGCCACTGGGCTGGCAGAGTTCCTGTGTGCCTGGTCCCGCTGGTTCCAGTTACTCCTGGTGTTGGGACAGATGTTGGTTCCTCCCCACTCCTTTCTTTTAACTCTTTTTCTTTGTTTAACAGTCTCATACATTCATATAATAATAGCTTTTAGTCATTTCCTTCCCCCATTTCCCTCTCTGGTTCTAGGGGTTAAGCCCAGGTCCCCTACTTATGAAGAGATCACTTTACTGAGTTATTGCCTCAGCCATTTTAAAAGTATTTAACTTCAAAGTGAGGCCCTCCTAGTTCTTTCTCTTCTCTTCAACAGCTATGTCCTGACGAGGGCTATCTGGTAACATGTGCTGATAGAGGAGTGCCCTAAACCCTGGATAATGGGGTGGAGGCATGAGAAAATCCTTGTACTAATTCTCTCGGTCAGTCTACTTCTCCTGTGTTTACAGTGTGGCCCTGTTGCTCCTTCTCTCATCTCACCGAGCCTACCCAGGAAGATCTGCGGTGAATAATCACAGGTCTTACAACTGAGCGCCTACTTCATAGTGACTGTAGTCATGCATACCTGCATCTCACTACCTCTGGATGGGGAGTAACAAGAGCAATCACCTCTTTCAAGAGCTAAAAAGAACATTATGAATTTTAAAAGTTAAAACCACTGCCTATGGCTCTATTCCTTTCCAAGTACATACCATTTTCATTTAAATCATTTTTTTTTATGCTTTGAGATTATATCATCCCTTACTTCCATTGCCTCTCTCCAGTTCCTCCCATGTATACTCTGATCCCATTTTCTTTCAAATTCATGGCCTCTTTCTCATTAATTGTTGTTATTGTATGTATTTGCCTTGAATATTAAATTTTTCTCTTGTTTTCAAAATATATATTTAAAAGTCTTGTCAAAGATTTTCTTTTTTGGTTTATTGTTGCCCCCTCCCATGGTCTAAATGCATCATTTTATCCTCTCAATTTTTGTTTCATTTTATTAGTTCTGTTAAGGTTGTCTTCAATAAATAAATAAGACTCTCTTGCAAGGCATCCAATTTCTTAAGAGGTTTTGATCATGGACTCTGGTTCCAGACTTCCTAGGTTTGAATCTCAGCCTCACTCCCTGTTAGCTGAGTTGCTTGTATGAGTTATTAGTATTGCTCTATGCCCTAATTTTTTTTTTTTTTTTAGAATGAAGGTAGCATACCATCTGTTTTATGATGTTATTGTACAGGCTAAAAGAAGTTATAGATATGCTATGTAGTACAAGTACACATGAACTCTCATTGTCTTGTTGATTGGTCTTGGAGCAGGGGTTACAGATTTTTCTTTTTTGAGAAAGGACCTCAATCCCACCTATGCTTGTGGAGAACCACCTCCTGGAGCACTGCTGTGCTCCTGGTCTGTGTGTAGCCATCTACTTTTGTCCCAGTCTATTCCTGTTGTTCTGGGGCAGGCTTGACAACATTGAAGTAGGTCTTGGACATCCTATTTAAACACTCCACCATCATCATCTCTTTATATTATTTCATATTTCTCCTTCTGCAGGGTCTACATTGCATGTCCTATTTTATTTACTCCTTCTGTTGTGACCCCCTTTGATGCAGAGAAGTCTAAACATGAAGGTTCAGGCTGCCATCTCTCAGATGCATACTTTTAGTCCCAGATGTGAAGATCTGAGAACTCACTATTCTATTTTAATTATAGATTTATGTAATTAATAAATATTGAAGAGGGGCTCTATGTAAAAGACTAATAAATTATAAAGCACAGATGTATAGCAAAAATAGCTTCATGGCATCAAATTTGGCCAATAATTAGGTTTCTTACATAGAATGTCCCTATAAAAATGATTCTTAAAATTTAAAATTTGAATCTCTGGGACATCTGTTCTAAGTCCAAATCACTGACCTAAGTGCATGCAGTGCCCTTGGATGGCAAAGGCAGCTCAGTTTCTATCTATCTATCTATCTATCTATCTATCTATCTATCTATCTATCTAGTATCATATCTATCTACTTATCATATCTGTCTATTATCTATGTATCTATCTATCTACATATCTATCTAGTATCATATCTATCTACCTATCATATCTGTCTATTATCTATCTATCTATCTATCTATCTATCTATCTATCTATCTATCAACATATCTATCTAGTATCATATCTATCTACCTATCATATCTGTCTATTATCTATCATCTGTCTATCTATCTATCTATCTATCTATCTATCTATCTATCTCTCTGAGACAAGATATCTCATTGGACTTGAGCTTGCCAAGTAGATAGGCTCCTGACTCACCAGCCTGTGGTAACTACCTGAGACTACCTCCCCAACCGGTGTGCTACCATGCACGATTTATAAAACATATAGGTTCTAGGGATCAAACTCAGGTCCTCATGACTGTGCAACAAATATCTTTGTGACTGAGCTATCTCTTGGCCCTTGCACTACATTTCTAAAAGTCAGTATTTGAAATATTAACAGATGAGGCCATGTATATTACTGTATGCTTTTAATTCCAGCACTCAGAGGCAGGCAGATCTCTGAGTTTGAGGCGAGCCTGGTCTATAGAGCAAGGTGAAGGACAGCCAGGGCTGCACAGAGAAACCCTGTATCAAACAAACAAAGGAAAATTAACAGGCCACTTTCTCACTAGTCCCTTGGGTAAAAACTAGGCCTTCTACAGGATGACCAACAGAGTCAACTAGCCTGGACTGTTGGAGACTCTCAGAGACTGAGACACCATCCAAGTAGCATACACAGGCTGGACCTAGGCCTCTCCACACATATATAGCACATACGAGTCTCTGTCTTCATGAGGGTCCCCCAACAACTGGAGCAGGGTCTGTCCCAAAAGCTGTTACCTGTCTGTGGATTCTGTTCCCCTAACTGGGCTGCCTTGGTGCTCTCAGTGGGAGAAGATGTGCCTAGCCCTGTAGACACTTGCCAAGGTGAGGGTATGGTAGGGGTGAGGAGGGGACACCACCCTCTTAGATGAGAAGGGGAAGAGGGGGAGGGACTGTATAAAATGGGGAGGGGGGAGGAGGCAGCAATTGGGATGTAGAGTGGATAAATAAATTAATTAATGGAGAAAAAAAGACACAAGAAACTCCCCAAACTAGGCCTTCTGTAGCAGGACTATCCAGTTGAAAGTTTCATTAAAAAAATGAAGGCACCACAGCTCAGAGAAGTGGAACTGCAAGTTCCAGGATACATGGCTGGTTCGTCGCAGAGGTGGGAGTTAGACTCTTGCTTCTTGGCTTCTAGATTTCCTATGCTATTACAACTGTCAGCCACCTACCTAGTAATGGACTTTGGTGTACATCTGGGTGCTCCAGACATCTCTTCCCACCCCTTCCACACAGTACAAAATAAATAAAAGCATCGCACCTGCGCAGCCATCTTGCTCAGCTCAGAGGCAATATCTGCTGCTGAGTTTCCTATTCCAACCACCAGGATGCGTTTCCCCTCAAATCCCACTGGGTGCTTGTATTGGCGGCTATGGAAATATTGGCCTTGGAACCTCTCAATACCTTCAGGAGGAAAAGGAAGAAAACTGTGAGCTTCCAAGTAAACAAGTAAGACAAGTTAATTGTAATGAAACTGCATGGTTAGCTTTCTCTTTCTGATTCCTTACTTCCCCTCTTACGGAAGTTACAATAGTCAATTATTAAACACCTAAGTGTAAATTCCATAAGAAATAAATGGTGCTGGCTCAACTGGCAGTTAGCATGTAGAAAAATGTAAATCGATCTATTCTTATCTTCTTGTACAAAGCTCAAGTCCAAGTGGATCAAGGACCTCCACATAAAACCAGATAAACTGAAACTAATAGAAAAGAAAGTGGGGAAGAGCCTTGAGCACATGGGCACAGGGGAAAATTTCCTGAACAGAACATCAATAGCTCTAAGATCAAGAATTGACAAACAGCAACCAACAAATTGGGAAAAGATCTTTACCAATTCTATATCTGATAGAGAGCTAATAGCCAATATATACAAAGAACTCAAGACGTTAGATTCCAGAGAGCCAAATAACCCTATTAAAAAATGGGGTACAGAGCTAAACAAAGAATTCTCAACTGGCGAATACTGAATGGCTGAGAAGCACCTAAAGAAATGTTCAACATCCTTAGTCATC
>NW_022196891.1:60317388-60323963 GCF_008632895.1 Mastomys coucha
CCCTGAGATTCTACCTCATACCACTCAGAATGGCTAAGATCAAAAACTCAGGTGACAGCAGATGCTGGTGAGGATGTGGACAAAGAGGAACACTCCTTTATTGCTGGTGGGATTGCAAGCTGGTACAACCACTCTGAAAATCAGTTTGGCAGTTTCTCAGGAAATTGGACATAGTACTACCAGAGGACCCAGCTATACCACTCCTGGGCATATACCCAGAAGATGCTCTAACGTAATAAGGACACATGCTTCACTATGTTCATAGCAGCCTTATTTATAATAACCAGAAGCTGGAAACAACCCAGATGTATCCAGGAATGGATACAGAAAAAATGTGGTATATCTACATAAGGGAGTACTGCTCAGCTATTAAAAACAATGAATTTATGAAATTCTTAGGGAAATGGATAGATCTGGAAAATAGCATCCTGAGTGAGGTAACTCAGTCACAAAAGAACACACATGGTATGCACTCACTGATAAGTGGATATTAGTCCAGAAGCTCAGAATACCCAAAATACAATCCACAAACCACAAGAAACTCAAGAAGAAGGAAGACCAAAGTGTGGATACTTCGTTCTTAGAAGGGGGAACAAAATATATGTTGAAAGAGTTGCAGAGACAGACTATGGAGTGAGACTGAAAGAAGGACAATCCAGAGACTGCCCCACCTGGGGATCCTTCCCTTATACAAACCCAGACACTATTGTGGATGCCAGCAAGTGCTGGCTGACAGGAGCCTGATATTGGTGTTTCCTGAGAGGCCTGACTAATACAGAAGTAGAGGCTGGGGTGTATGTGTTTATCAGTGGCAAACAAATGGCTTTGCTGTATAGAGCACAGCTTAATGCTGGTGGCTCCTAGCTGTTGTATTTTGGAAAGTCTAATGACACTCTAGTTTCACATAGTAGATATGTTTAAAAATTGTTTTGAAATAGTACTATTGTAATTATGCAATAATTAGAATAGTATTTATCATTTTGCAAAAAAGCAAATTGAAATGAAAAGTCTCTAAAACTAGGCCTACAGAAGTTGCTCATTGAGCATCTCAATAAGAATTTGACTGTTAACCATATGTTCTTCCAACTAGCTACTTTTATACATTCCAGGAATATACGGCTTTATTAAAGTGTTCTTCAATTTTAGTGTGAACGGTTCTCCTATGGAGCCTTGTTCTGACCCACTGTGTCAGATATTTTTGAGGAGGATTCCGGGAAGAAAGTTGTGTCTGAAGGAAGGCGGGGATATCAGGACAGCTGGCTTCAGGGATCTACCAGTGCGTTCCTCCGTTCATCTCTACCTACTTCAGTGGATATTTGTAGGACTTCTTTCTAGTAACCCTTGACAGGTAGAAAAGGCTCCGAGGATGGAACAAATTTACATGGCTTGTCAGGATAGAGCAATCAGGGTAGGTATATGGTTAAAAGGGCCTCTCACAGACAATGAATTTTTGTAAGAATTCTTTGCGTTTCTAGGAAAAACATAAACGGTGCTGGAGGAAGTTAGCTGAGCCACATGTGAAGACTCAGAGAAACCAACAGAAACAAAGATGGTGGTTAGCATTTTTCAGCTTCACCAGCTGTATCCCATCCAATCTTACTCTCATTGCCGTTCATAGCAGCACATCCCACGTGTCGGTAAATAACGCACGTGAGATTTCCTGGAAGCCCTACTGCTCCAGCCTGAGAAGCCGCCCCCCGCCCCCCTGGCCCCCCCGCAGCCTCACCTGGGAATGACTTGAGTGGCAAGTGAGGCTGGATGTGATGGCCACTGCAAACCATAACAGCGTCAAAGACAGCACGTTGCTCCTTGCCATTGCTCTGAGTATAAACTTCCCATTGCCCAGAAGATGAGAAATCTGGGCGTTTTTTCACACTAATGACGGTTGTCTTGAACAAACACAGAGAAGGCATCATTAATTACTCTGGCAAGGTCATGTAGGTAGGTATTTGGTGAGTGCAATGTGTAACCCAGTGGGTTTTTTTTTTTTTTTTTTTTTTGAGTCCATTGCCAGTCTTGAAAGGCAAACTTTGCCAAGGGGGCCCTTCTTATTCTTTGTCAGGCAAACACAAGATATCCTTAGAAGACTGTCATTCATAGGATGGGTCTACCAGGAATTGGAGGTAAACCACAGGAAGTAAGAATGGACATTTCAATGCTATTTGTAAATACAGATTCCATGAAAATCAGCTGTTATAAATTAATATCACACAAGCCAGGTACTTATAAAATTAAATTGCATTAAAAATAAGCCCCATTAAGGTATTTATTTAGGACAATTTCAAATTTAACAATGTAATGTGCTTAATG
Organism: Mastomys coucha; assembly: GCF_008632895.1. NCBI lineage: Eukaryota > Metazoa > Chordata > Mammalia > Rodentia > Muridae > Mastomys > Mastomys coucha. Next base: position 60,319,699 of record NW_022196891.1, read on the forward strand.
ATAACATGTGTTTCTTTGCTGTTGTTCCAGTTCATAGAAAGTACAGGAAATGGTAATTCCAAATATAATTCAAAATGATCTGATTATCTGTCTGTTGATGTAGATAACATGGAGAAAAAAGTTAGGAAAAATAGTTACCACATGTACCTGAGAGAAATGAAAAGTAGAAAGTATGTTTAACACATTTCTATGAAGAAATTAAAAAAAAAGAATAAGTTTGACATACTTTCATATATCTTTTTCAAGAGATACGAGGCTTGGGGATGTCAGTTGTAGCAGTGGTTAAAGTACAGTTTTAACATTTTTATCATCATTTAAACTTTTAATTTTAATGGCTGGCTTTTCACTCCTGTTTATATGTACCATTAAAAATGTCAGGAAGCATGAGACTACTTTTTGGGTGTAGCATCATGCGTTTGGCTTTAACACGCCCACCAAAGTGGGATAGTTCAATTTCTTTCGTTGCCAGAGATCCTTTCCTATCAGAAAGTGAGCTGAGCAGAGGTGTAAAGAAATCCACTTCCCACCACGTACAGTACCTGAAACTGAATATATTTTAGGAGATCAAATTTCTTGGCAAAGATCCTAAAATATTCCAGGAGTTTAGAGTTGTGCAGGAAGTTGGGGAAATCCTCCGGCATCGGGAAGTCACTGAAGCAGGACATTTCTTTGCTCGTGTTGGTAATGACGGAGCGGTAGATGCTAGCTCGGCCATCTTCCACGGTTTCCTAAAGTAGTAAGTGAAGACAAACAAACAAACAAACAAAAATCCAGCGGTTATGATTCAATTCAAGTCTTACTTGTATTAAAAGTCTTCTTCGGGAATCTTAAGTCTTCAGTGCAGTGAATCGCTTTTCCCTGCTGTATCCTGATTAAAGCTCCTGGGTGCTGACGGGCAGCGTGTGTAGCCCTGTTTGTAGGCCATCGTTCTGGGTCAAGAACCTGTTTGTTGCCAACTAGTGCTGCTCAGTGGATGTGCTATCAGCGCTGGTGGGGTTTGAGGTAGAGACAATTGTTTTTTGGAGCATTTCATTTTTTTTTTTAAAAAACTTTTATTCTTCTCTCATTCATTCACCCCCCCTCCATTCCACCCAGACCCTCCTCCTCTGTCTCTCTTCCAAACAAACAAACAAACAAGCAACCAGGCCTTTCAGGGATATCCACCAAACCAAGCATGGCTTCACAAGATACAATAAGACTGGGCACCAACCATCATATCAAGGCTGAATGAGGCAACCCAGTAGGAGAAAAAGGGCCCTAAGTGTAGGCAAAAGAGTTAGACACACCCCCTACTTCCATTGTTGGGAGTCCCACAAGAACACTAAGCTAGGCAGCCAGAGGACCTAGCTCAGACCCCTATTGAGCCCGTGTTTATTGCTTCAGTCTCTGTGAGCCCCTATGAGCCTGGCTTCGTTGATGCTGTAGCTGTGTTCTTCTGGTGTTCTCGACTTCTCTGGCTCCTATTATCTTCCCTCCTCTTCTTCGGAGTTCCCCTGGCTCTGCCTAGTGTTTGGCTGTGGGTTACGGGAGCCCAGGCCACCTTGGATGATGTCATATCTGGGGAGGTAGGCCTGGGCTGTATTAAAGAGAGCAAGTTAAACAAGCCAGTAATCAAGCCGGGCAGTGGTGGCACACGCCTTTAATCCCAGCCCTTGGGAGGCAGAGGCAGGCGGATTTCTGAGTTTGAGGCCAGCCTGGTCTCCAGAGTGAGTTCCAGGACAGCCAGGGATATACAGGGAAACCCTGTCTCAAAAAGACTAAAAAGAAACAAAACAAACCAACCAACCAAACAAACAAAACAAGCCAGTAATCATCATTTAGAAATTAACCCTTTCCTCCCCAAGCTGGTTTTGGTCGGTGTTCTATCACAGAAACAGGAAACAACCAAAACATCAACTGATCCTTAAGCCTGATTTTTAATGTTCCCAATTGTGCCTCGGTAAAAAAAATCTCACATAGCACATGTTATGTTTGAACTAATATTTTCTTCTAAAGTCTTGTTCTGTACAATATCCTTCATGTAGATTCGTGTAAGTAGCCAAGATGGAAGTTCAGAGCCTACAAATCAACTTATGACTAGAGAGGCTTTTATTACAGAATTTAAATAATGGTACCTAAGAACTCCTCAGTAGATGCTTCTTGTGCTTCCAAAGACTAAGCTATTAATCCAGAAAAATAATAATTGCTACTTGACTATACATTAGGGTGGCTGGAAAGATGGTAAAGCATGTAGAAACTTATTAAATGAAAGAAATTACTTAGTCTTGCTTGTATGGCACCATAATCTCTTACGTAGAGAAGTTTAAAAAGAAAAATGAAACCTTCACTTGCAATCCTAGCAGGCATTTTAAATCAAGAATGCATGTTTCTTTCTTTATTTTAAAGATTTATTTATTTTTATTTATATGAGTGTGCTGTAGCTGTCTTCAGACACACCAGAAATGGGCATCATACCTTATTACAGATGGTTGCGAGCCACCATGTAACCACATGGTCCTGGGAATTGAACTCAGGACTTCTGGAAGAGCAGTCCGTGCTCTTAACTGCTGAGCCATCTCTCCAAGCCCCGGATGTTTCTTGTAATTTTTGTTAATAGAAAATTACTCCTTGCCTTCCAAGCTTTTCAGTTCCTTAGTTTTTTGGCACCATTGAAAATGGCCATCTGAGATGGATATGGTACCCAGAGGTTGCTGTCTAAACTACATAAAGAACATTAAGCCAGCCATGAGTATCAAGACTCCATCTCAAAAACAAAAGATGAAAGAGGTAACCAGGACTAGAAGAAGATGAGCTTAGTCTTTGGAGTTTGATGCGGGCATCAACACATCTCTTTCTCTTTAAAGAGAAAAGTCTGGGCCAGTCTGGGCCTCTCACCTGTGAGACAAGGATGTGAGAGGTGTTCCATAGTAAGGTCCATTGTCCTGAGGGATGCTGTTAATCCTCAACATTGATACTGACAGAGCTCACTGTGGCATTGAAGGTTAATTAGGGTATATCAGTTACTCTGCTGATAGAAAAAGAACTAGAACAGCAACTCACTACTATACATAGATGTTCTGTAAGCTTATATGACTTATTGTTCACTGAGTAGAAAGTTCTCGACATATGGGGCCTCACTGGGTCTTAGTATCAGGGTCGTCTTCAATGTTTACTCACTGTCAGGGTAGGTTGTTGAAGAGAAGTATTCAGAATTCTTGCTAGATGTAGATTTGTTTATAAATATCCTCCTCCCTTACTCCCTCTTCATCTTTCTTCTTTCTTCTTTATTTTTTCTCCATTTTTCCATTCTCTTGTATTTATAATAGGACTTTCCCCATGAGCTGTGCATTTATTTTTCCTGGACTAGACTCTTAACTTGGATAAAAACCCTGCCCCTATTGCAGGTGGCGTGGGCAAAAATATCCAGAGCAGAATATGAAGCTTTTAGAGTATGCTGGTTTCTAGACAGAGAGCGTTTATAGTGGTCCTATTGTGAACCCAGCTGTACGTGTGTAGAATTAAAAAATGTGTTATAGTAGAATGAAGTGTTTTCCAACTTACACAAAGGGATACGATGATTTGAACTTTATTTTCAAACACCAGCTTCAAATTGCATAACACTACAGTCATATCGTTATATAAACTTTTTTTTCTCTCTGGTTGTTTGGTAACTGAACACAATGTCCTTGGCAAGACCGAATACTTGGGGTTTCTTAGCCACCACAGTCTTAAAACAGGAAATATTTCATTAAGGAAAGAAATGTGTTTCTCCCGCACTCCTCCCACACCTCTCAAGACTACATAATTTTGAGTATTGCGGAGTAAAGAGTAAGGATCCTGTGAAGACGCTGATGGGGCTGATCCCACCGCCTCTGTAAGGCTTCTGCAAAGACAGACAAGTTACACAATCCGGTTTCTCATGTTTCCACGTAAAGTGGGATTGGTCAATAATGCAAACATTAAATAGTTGTTTCCAGGTTTACAGAGATTAAAGTGCCCAGTGCCTGCCTCCAAATATGCGATCAGTCAGCGGTTGCCTCTCTCACTATTGTTAACAGACCATGAGAGTGAACTTTGCCAAGGCAGAAAGGCATCGCTCATCTGAACTAGGAGTGGTTGTTGCACAGTAGCCAAAACATTTGGAATTTTCCAAGAATCAACACATTGCGTGGAACAGCGATTGGAGTCTCTGTTGGGTACATTTTTAAAGGAGGGTTCGAGGGTGAGAAGACCTCGTTTTGATTTTTGGGTCCTAAGACAGATTTTTTTTTTTTTTTTAGATTTTT
>NW_022196891.1:60324383-60335811 GCF_008632895.1 Mastomys coucha
GGCTGGCTTGCCCTTCCTTCAGTCTCTGCTCCATAGTTAATCTCTGCAACTCCTTCCATGGGTATTTTTAAGGCCAGGCTGAAATGGTCTTTGGAAGGTTCACTTTCATAGTTTACTACCAAACAGCAGCGGTGGCGCAGTCGTCTGAGGAGAAAGAAATGATCTTTTCTGTAGACTTGATTGCTAGAAGCAGGTTTTTTGACAAAAGCAATATCTGGTTGGACATAGTAGAATGCTTATTTAGAATGTCTAAAGGCCTGGGACTCCTCTGCAAGCCCTGCCCCACCCCCCATCTCCGCACCACTGCTCAACCCCCACTCCCTGCCACCAAATTCTTTACACGTGCTTCTTTGTACATATTTCTTATTTTTTTTTTGGCTGAAGTAGAAGTCTATGTGTTTGGGTAAATTTAGATAAAATTGGCACAGTTATCATAGTCATGAAGGGACCGCTGATTAATACTGACTTAATAAACAGGTGCTTGTCAAATGCTTATCTTGGCCAGACTGGAGCTGGGGATTGGGGACAGGAAGTAAACAATACAAGAATACTTTCTGTCTTTGTAGACATTATTACTATATTGAATTAAAATGCATCTGGGTCTTAGAGCTGTAAAAGTGAAGGTGGAGGGAGGGAGACTTTCCTTCCTCCTAGGTCTAGAACAACGCATCAAGCCCTCAGTGATTACATTTGATGAAAGAATAAAAGAATGATTGGTGTCAATCACTAGCCTTCCTCCATCTTTACAAAAGGAGCTTGATTGTACTGAATAGACATCAAGTAGCATAATGGATTAAAAAAAAATAGACTTTCCAATAGCATAGTGTAAATGTCACTATATTTTATGCATTAAAACGTTATTTTTGTTTTGTTTTCTTTCAGGAACCGGGGATTAGACTCAGGTACTTATACCTCTAAGCACATACTTGTGCTTTACTGGGAATATATACTAGTATATATTCCTAGTCTGTTTGTAAGATCTTTATTTATTGAATTTGTTTCACTAAGTTGTCCAGGCAGACCTTACATCAGCCAGTCTCTGTGGTAGCTGAGATTATAGGCTTACACCACCAGGTTTGGGCTTAAAAACACACGTTTGTTTGTTTTTGCTTCATTTTTTCCCTCACTGTATACTATAACTTTCTTCTAGTCTATTCATGCAAACATCACTTCTTCAAAACTGTTACAGAGAGTCAAAGTATATTTCAGACAATGAAGGACTAGGCCTACTAGTGCTGCATATTTGATTGCCTGGAGAGGTATCCATATATTATGCTAAACATGGTTCTATAAATGGTCGTTAGGATGCAAATGTCTGCCATGTTGCATTATGCTGTGATAAGTTTATTGAAGAGATTTCAAGTTTAACAAGGGTAAGGCTGTCTGTCCTCTCCTCCAGAAGGGACATAGACAGTCTGACTAGTTATGTCCTATGTGAATAGAGTGGGCCGTTAAACGGGTAGATGCCTAAGACAGAAAGAAGGCTGAAATGGAGATAAGCAACAGATGGAGAGAGGATTGCGTGGGTCAGGGAGGAGGCACACCAAATTGCAGACCTCATTTGGGAGATACTCCACGGGCCCACTTTATGTTTTTAATCTTTTTATGATCAATATTCTGCTTGTTTCTTTTGAGACAGGGAATCACAATGTACCCTAGGCTGGACTCAACCTTTTTATATAGCCCAGGGTGGCCTTGAACGGGATTTCCTTGGGCCTTAGCCTCTTAAGTGTAGGGAGTACAGATGTGGCTTATCATGCCTGGCCTTGCGATCAATATTTCAGTCAAGAACTTTGACAAAGATAAATACAGGCGATCACATATGTGTATACCCAAGTGAGGGTTGTGTAGCAAAGATGACAGATGATTGCAATTTCAAGTAAGATTTCTTGTCTAAGGCCAGGAAAACTAAATAACATTTAATATTTATAGATATGAACTTTTTTTTTTCTTAAAACAGGGTTAGAAACCCATCTCACAAGGACAGGAAGATAATGGCTTGGGCTGTCAGGTGCTCAAATGAAGAAGACCCCAGGGTTTTATTTTTATTCCAAACTCAAGATGACTCATGAATATGTAGAATCCTTCCACCAATGCAAGAGGACCCGTGATGTCAGTCTGCGTACGTCTGCGTACGTCCGCTCTCAGTCTGTCGCTGACCGGAAATCTTACAACCCTTCCTAGCCAGTCACAAAGGGTCAGATGGGTATCTTCGGCTTCATAGTTAAAGTGGGCTTAATAATACATAGTGTGGGAGGCTATTGTGAACATAAAAATTAGGTAATCTACATGAAAATAACGATGATGCAAACGGTTTTCTTGTTTTGTTTTGTAAATGCTGAAGACACAGCATCTCAACTGTTTTAGTGCGGGTGTGGTATCCAGGTGAAGTCTAACGTAAGTCATAGTGGGGAGGCTCACTGAGTACAGATTGGTTGAGGGAAGTGAGCGTGTCCGTTTAATTGTATAACACCTACTGCAGTGTCCGGTGTCTCTCTGATCTTGAAACAGATATGTTTAAAGGAATCTGTCAGTTTGGAATATTAGATCTCAGGAGAGTCACATGTTAAGAGATGGTAATATTTCAGGCTGATGGTAGACCAAAGAGAGATTGTAGACAATCAAAGATTGTACAATCAAAGATGCAAATAAATATGTGGATTATTACATGAAGTTACTGCTAGGAGAGAGATCTATGTATAAAATTTCCCATCAGAAAACAGTATATATTAGTAATTTTCCTGTGACAGGGTACCAGAAGCAGAATAAATTAATGACTTCAGGAAGATAATTTTTTGTTCGTTTTTGTTTGTTTGCTTTTTTTTTTCCCTCGGGATTCTTTAGTAAGTGTGGACCTAAGGAATCGCACAGGCCTTCATTTTTGTTCTGTTCTTTCAACTGTGTTCCCTCTGGGAAAGCTGTTTATTACAAACCTTAGCTTCCTATTCAGCCATCAGTGAGGAAAGCTGTAAGATCTACCCCTAAAGACACGAAGAAAAATAATGCGCGCCAAGTGTTTCTTGGCTGGAAGAAGTGCTAAAACCATTTAATTAATAACCCTGCTTGTATTCCGAGATGACACCAGGGGGCGCTGGAGACCCTTCTGGAAGAATTCAGTACTATCTAAGCCAGGCAAGGGACATAGAGTTACATTTTTTTCCGCTTTTGTTTTTAAGTTGTTAGTTCTACATGTGATCTCAAAGGACTCTGTGTCAATGTGGGACTCCGTTAATAATTTCTCTTAGAGCCAGTTCTGGACAGTGTAACGGAGGAGCAGTATCCTGGGGGTGAGCACAGAAGCCCAAAGCTTCCTTCCCAGGAGCTTTTCCTCTTGGAAATCCAGTTTCCTGGTAGACAAGATGCTCATGGAGCCCCAGTGGCAGCCTGGACAATTTTGCTTAGTGTTTCTCTCTGCAGTAAGGATGCCTTTGAAAGGAGAAAATGATTTATTTTTCTCTATTGGATGTAATCTTAAGAGAGGGTTGGCATGTGACATTGCTATAGGTGCTAGGAAATTATGTATTTAACTTTATCCAATTTAATTAATTCCTATTTTAATCTATTTTTTTTTCCAGAAAGACATAAGAAACTATCTCTGATTCTGAAACGTGATGCACTGGAATAGGGTCATGAGAATGTCATGCGGTAGGAACCACTTTCCTGGAATGTATCAAATCATATTGCTGGTAGCCATTCAAAGCAACGTTTATCTCCTTGGCTTACAAATTAATACCAAATAAGGAACGTTTTTTTTTTTTTTTTTGCTTATATTTTAAGTGTTACACATTAAATATGGTATGGGCCATTGAAACGACTCATTGGGTAAAACTCTTAAAGCACAGACCCAGTGATAGGAACTCAATCCTTACACCTCATGTAAAGATAGAAGGAAAGAACCAGTTCTAGAAAGTTGTTCTCTGGTCTTCACATGCATGCTATGGCACTGGAGTACCCATGCTCACTCTCTCTCTCTCTCTCTCTCTTTCTCTCTCTCTCTCTCTCTCTCTCTCTCTCTGTCTGTCTCTGTCTCTTGTACACACACGTGCATGGACACAAACATGCACATGCACATGTACAATCATGCATGTACACACATGCATACATATATGCACACATGCAATAACAATAAATAAAAGCTAAATTTGTTACATTTAAACATTTAGACACAAAAGAAAATCTTGTGTATGAGCTGACAGTGTAGAAGATAAAAAGTTATCAATTAAGACAGGAATGACTTGGGAAAAGTTATATATATTGAAAAAAGAATGTGTGTATTTTCTTTTTGAGACAGAGTTTTGTTATGTAGCCCAAGCCGACTTCACATTTCTAATCCCCCTGATTCACCCTCTCACGTGGTGGGGCTCTAGGCATGTGCTCCCACTCTCAGGAGGAAATGTAAATAATTTCATTCACAGACCATAAGTCTTTATAGTTGTCTGTGAATCTGTTGATAAAAATTTGAATGACAGCTAGTAAATAGACTTTATTTAATAGAAAATACCCAACAAAGAGGTTCACAGCAGGTATACTAGAATATAACCAGAAAGCTCAGTACACAAACATGGCGTACTTTTCAGAGAAAAACAAAGTCAGCAGTGATAGGGGTCCATTCTCTGAAGAAGCCCTTTGCTCAATGATTAGAGGCGATGCCATAAATACAATTCTATTTACTTCTATTTTATAAACTTCTCTCTAATATTAGCATATTATCTAATTGGCATATCAAAAAATGATAAAAACATGAGCTGTTTTGCATTAGCTGGATTTTAAAGAGAAGGTTCCTTACATCCCTGAATTGATCACATGGGTTGGCACAGTATTGACCTGGGAGAGATGCCAGCCCAAGTTCATTTCCTGGTTAGCTGCATAAATACATAAAAAAAAATTGGATCAGAGCTGCTTAAGATATCTTTCAATAAGGCCCATCAGCTACCTTGCGATTTCAGCGTGACTTACTCTGAGATAAGAAAAGTCTCACTTACTTTGAACCTCCACAGTCCTCCGATATCTTCAGTCCTTTCGAAGCAGGTGGGCTCCAGACCCTCGTCCACACAGCACTTCAGAGAGATCAGGCCACTGACCCCTGCTCCAATCACCGCAACCTTCTTTGCCATTGTCTCCTGTCAATGAGTTGATCAGTCATTACTGCTTAGCCAGGACAAAAGGTAAGAGAACCCTGCCCGGTGTGGTCAGGTAACTGACTTTCCACAGGACGGGTGGTAATTTAATAAGCAGCACTAATTGAATAAAATGCCTCACTAATCAAATCTTCACTCTTCCTCCCCTTCAGAGAAACTTGTCTGGTCATATGACCTTCATTGTAAACTTGTTTACAACGTCTTGACTTAATATTAAAAAGGAATTCGTTTGAGCAAGCCAAGTTATTCAACAAAGCAGCCCCGGTGTGGTGAGCCAAAGCTGGTCTTTGTTCTCTATAGTCCGGAGGACTTCCGTCTCCCGCTTCTTTCCCCAGATGTCATCCTTACCTTTATTTGTGCTTTTTAGCACTGTCCCCTTGGCAGAAGAGTTTCCCCTGAGGGTTGTGGGCAGAGAGATGGGAGTTTTTAAGAGATGGAAGAGGCTGTGAGAAGTGGGAGGAGCTTCTCTCGTACTTGAGCACTCAGCCAGCCAAATCTCTAAGGACTTTATTAGTATTGGAATTAAGCAAGAGATCTGCTTCCTCGGGTTGGGAACGGTGAACACACAGCCTTCAGGCGGTCTAATAGTTACGTTTATCATCAGTGTAGCCAATGTACATTAACACATTGAAAAGAGGAGAGAAATAAAAAGAAATTAAAACCATCCCTACCATTGCCATCCAGAGATACCTACAACAACCACTATTGACATTTGACAACTTATTCCATCTAGATATTTTATGTGTACATGTGCCCATGCACACACTTCTGCACAGAAGTGGAGGCCAGAGTTTGATATGAGGTGTTCTTCACAATGACTGTTTACCTTATTCTTTGAGACAGGGTCTCTCATTAGCCCAGGGAGCTCATCAATTTATCAAGACATTCTGGACAATGAGCCTGCCGGGGGGCTCCCCTATGCTCAGTTCTCTGTGCTTGGTTTCAGATGCATACCACTGAGGAGACTGGATCTTATGTAGGTGTAGGGGATCTGGGCTTAGGTTTTTCTGCTTGTATGGTAATCACTTTGTTGAATGAGTCTTCTTAGATCCATTTTCACTGAGTTGTATGTAACCCATTTATCAAAACAAAAATGTAATCACATGTCAAGTGCAATTTTCAACTTAAAAGTTTCACCCTAACCCAGTAAGTTTACACAAGGGCATTTTTAGTGGATCCCATGGATCCATTTGGCTGGTGCAGTAAGTTGTTCAGTTACTTGGTTTTGTGTGGTAGGCATTCTTTCTCACGTGTGCCTGGAGGAACAGACCGTGTTCCTGACTTCATGCAACCTTGTTCTAGTCTTGATCTGATTCTCTTAGGTTTCATGACTTCTGGGTTTTAACAACACTTCACTGACACATTTCCTAGCCTAGATTTATGTCTTGATTGAGGCTCTGTGTATTTTCGGGTGTGGTCAAAACAGTGACGGTGAGGCCTCTCTACTTTTTGACTCTGGAAGACCAGTGGTTCTGAGGATCCCTGTGATCCTTCACACACACTGACTAACTAGATTTCAAATGTTTTCTAGGTGCCTCCAGGTTAACACTGTTAAACGCTACAGATACTGTAGTGAACGGACAGCAAAACTTCCTGGACTTGTAGGCATTGGCTACTAGAAGGGAGACCAGACTGCCAATTAGTAAACCAAAATGAGCAGGAGTTGGGGTTGAGAGCTGTGGAGAAAAATAAAGCAAAGAAGAGAACTGTAGCATGTCAAAGCCTCCCTTTGACATGCTTCATGTTGTTATGTAGCTTTATGATGTTAACTGTTAGGGAACGTCATTTTCTCTACAAGTGTTTAGTTTCTCTAAAATGTACTAAACTGAATGATGACAGGCTTCTCTTGAGTAAACTGAGTGACTATATAACACGAGAAACAGACCTTCAAAGGGGACAATCAACAACTAAGATACAAAGGAACAGGACATACCTCTCAGCTACCAAAAAAAGGCAGTCAAGGTCACAGATTTTGCAAAGAACCCACACTAATAATGAAGATGGTCCCTCAGTTGTATATTAATCTTTGTACTTTAATTGATTATAATACTGTAGAGGCCCGCTGCTAATAATGGTGCCTGATCATTATACATAGGAGAAACAACTAGATATTCTAGCACAGATTTATGTATGTATGTATGTATGTATGTATGTATGTATGCATGTATGTATGTATGTATGTATTTTTTTGGGGGAGGGTTTTGAGACAGGGTTTCTCCGTGTAGCCCTGGTTGTCCTGGAACTCACTCTGTAGACCAGGCTGGCCTCGAACTCAGAAATTCGCCTGCCTCTGCCTCCCAAGTGCTGAGATTAAAGGCATGCGCCACCACTGCCCGTATTTATTTATTTATTTATTTATTTATTTATTTATTTATACTTATTCACTTTTCAACCTGCTCACTGTCTCCCTCCTGGTCACCCCTTTCCACAATCTTCCCTCTCCCTCCTCCCTTCCTTCTCTGAGCAGGTGGGTGTCCCTCTGGGTCACATCCAAGTTTGTTAGGCTAGGAGTATCCTCTCCCGCTGAGGTCAGACAAAGCAGCCCAGCTTGAAGAACATATCCCACTTATAGGCATCAGCTTTTGGGAGAGTCCCCACTCCAGTTGTTTGAGACCCACATGAAGACCAAGCTGCACATCTGCTACATATGGCTAGCACAGGTTTTAATGGACTGAAGCCTTGGAAGAGGATGGGACAGATGGTGTGATTCTCAGATGGGGACACTAATGGCATTTTGTGTCAAGCTGAAGTGATACCTTTATTCAAAGCCAAAGCACTGGCATCGTCTCTGCACTAGTGCCAGCTGGCAGGCTTGCTCTACAGAGCTAGTCCTGGCTGGCAAATGGTAGTTAGGAGTGGCTTGTACAGATACACTCCTTGGGAGAGCATATGTACGTCCAGAGTAGCTCAGTGGGCCTCTGGGCAATTTTCAATTAGTAGACCTTTAATTATTTCAAGTTTTTGCTGTTACAAAGCACTGTGCATGTTTTATAACATCTCTTCCACACTTAGTTAATTATTTTCTCTGGATTTTTGAGGTAGGAACTGCTGAATGATTTTTTTTTTTTTTTTTTTTTTTGAGGCTAAGGCGTTCCTCCAAGTATAATGCACATAGGAAGCACTTGGAGATCTTGTAACACACATGTGGATTTTTAACAGCTACGAGGTGGGTCCAGATTATTTCTAACAAGGTTCCCTGTGACTCCAGATGTGCCTTTAGACCACGTTTTGAGTTGTATCTTTCGAATGGTTTTAGTCAAGTTGCCTACCAGGAAATGGATATATTTTAAAGGTGTTTTATAGTTACAAAGTGTTCTGAACTGTAAAAACACTTTCCCATACGTTAATTCATTTTACTAGCCCATGACTATAGGCTCTACCACCCACCTCTATAGAAGTGGAAATGTATTCCATGTTACTAGGGAATTTAAGGATAGCCAGGAGAGCAGTAAGTGTCTTAAAACATATCTTTATGTTAGGAGCTCCCAAGAGACTTTGTGTTTAGCCAAGAGGAAATTCCCCAGTCAAGAAGACTGACGGACGGACAAGCTCACATGAGCCCATTTTAGTTAAAGCCAAAGTCTATTTAGGGCCACAGATAAGAAGGCTGCCAAGCAACTGAGTTTACTTTGCTCTAAGGAAGAGTATTCTAGCTCACAATGCTGTACAAATATAGAGAGGTGTCCTGTAAGAGGGGGAACTCTCTACTGCTGTGCATACTCAGGCAGATCAGTCAATCAGTGTTCACAGGTCACACAGGGATGCAGGTGTGTGTGTGTGTGTGTGTGTGTGTGTGTGTGTGTGTGTGTGTGTGATGCATGTGACTAAGACTAGGGCTGAGATCAGAAATCTTGCTGTTATCAATCAATGCTCCAAATGCAAAGATACAGAGGAGGCCATAGATTGGAAAGTGCTCTGCTTATTGTGTGTACTGGAACACAGATCCTCATGGTCACATGGCCTGGACTGACCCTTAAGGCCCTCTTGGGAGAGTCCACATCCCCCTCACTGAGAACTCCTGTGAGGAGAACATGCCTATCCGCCATCTTTTCTTTCTCCTTTGTTTTTGACTATCTGTTATTTATTTAACACACATTCACATCCTGTTGCCCTTGCTGAGGAGCAATGCACCAAGAGGACAGGCTCTCTCATTAAATTACTTTAGAGCTTGAATAAACCACAAATCAAACTAGTTATTCTGAGGATGAGCCAGCTCATCTGAGTTTGCTGCGTGATGCTTGTAGACACATCACTTCCGGCATGCCCTACATTTTCTGGGGCAGCACTTGAGAGAAATAATCCCTCGGGAGCTTCAGGATCAGCAGAATGAACTGAGCGGGCTGGTTACTTCCCTTCTGACACTTCCGCAGAGCGTCATGGGAGATCTGCAGAAGTTGTGGATCTGTGACAGCCCCGAGTCAGGGAAGCATTCTGAGCTCAGACTTAGAAAGCAGTTTTATTGAGATACAGTTTAAATATCTATTTTCCTAGTTTTAAGTAAAACTCAGTAGAGTTGCTAAATTCACAGTTGCAGAATCATCACAACAATCAATTTTAGAATCATTTCATACCCTTACAAAGAACTTCTATGAGTTCTTTGTCTACGAGTGTCTACGGATCAGTTCTTATTTCCCACCAACAGAAAGTATTCTACCCCTAGCTCTAGGCACTACTAATTTACTTTCTAGTTTTATAAATTTGTCTCTTCTTTTTGAGACAAGATATCATTGTGTAGCCTTGGCTGGACTGGACCAGGTTATCCTTGCACCCACAGAGAGCCACTGGGCCGGACACTTTAGTGCAGGGATTCAGAGCAGGCACCATTGCACGTGGCTGGATTAATCTATTTTGAACAATTCATGTAACTGACTCATACAATTCATGCTTTTTGATTCCTGGATCTTTTCACTACAACATTTTCAAGGTTCATCTATGTTGTAGCATATATTAAGATGTCACTGTTTTTTATCTTGTTGAGTAGTATTTTTTTGTATGGGTACTATATTTATTCAATAATCGATACTGTTTAGTATAGTACTCAACAAATGGATCCTATTTATTTATTCAATAATTGATAGACTTTGGGTAGTTTCTATAGTTTGCCTATAGTGAATAATGCTGCTATATTATTTATGCAAAATTTTTATGCTGGTATATTTTTATTTTTCTTGGAGTTGTATTTTGGAGTATAATTGCTAGATCATGTTGTAACTCTATGGTTGGCACTTGAGAAACTTGCAGGATGTTTCTAGAACAGCTCAGCAGTTCACATCCTTGTCAGCAATGCGTGAGGTTTCTAATTTCTTTATGCTTTTCCTAACACCTCTTATTCATTGTGCATCTTTTTCATTTATAATCATCTTAGTGGATATGAAGTGAAATCTCATTGTGGTTTAACCTACATTTTCCTTGTGGATAATACTGTTGACAATATTTAAATGAACTTGCTTACTTATATATCTTTGTGGAAAAAAATGCCTACTTCAAAGTTTGCCATTTAGTCTTAGTATTGACTCTTGAGCCTTCCTTCCGTATCCTAGATGAATCCCTTATAAAATGCACGATGCTCACCAACCTTTCATTCCAGGGAGTCATCTCTTCATTTCACTGATTCTTTGAATCATCAATGTTTTATGTTCGACAGAGTGCAATTTCTGTATGTTTTCCTTTTCTTTGTTTGTGTAGTTGATGTAATATCTACGAAGACACTGAATACCTGAAGATTATATCTTGATGAAATTTCTGAAAAACAGAGTGTTTGTAGTGTTGTATTGACAAAAACAGAGCAGAAGTTATGGCCCAGAACTGGTGGTAGAATCTGGGAGCAAAGAGGGGAGGTAGCTTTCCCAGCAGAGGCAGAAGTTTGAGAATACGCATGAAGTATGTTCTGTGTACTAGAGATTATCTAAATGTTGTCTACAACAATGTTCTTACAATCCTGTGAAAAGCTAAATCTTGTAAGCAGTAGTTTTGGAATGATAAAACCCAAGTACAGATGAGTTAGGTAAAATGATGAAATTTATACAAGAGGGCTCTGAATTCTGGCATCTAAGGTCTTGTAGTATGTTCTTAAACACTCCCTCCAACTCAGAAGTAGCAGGTGTGGTGATGGGTGTGTTCTGTAAGCATTAATTAAGATAATTAATTTAATGAGAGTCTGTGGAAGAGCCAGGCTGGATTTTTATTATAATACCCAGGTACTCTCCGCAGACACACTGGGAATAGTAGCTTTACGTAAGTAGGATTACTTATAATAACAGAAAATACTCCAAGTCCATATTTTTTTTTTT
>NW_022196891.1:60335821-60336240 GCF_008632895.1 Mastomys coucha
TTTTTTTTTTTGGTTTTTGGAGGCAGGGTTTCTCTGAGTAGCCCTGGCTGTCCTGGGTCTCACTCTGTAGACCAGGCTGGCCTCGAATTCAGAAATCCACCTGCCTCTGCCTCCCAAGCACTGGAATTAAAGGTGTGCACCACCACCTGGCAGGTTTATGCATTATAATGAGTTCCACAGCTAAAGCTTTTTGAAAAATGAAACTTGATATTTTCTTTAATTGAAATATGAATGTTGCACTTTGCCTTACTATTTATATTGCATTTGTATTATGTGTTCTACTTTGCACTTTTATGCCAAATGGGATTAATAACATTTTTAATTCCTTGCTTATTATATAACTAGCTTGTGTCCTTTTAAATATGTTCTTAAGGACTAACATATACATTCTTTCACTTTTTTTATTAGATGTTTTCTTT